>NC_138770.1:439449840-439934840 GCF_965119305.1 Pelophylax lessonae | reverse complement strand
ATGCCCCTTGGAAGTGGCTTCCAGCACTGGGCAGGTCTCCCATGCCCCTGCACTATCTGTCAGATGCCACCACCACCCCAGCTCTCTGCCCTTACAAGCCATTTGGGTAGGATGTCTTCAGAAGCCAAGGACTTACTTAAGTAATGTCAGATGTACAGAGACTCCCCATTCAGATGAATGACATATATATATATATATAAGAATATATAAATATAAATATATATACGTATATATTTGTGGTGATGCAGGAAGACTCAGACAAGCAATCCTGTTTGCATGCATGCTTCTTTTATTTTCTATACCACTGTTCAGTTACCATCCTCAGTTTTGTTATCAATGATCATCAAGGTAAAGGTAATTTGGATAACTGTAATATTGCTGTTTTATTTTGGTATGTACAATTGATGTCATCATAAGATCATAGACTGAGATGTTGGACAAGTTTGCTATAACATATTATCCATCCCATTTGTGAAAGACTATGACATAACTGTATTTTGTACCAGAGAACTAAAAATAAGGCATGCATGCTAGGAGCTAGTCTTGTGGATACATTTGCCTGGCTACCATGCAATTTTCCTTGTAACAAGGATTTTTTTTATTACTGAATTCTTTGAAATCTAAGGAGTGTCTCATTGACTTTGTACATTATAGAAAAAGGCTGGACTGTAAGCAGCGTGTGTCCCCAGGTTTAGTATATGTTCCTTACTGGTGTCCAGTATGAAGTTGTCACTAAGGACTATTGCCCAGGTCCTCCTTGTCTTCAATGCAGAGAACTGGTCCCAATATTCACCACCGCAGAGCTGATCGTCTACTCTCACGAATATGGACTTGTACTGCCCATTGATTTGAACGATCTTGTCGTATTTGTTCGTTTCTTTTTTTGTTATTATTTAGTTCCTGGGCATTTGCTTCAAAACTATTTTGTTAGGCCTCAAAGAGAGCTTGTGTCTTTATTTTTTTATATTCTTGATAAGTATCGAAATATTTATTATGATCCAACTTTGTTTTAAAAAAAATAAAAAAAAAACATATTTGGAATTGACACATTTGTTTCTGTCATTATTCTTTTTTACTTCGCATTTGTTTTTCATTCCTCAATATGTATAACTGCTAGTAAAAGCAGCGAATGGATATATAAAATGATTTATAATTATATAGCATGATGATCCATTATTGCAATGTGTATAACTTCTAGTAAACGCAATTAATAGAAATATAAAAAGATGCATAATTATACAGTATGATAATCCAATAAAATATTAATATTTTTATTATACAGGATTTGTACATAAATACAGTACAATACAATTTAATAAAGAGGGTTGGGAGCGCCCTGCTCCTGAGAGCTCCTGAGAGCTTACAAGAGCTTACAATCTAAAGCATTTCAGCGAGTGGTGCATTATACAATTCATATTCCCAATAAGTGACAGCTAAATTGTAACAAGCACTATATGTGTCATATATAAACTAAGAATCGCCGAATATGTCATAGGATTATAATGCAAATACTATCCTATTACTATATTACATGTAATCTGAAAATGCCCTAAAGGTGCAGACAACAGACCAGGGAAGTCTTGTTCTCAGGTAAAGGGAAGACAGACAAATAATTAAATCAATAAGGATAGCCTAATCGCTCATATGATGAGAGCACATGGGTTGATTTACTAAAGGAGTTGAGATTTCTCACTAAAATACACCAATTCTCCAAGATTAAGATTTAGAATAAAATTCTTCAATCTAGTTTGTACACAAGTGGATAATTGAATTAAAGCATCACTCTTTTGTGGGCTAAGTTTCTCAACTCTTTTAGTAATCCTAGATTATTATCTTTGGTTAGGTAAACCTAAAAACTATTCTAGTCCAAACAAAAAAACAAAACAAAAATAAAATAAAATAAGAAACAGAACCCATCGATCACACAGAAAATAACCCTTAGAAAGTATTTATAATTTATACATATTACCATATAATCACTGACGTCACAGTGGGATCAATAATTGGAACAGGAACATGCACTCTTTTTGAGTTTAGTTCAGTTCTTTTTTTAAATTAGTCTCATCTTCACTGGTTAGGTAAACCCTAAACTGTTCTTCTTCAATATGTCAAACAGAACCCGCTGATCACACAGAAAACCCCACAGAAAGTATTTATCATTTATAGATATTACCATATAAACGCTGACATCACACATCTTTTTGTAAAAATAATAATGATTACATATTTCTTCTTAATATTTATCTAATCTACCTTCCTTGGATAAGTTTAATGTAGAATGATAAACATGATTTCCAGTGGGATCAATATTTGTGTGACCACAATCTTATGATAGTGATAGGAAGTGTGATGATTCTCAATACATGACATGAATAAAAAATGACATTTGTAACAGCTTTGCCAATATTTACAAATCAATACACTGAGACTGATTTTTACAGAAGGAGTGGAGAATTTTCACTTATTAAACTGAATAAAATATATTCATAATTTAATAATAATAGTTCTCAATACATGACCCCCCCCCCCCCCCCACCACCACCTCCACCTCCACCACCACCACCATTCAGGGGCACCTTGTATGTGATTCCAAGCGGGGATCTATGTGTGGGAAGACAGTCTTACATGGCTTAAATTACCCATCATCACAAGTTTGCATTTTATTATCTGCCACCGAGTTAGGGAACACAAACTACATTTCCATTTCTATTTGGGAGAGTAATGGGTCATTAAAATAAGCATTCAAATGTGTGATTTCACCTAAAAGCCCAGGAGGTATAAAACTACCTAAGCACCATCACAAAGGCCACCAGAGACCTTTCCCACCATTTAGAGATGATGGTCCCTACACTTGTGTAAATGAGCCAGTCTCTAGTCAAAGCAGAGGGTTCGGTGTCCTCTGTTAATGATACATCCAACACTTGTGATAGATGCTGGGAAGCCAGGAACATAGATTTTAGACATGGGAACCTGGTGAGGCTCAGAGCTATTTGAACTGGGCAGGTAGTCATCATTTGTGGTCTGGAACTGATAAATGGCTCTGGGGTGCAGTTCCTAACTACATACCTTACAATCCATTGTGATATCTCTAACTTTCCACTTTTAGAAATAGTACTAAAGTCATCTATCTATACATCCAAACCATACAAAACAACACTACATTCCATCGAATAATTTCACATATGCTACATTAAACATTCTACAATGTTATATTTTCTAGATTGACATCTCTACAGATATAGCTATAAAAATATATTTATTTAATTGAACACGATCGTTTTAATCAACTTTTTTGCATATTCAGTTTTGAAATGCTCTTATCAAGATTTATTTTAAAAAGTAACCAATGTGAGTGAAACCAATTCTCTTCATAACGATCATCTAAGAGATTTTAAGACAAAAATAATGAAAACTCGAGGTGTAGGTTACTGAAAGATGTGGTTTCAGTCAAATGGAAATTATGCATTAAATCTATATAGACCCAGAAAAATATAAATTAATAAAAAAATGACATTTATAACAGCTTTGCCAATATTTACAAACCCATACACTGAGACTGATTTACCGAAGGAGTGGAGAATCTTCACTTATTAAATTGAATACAATGTATTAATAATTTAATAATAATAAAACAATACTAAAAAATAATGTAGACACAGAAAATTAAAAATGAATAAAAAATGACATTTGTAACAGCTTTGCCAATATTTACAAATCCATACACTGAGACTGATTTACAGAAGGAGTGGAGAATTTTCACTTATTAAACTGAATAAAATATATTCATAATTTAATAATAATAAATTAATAAAAAAAAATATAAGATAAACCCAGAAAAATAGAAATGAATAAAAATTTACATTTGTAACAGCTTTGCCAATATTTACAAATCCATACACTGAGACTGATTTACCGAAAGAGTGGAGAATCTTCACTTATTAAATTGAATAAAATATATTCATAATTTAAAAATAATAAATTAATAAAAAAATAATATAAACCCAGAAAAATAAAAATGAATAAAAATCGACATTTGTAACAGCTTTGCTAATATTTACAAATCCATACACTGAGACTGATTTACTGAAGGAGTGGAGAATCTTCACTTATTAAATTGAATAAAATATATTCATATTTAATAATAATAAATTAATAAAAAAATAATAATATAAACCCAGAAAAAAATGAATAAAAATTGACATTTGTAACAGCTTTGCTAATATTTACAAATCCATTCACTGAGACTGATTTACTGAAGGAGTGGAGAATCCTCAATCAATTAGTTGAATAACATATATTAATAATATGTATTATTATTATTAATAATAATAATAATAATATCAGAAAAATAAATAATACATAAAATAATAAATCTTTACTGAATAAATACATTTTCAATTATCTAATCATGTGAAAAGCAAATTCCTGTTTTTTTATCTCATCTGAACAAGACTGGATAATTGTAGTAAACACAGGTGCAATTTTTGTGAGGCTTCTTAACTTCTTCTTCTTTCTTTTTTTACTAGATCAGCCTGGATGCTGGATGTATTAAAAATAGTTATCTTGCAGTTTCCCCAAACCTTAGCATGGGCTAATGCATTGGTTTAATAACATATTAGGCCTAAATCTCAAAACTTTAACACAATCATAAGGATCTTTATTTAGCCAAGTGACTGTAATTTCAAGTTTGTTTGGACTCAAATGAAGATAATTGTCACTCTAAAAAAAAAAATATATATATATATAAAAAAAATAAAATAAAAATAAAAAATAAAGTATTAAAAAGTGTTAGCTTTGTGAATTGAGGAAAAGATAACACAAGCTTGCAGAAAGTTCTACTAATAGAATAATAGTTAATACCATTTCCCATTATCTATATCTTAATGTTTTGTGGATCAGGTAATACACACATATATTATAATATAGAATACTAGGATCATTTAGAGTAAGTTTCTTTACAGTTGGTCTAATTTCAAAATGTAAGATCTTTGCTTTAGTTTAGTACATGTAGAAATGTAGGACAGGGAAAGGCTGTATCTTATTCAGAAGCGATACAAGTCTTTCCAGTCTCTTTGCTGAATAATTTGTTAATATTACATCCTGAAAACTTGGGAAATTTATACAGCAGCCATCGCAGCACTCCAAGTTACCCATCCATGAGTATGATACAGAAAATTTGTCAGAAGACATATGCAGGGCAGTATTCAACAGAACAGAAAACTATTATAGACTGTGTATATAACTATTATTGACTTTAGTATTATAGATATGTAAAGCAATTATAGATTGTGTATTACAACTATTATACACTTTATATTATATATATGTAAAACGTTTGTAGACTGTGTATTATAACTATTATAGACTGTATATTATAGATATGTAAAATGTTTGTAGACTGTGTATTATAACTATTATAGACTGTATATTATATATATGTAAAACGTTTGTAGACTGTGTATTATAACTATTATAGACTGTATATTATATATATGTAAAACGTTTGTAGACTGTGTATTATAACTATTATAGACTGTATATTATGATATGTAAAACTATTATAAGTTGTGCATCATACCTATGATAGACTAATATTATAGATATATAAAACTGCTATAGATTGTGTATTATACCTATGATAGACTGTATACTATAGATATGTAAAACTATTATAGATTGTGTATTACAACTAATATAGACTATGTAAAATCCGGTGAAGGGGTTTGAATGATGTGTACCAGGGACGTTTGAATGTACTATGCAGTATATTATTAAATAAATATTACATGACACCATTGGTAAAGCTAGTTCATACTGATACTCCTAGAAGCCGCAATACTGGACTTGGACACATTGCAGTCTTCTGTACTGCCCGATCCGACTGTTCTAATGATCTGTCCGGGCTGTAATGTGCTGGAGGTGATGGGACCTCAGAGAGGACTTCTACTGGACCACAGGGTTTTTATATCTCAGTGAAAAACTTCTACCTGAAATATTTATTTATCTGTCTGCCTATCTTTTTCATCTTTCAATAGCTATGTATCTATATAAAAAATATCTACCTTAAAAATATATTTATCTTTCTAAAATATATCTATCTATCTATCTATCTATCTATCTATCTATCTATCTATCTATCTATCTATCTATCTATCTATCTATCTATCTATCTATCTACTTTCTCCAGAGGTTGCTAGTGGTTCCTTGAGTTGCGGCTGATGGGCCAACACCGCTTGGCAAAGGCAGCAACATGACAAAAAATATATTTTTAGATCTGCAAAGTTCAGGCAATCACCCACCCAATCATGGGCGTCCACAGAACTTTTTTCAGGGGCGGCATCATTTTAAGGTCACCCATGCCCCGCCCCATTTTAACAATGTCATGAAGGGGAGGGGCTTAGTCATTATACTTATTTAGAGTATTTATTTTTAAAGGGAAAACAGCAGCGTTTATTTTTAAAGCATTTGTTAACCTGAAAAAAATAAAATAGAAATTATCCTGTTCTTTCAAAGCATGTTATACAGCACAGTGGTTGTGCTATGTAATTTGGCCCCCGTATCACCTAAAATACCTGGCTGATCCTGCCTGGCTATAGCCTCCCATCTGTAAACTGACCACAGTTTACCATGACTGCTGAGCCCTGACACCATGGTCAGTTTACATGTCTCCTTCATCCGCAGTTCACCTGTCTTCCTTTGTCCTCTCTCCTCTCTCCTCGCTCCCTCCCTGCCTGTCTGCCCCTGTGTCAGTGCCCCTCCTTCTGCTGCAGTTTCATTTAAAGTTTCATATCCTGTCTACAGTCTGTTTAATAATCCTGTGTGCCCCTGTGTATGTGTTTTTTAAAAATAAGCCATTCTTTACAAGTTTTCAGAGTGCCAATCGCCGCTCACGTGACCCACCACCTCTCCCCTCCTCTGCCCCTCCCCTCCTCCTCCCCTGCTCCTCCCCTGCTCCTCCCCTTCTCCTTTCCCCTCCTCTCCCCTTCCTCCTCCCCACCCGACTGACAACAGCGAGGAACCCTTGGCCCCACTCGCTGCAGGCCGCTGTCAGACGGAGAGAGCCGACGGGTCACGTGAGCGATGTTCGGCGCTCTGAAAACTGATAAAGAACGCATTATTTTTTTAAAAACACATACACAGACACAGGGGCACACAGGATTAATAAACAGACCAGACAGGATGGTATTAAGTGGCTGAACAACCACTTTATAGGGAAAGTTGAGACTCCAGGGGTGGGGCATTTGCCCACGCACCCGATGGATCCTGCGTTGTCCTGCTGAGATCCTCTTGTTTTCTGCCACTTCTTGTCCCTCGCCTCCATGTTCTTTGTGATGTCTTTGGAAAGAATGCTGGCTCTTCCGGGTTCAGCTGGAGCGGACTGGGCCCGTGGGGCAATTGGCTCCTTGGCCGCTCTGATGCCCACTGTAAAAAAGACTGGGTTGTTTCTGCCACAGCCATGCCTAAATTCCTCCTGGTGAAGAGGAGTAAAAAGGCCCTAACGAGTGTGGGATGAGGATGAGCCACCCTGGCTCCCCCCTGCAGCCCCTGGCCACCCCCTGCCGGCCAGTTCAGGAACCAGCAGTCAATGCAGCAGGAGCTGACTAGCCTGACCCACCTGTTGAGCAGAGAGTACATGGAGCAGAACTTCTGCCTGGGATGGGGTCAGGAGGAGGCAGGGAGGAGGGAAAGTGGGAGGGGGGATCAATCACTGCACCATGGGCCTCTGGGTTGTACTTGCCCCTGGGCCAAAAGTTGCCAGTTAGCCCATGGCTGGCGGGCCTCCTGATGACTCCACCCCCTGGGCCCACCCTCCTTCCTCCTTTGTGAATGAATGGCTATGGCTGCTGGGATATGGGACATGCATATCCCAAGAGGCACAGCCAGCACAGTGCATGTCATTCATATAACTGACGTGACGTGCATGGGGGCAGGGCCAAGCTATTTAAATAGAACAAAAATTAAAATAAACAACAAAAAATAAAAGCTATTTGTGTCTTGGAGGGGAGGAGGAGTGGAGAGGAGGGAACTTTGTTTAGAGTGTGAAGATCAATTTTAAAGGGGCATTCTGAGCAACTCTGTAAGAGCTGCATTTTTCCGACTTACCACAAATTTTTCCTATTGACCACAGATCAGTTGGTTTTATTAATGGTTCCTCAAGACCTGAAAATTATTTTAGGGGTTCCTCTGGGGTAAAAAGTTTGAGAAAGGCTGATCTATCTTATCTAAAACATTGGGGTTTATAAACTAAAGAAGTAGAGCATTTTTCCATTCCAAAGTTAATTTTCACCTAGCTAAAGAGAAGTATGGCCAAAGCTTTTTTGGCCATACTTCTGTTCTGGGTCACAGGAATGCATTTACTTTTGCACTCATGTGACCCAGAGTCAGCCAACAGTAGGATAAAGCACCAGAGAGCTGCTCCAGGCTCTGTAAGGATCCCAGCCAAAGTGTTGGGATCCACTCAGATATCTAATCAGCAGCTGGCTCAGCCTCTCGGTGCTCCACTGAGAGCCTGAGCCAGTCACTCCCGCCCCCCCCTCCCCCTTCCAACCCAGCTCTCCAGTGAGTGCTGGAGGAGCGGTGACTGACAGTCATGACTCTCTGCTCTGGAAAGGGCGAGCACTGAACGTTTAGGGGTCATATGGTCCCTCATTTCTCAGGCTTAGAGCTGGCAGGGGACAGCTACATCATCACAACGATGTTGCAGCCTCACAACAATGCTGCAGGCATAGAGGTGAGTATGCAGAGGTGATTTTTTTTGTGGCACTTTAGTGCATTACCACATGTCACACTGAGGTGCAACACACCTCTGTCTGCATAGATCATTGGGGTGGTACTCAGAATGAATAGCACTGCATCCCACCACCAACAATGGCAAGTGGTGCCTCCTGTTACAGTAATGGGTTTGGGAATGTGTATGTTCCCACAATGCAATAATGTGAACTGGGCCTTGGTAAATCAATCTTACCTTTCTATCTATCTATCTATCTATCTATCTATCTATCTATCTATCTATCTATCTATCTATCTATCTATCTATCTATCTATCTATCTATCTATCTATCTATCTATCTATCTATCTATCTATCTATCTATCTATCTATCTATCTATCTATCTATCTATCTATCTTTGGCAAATTGTCATTTTTTCAAAGGATTTCTTTAAAACATGCAGATTTATTCTTGAAAGACCATATAGAGTTTAATGTAGATATTCAAGAGAATTTAAAATGAGTTAATTTGGCAATTCTATTTAAAACATCCCTCCTGTGTTTCTTGGGTGTGTACTTAAAACATGCCTACTTATGAAGAGCAAATAGGCTGTGTTTGAGCTTTGTGTAACTGTAAAGGGTAAGTTCACACTTGCATTAAAAATGAAGAGGTGAACTAACTCCAAATATCCTGGCCACATCTCCAAACCCTACTGCACAGAGAGGCTGTCTTGCCCCTTGTGCCATTGTAGTGGTCCATATACCATAAACAACAATGCAGAGCCCCAGAGTGAGTACCCATCATAATGCTTGCAATACCAAGCACCTATTGTTCAGCAAAGTCACGTAACCATGCTTACCAGTGGGAAGCACATCTGAGTTTGCTTCTTTTGTAGGGTGTCCCAAAAGAAATAAGTGCCTCTCATTGGTCAGTGCAGTTATGTGATCATGCTGACATATTAGTACTTGCCAATGCGAGCATTTTGATGGATACTCACTACAGGGCTATGTATTGTGGTATAAGGTTATGGACCTTTACAACAGCAGTACAGTTGCTATGTGCAGTGGGGTGAAGAAGTGTGGCCAAGATATTTGAAGTTAGTTCACCCTTTAGTTCACCTTAAATTCCCCATTTCATATTAAGTATATTGTTTTTGATTGCTTCAGAATGACCATACTGTATGCAATTTACTGCTCAACGGGTCAGGTTGAGGATCTCATATCAGGTGGAGGATGAGATTGGTTTTGTTGGTTTTCAGTCTAATTAGGCTGAAGTGACTGCTTGAACAATGGCCACAAAAGTTTTCAGCATATAACATTTTTTTGCACATGGGTACATTTTTATTATTAGATTAATATGTTCTTGGTAATGAAGTTCAAGGCACATACTCAAAATACCTAAAACAAAATAGCATAAAATATTAATTACCCTTAAAGACTATGTATAGGAATTACTCACATTTAACTCCAAATCTGCCTCTCCCCCTTTAGATCATGTCCAAGACTTTTTTTTTTTTTTTTTTTACATTGTTACTGTCACAAGCAGCAGCTTTTATTACTCTCTGTGGCATCACCACCAGACTTGTAGGATTCTTGCAGGGCCCAGTGCTCAAAACTCAGTTCCCATATGGCACTTTTCCACTGCAAGTACCGGCTAGTACCGGCTCGGCTCTACTCGGCCCTGCTTGGCCCGGTTTGCTTTTCCACTGCGGTACCGCATGGTATAGTGTCGGAACGGTTCGGTACGGTACGGTATAGGTTTGCTTTTCCATTAAAGTAGTACTAAAGTTAAGTGGGTGGGATAACAACGGGGTGGGTGTGATTCTCTGACCAATCAGTGGCTAGTAGTGACTGCATGCAAAGGATTGTGGGATATGGTACCAGTTTGGTACCTGTTGGAACCACAATCGAGTAGGTACTGTTTTTTCAGAGCCGTACCGTACCTTACCGTTCGGTTCCATGCAGTGGAAAAGCAAACCTATACCGTACCGTACCAAACCGTTCCGACCCTATACCATGCGGTACCGCAGTGGAAAAGCACAAAATCGTGCCGAACCGATACGGTTCCATGCAGTGGAAAAGCGCCGACATATGCACACTCCTAGAGCTACATCTCCCAAGAACCCTTTTCTCTCTGCAAACTGGGTGGGCAGGATCTTGGGAGTCAAGGGAGCTATTACTTAAACTCTCCTTAAAGCCTAAAAGCCTTTGTGCTGTGCATAAACAAAAAATACTTTTACGCAATGAAGTTGGAAATGTTCTTGTATCAAAAAAAACTATAATGCATGCATCAATCACAAAACCTTGACACTGATTTATAAATGTTCCCAGAACATTACACAAATCAAGTCCTAAATGTTTGAGATGAGGCTTGTCTATCACCTCCTGCCTACTCTATTCTTCTTTGGTATACATTAAATTGATGCTGCACTCATATACTTTTTTTTTTTTAAACTGCGTTTTATTAAATTTATCACCTGAACAGTACAAGAATACTACAAAACATTGGAAATACAGAGAGTCATGGAGTAGTACCGGTCAACAATGAAATAACACAAAGGTTCAATATAGGTAAAGGATATCCCATAGATACGTAGATACAGAGATTTACAAATTTGTCAGAATAAAGCAGATATCCTTAGGTATAACACATGCAACACATGCTCGTTATATGCAGAAACAAAACAAAAAAAAAAAAAAAAAACCCCAAAGAAAAAGGAACAACTCAGCAGAAAAATGCAGGTGGTGGTCAGAGTCACAGCCTTACTCGTCAGCGGAGCGTGGGCCCAGAACAGCCCCCCCCCGTACCCGGACCGCCCTCACCCTCAGGGCGGTGTGGAGCTGCACGTGTCAGATAAAGCAACCCAAGGACCCCATACTTTCAGGAACTTTTTTGGACAGCCCCTGGCCTCATAAGTCAGCCTATACAGGGGTAGGACATGGTTGACTAAATTTTTCCAAAGATCAAGAGGGATCCTGTCCACCTGTGTCCATTGCATCACTACAGTTTTCCTGGCATAAAACAACAAGAGTCGGAGAAGCTGTTTCCGATGGGTGCTGAGATCAATCTCCCCGAAAATCCCCAGTAAGCACCACTTAGGGCTGCAGACATTAGGGAAATCCAAGGAGGTCGAGAGAAAGTGCGTAACTTGGGACCAAAAAGGTCTAACTTTCGGACAACTCCACAGCATATGAAGCAATTTTCCCTGGTCCCCCCCACATTTATGACAGTCTGGCGCGGGTCTCTGCTTCATCAGAAACAACCGATAAGGAGTATAATAAGTCCTATGAAATATACGTAACTGTATCAGACGGTCCCTGGCTGAGATGGGTGTCCTAAAATATACCTCAAGCACTTCTTCCCAATCATCGTCCGAGATATCCGGGATGTCTCTTGTCCACCCGGCCCTAACAGCCTCCAGGCGCGATGGCACACTAGTAAGAAGGATTCCATAGTAGGAGCTAGTCAGCTTAGTGTGCCCATCCCGCAACAATTCCTTTTCCATAGGAGAATTGTCTAGCATGACACTGCCCGGCCCAAATTGGGCCAAGGCAGCGTGTCGCAGCTGGAGATAACGATATTGCCAAGAGCCGGGCACCCGAAAGTCCGCCCGGAACTGGGAGAACGTCTTAAAATTCCCCCCCTCAAACAATTGATGGGCATACTTCAGGCCCCGTTCTGCCCACCGCGCCGCATCCTGAGACCCAGCGAAGTGAGGCAGACTAGGATTGCACCACAAGGGTTGATTCGGGGAACAGAGGCCCGGAGTCGCCGCCAACAGAGACTCACATCTGACATATATCTGTAGAGAGGAATTCAAGAGTGCCGTACCCTCGGAGGACGCAACGCAGCGCCGGTAAATAAGATTAGCAAGCGTTTCATAGGAGGAAACCACCGCTGCTTCGACAGCCGTAGCCGCACTGCTCCTCCGAGGGAAGAGCCAACCGTGGACATGTCCCATTTGTGCTGCATAGTAATACAAGCGCAAGTTTGGAAGGGCAAGGCCCCCCATCGCCACCGGCTGCTGTAAGGTGGCAACAGAAAGCCTAGGCGCCTTCGGGTACCATAGGAAACCGGAAATAAGAGAATCAAGATCCCTGAAAAACTTATTCGGCACAAACAGTGGAGAGTTGGCAAGGAGATACAGAAATTTCGGCAACATAACCATTTTAAATAAGTTGACCCTACCAGTCAGAGTTAAAGGCAGATGCTTCCAGTGCTCCAGTCTAGATTTGAACAGGTTTAGGCAGGGAACAAGATTATTTTGGAAATACAAGGATATAGGTTGCTGAACTTGAACACCTAGATATTTAAATGAGAACGTAAACTTCAAGGGGCAGTCAGTCGGCAGCGAGAGCGGGATGTCCATATCGACAGGAAACAGGCTAGACTTAGTCCAGTTAACCCGAAAACCAGAAAAAGAACCGAAATGTCGAATAAGTCGGAGAACGGGCATAAGCGATGTGTGTGGATCAGTTAAATACAACAACATGTCGTCGGCATAAAGAGAGACCCTCTCCTCCAGAGACCCCACCGACATCCCTTGGACAGCGGGGGAAGTTCGCAGCAGCTGAGCCAAAGGTTCTATTGCGAGCGCGAAAAGCAAGGGGCACTCATATACTTTATAGTTTTTGCGTTGCCAAAGCTTTTGTTTGGATAGATTAGAATAGAGTAAACCCTGCAAATGTTTTTGCTGTATGTGTACCATTGGAAAAATTTCCATTCACTTTCTGCCCCAGAAATTCCAACTTCCAAAACGTAAAAATTGATTTTGGGTAGGAATACACTTTAAAGCTGCCATTTAGGTATGACAATTTTTATCAGCTTGGTCTAATGTAAGTATGTATGTATCATATCTGTGGGACCCACAGGAAGCTGGAAATCATTGTAGTAGGCCGTTGCTAAAGTGATCTCTACTAGCTTCCGAGTACCTTGCAAAGTGGCTGCCCCTGCAATGTGAACAGTAACTGTGCCTGCTACAGTGATTTCCATCTTCTATGGGGGTCCCACATGTATGATCCATACATACAGTACTTACATTGGTTCAGGCTGGACCAATAGAGCTATGTAAAACATGCCATACTTAAGCTTCAGCTTTAAATAAGCAGAGGAGAATGTATGGCCTGGTAGGTGAGAAGAAAGTGTTTTGACTCAGTAGTGTGGCTTTCCATGCATCAATTTAATTAGGTATTTTTGTACTAGGGAGCTGGAGATTGTGCTTGGGAAAGTTAGCATTGTTTATTGTACTGCATACCTCCATAATGTTCTAAAATGGGAATGAGGAACAGCTATTAGCAAACGTATGTAGGCATAGGACACACCCACTACCACGCCCCCCTTAAATGAGAATTCTTCAAAAAAAAAATGATTGGCTTTTGGAATTTACAAAGGTAGCTATTTAGAAATTAGATTAAAGGTTTAGCACTGGGTAACACATTTTAGTAGATAAGTAGTGCATTTTATACACAACTATATAGATCAGACTGTCATGGTCTTACCTTCTTGCGGTTCTCCTTCGTTTGACATGTGCTGGCAGCCATCTTGGTTTCTGGGTTTCTTGTAGCCTCCCACTCTGCGGCTCCTCCTTCCCACTGGGAGGAGCTGGATGCCTAGCTCATATATATAGGAGATCTGTGGCTTCAGTTCCTTGCTTGGTCCTCCTGTGTTCACATGCTTCTAAGACTGCTGCTGCTTCTGGTTCCTGATCCTGGCTTCGTCTGATTACCCTGCTGGTTCCTGATCCTGGCTTCGTCTGACTACCCTGCTGGTTCCTGATCCTGGCTTCGTCTGACTACCCTGCTGGTTCCTGATCCCGGCTTCGTCTGACTACCCTCCTGGCTCCTGACCTCTGGCTTCGCAAAGACTCTGCTTCGGTTTTGCCATCCGTTTGGACTTTTGTTTTACAGCTTGATTTTCAATAAAGCCTTCTTATTTTCACTTATCTGTTGTTGTACGTCTGGTTCATGGTTCCGTGACATTAGGACCAAGCCATGAATTCTGACGGTACAGGGCCATCCTCGCTACCCACGCTGGTTGCCAGACTTGATCAGCAGGATCACCTGTTGGGTCAGTTCGCCGTGGCGTTGCAAATCCTGCTTGAACGCACGGCTCATTTCGCTCCCGTTGCCGATGGGTCGGTTGTCGCTCCTGGGCCCGCTCCTACTGCCGCTCCGGTTGTTGCGCCAGAGTCTACCCCGACACCTGTTGTTGCGCCTGTGGTGTTTCGGGGTATGACCGGTTCTGCCCCCCTTCCACAGTGCTTTGGGGGAGAGCCAACTCAGTGCCGAGGTTTCCTCAACCAGGTGGGCATTTATTTCGAGTTGCTGCCTCATGCCTTTCCTACTGAGAGATCAAAGGTGGGCTTCTTAATTTCGCTGCTCTCGGACAAGGCCTTGGCCTGGGCCAGCCCTTTATGGGAGAACAACAATCCGGTGGTTGCCGAGTTTTCCGGTTTTGTTGCTTCTCTTCGGAGGGTATTCGATGTGCCGGCTCGTGCTGCCTCTGCTGCGAAGCTCCTTATGTCCATCAGACAGGGTTCACGATCCGTAGCTGAATACGCCATTGAGTTTCGTACCCTGGCAGCAGAGGTGGGCTGGAATAATGAGGCTCTGGTCGCTGCTTTCTCTCATGGTCTCTCGGATGCCTTGAAGGATGAGGTTGCAGCTAAGGACCTACCAGTGGAGCTCGAGTCTCTTATTTCTTTCCTGATTTTGATTGACACCAGACTCAGGGAGAGACCTTCCTTTAAGGAGAGTCTGCGGAGGCCTCCTAACAGATTGGCGCCTACCTTTGCTGTCCCACCCGTGCCTCCCTCTCCTCCCACGCCTCCTGGGGATGACTTGGCTGGGGATGAACCCATGCAGCTGGGCTTTGCTCGCCTGTCCGAGGGGGAGAGGGTACTCCGGAGACGCGAGGGCCGATGCATGTACTGTGGTCTCGGTGGGCATTTTCGGTTGGCATGACCGAACCGTCCGGGAAACGCTCGCACCTGAGATCCTGTCGGGGGCAGACCTTGGGTGGAGTCTCCTCGTCCCCGGTTTCCCGTGTTGACAAACCACTGATCACTGTTGTCCTCTCCTGGGTCGGGGGCTCAGTGACGACCCAGGCGTTGGTGGACTCTGGTGCTGGTGGTTTGTTCATTGATAGTGTGTTCGCTGCCGCCAATTCCATTCCTCTGCAGGCCCGAGGTTCTCCACTGGCTCTTGAGGCGATAGACGGCAGACCCCTTCTGCCGCCACACGTGACTCATGAGACCCTTCCAGTGGGGATAGCCATTGGTGCCGTTCACAGAGAGTCGGTCTGCTTCCAGGTTATTTCGTCTCCACACTACTCGGTGGTCTTGGGGTACCCCTGGCTCCAGAAGCATAATCCGACTTTCGATTGGAGATCGGCCGAGATCCTCTCGTGGTCACCACAGTGTGGGGCTAGTTGCATCCATGGGCCTGTCAAGTTGCTGTGTTCTTCCTCGGACTCTCTGTTGCCTCCTGAATACGAGGAGTACCGGGATGTATTCGATAAGGTGCGCGCGGTTGCCCTACCTCCGCACCGCCCATACGATTGTGCCATCGAGTTACAACCTGGTGCCGTTCCTCCTCGTGGCAAGGTCTATCCACTGTCGGTAGCGGAGAATGAGGCCATGGAGGAGTACGTGAAGGAGGCGCTTTCACGCGGACACATTCGCAAATCCTTGTCCCCGGCAGGGGCTGGATTTTTCTTTGTGAAAAAGAAGGGCGGTGAGTTGAGGCCTTGCATCGATTACAGGGGTCTCAATCGCATCACGATCAAGAACGCTTACCCGATACCCTTGATTTCCGAGCTGTTCGATCGCCTTAAAGGGGCCACGGTCTTTACCAAACTCGACCTGAGGGCGGCATATAACCTCGTAAGGATCAAGGCGGGCGATGAGTGGAAGACCGCGTTTAACACCAGGACCGGTCATTATGAATCCTTGGTTATGCCCTTTGGGTTGTGAAATGCGCCCGCAGTCTTTCAGGAATTCATCAACGATGTTTTCCGTGACCTGTTGCAGCAGTGTGTGGTGGTCTATTTGGATGACATCTTGGTATATTCTGAATCCATGGAGACCCACATTCTGGATGTCAGACGAGTGTTGCAACGGTTACGAGAGAACAAGCTGTTCGGTAAGCTTGAGAAATGCGAATTTCACCGATCCCAGGTAACCTTCTTAGGTTACATCATTTCCGCTGAGGGGTTCTCCATGGATCCTGAGAAGGTTTCGGCTGTCTTACAGTGGCCCCAGCCCAGTGGTTTTCGCTCCCTGCAGCGCTTTTTTGGGCTTCGCCAATTATTATCGGAAGTTCATCAGGGACTTTTCCATGCTAGCCAAGCCTCTCACGGATCTGACCAGGAAGGGCAGTAATTCCCAGGCCTGGCCGCTCGAGGCCATCCGAGCTTTTGAGGCTCTAAAGTCCGCCTTTGTGTCGGCTCCGATTCTGTCGCATCCCAACCCTGGGTTGCCCTTTGTCCTCGAGGTGGACGCGTCTGAGACGGGAGTAGGCGCCCTTCTGTCTCAGCGTAGAACACCAGAGGGTCCTCTGCTTCCTTGTGGGTTTTACTCCCGGAAACTGTCTTCCGCGGAGTGCAACTATCAGATTGGTGACAGGGAGTTATTGGCCATCGTGCAGGCCCTTAAAGAATGGAGGCACTTGCTCGAGGGTTCGGTGGTTCCGGTCCTCATCCTGACGGACCACAGAATCTGACCTACCTTTCTGAGGCCAAGAGATTGACACCACGTCAGGCCAGATGGGCTCTGTTCTTGTCACGTTTTAATTACGTGGTCTCCTACCTACCCGGTTCCAAGAACATCAGGGCGGATGCCTTATCACGGCAGTACTCCGACCTGTCCAGGGAGGAGTCGATTCCGACTTCGGTCATACCTCCGAATCAGATCCTGGCCGCCATTCGCACCAGCCTGACCTCTCCCCTGGGTGAGCAGATTTTGGCGGCTCAATCTGGTGCTCCCTCTGGGAGACCCAACGGCAGATGTTTTGTGCCTGAGGAGTTGCGCACTCGGTTTTTGCGAACCTACCATAACTCCAAGACCGCGGGGCATCCTGGAAAGAATCAGCTGTCCTGGGCTGTTTCACGTCTGTTCTGGTGGCCTTCCCTACGTTCCGACATCGCCGCATATGTAGCGGCATGCTCCGTTTGTGCCCAGAGTAAGTCCCCTCGGCACCTTCCGTTGGGCCTTCTGCAACCCATAGCCACCGGGGAGCGCCCATGGTCACACCTGGGGATGGATTTCATTGTGGACCTCCCTGCATCCCGAGGCCATACGGTCATTCTCATGATTGTGGATCGGTTTTCCAAAATGTGCCACTGTGTTCCTCTCAAGAAGTTACCCTCTGCACAGGAGTTGGCCACGATTTTTGCCAGGGAGGTTTTCCGGTTGCACGGTTTGTTCAAGGAGATTGTGTCGGATCGGGGGAGTCAGTTTGTGTCCAGGTTCTGGCACGCCTTTTGCTCCCAGTTGGGGATTCATCTCTCCTTCTCCTCGGCCTACCACCCTCAGTCCAATGGGGCCGCTGAACGATCCAATCAGGCCTTGGAGCAATTCCTTCGTTGCTATGTCTCCGATCACCAAGACAATTGGGTTGACCTCCTGCCTTGGGCTGAGTTTGCCAGGAACACGGCGGTGAACTCTTCCTCTGGGACGTCTCCCTTCATGGCCAATTATGGGTTCCAACCTGCCGTGTTACCGGAGGTATTCTCTCCCCAGGATATTCCGGCTGTGGAGGATCACCTTTCCGTCCTACGTGCTTCTTGGGTACAGATCCAGAAGTCCCTTGAGGTCTCTGCGCAGCGCCAGAAACTCCAGGCTGATCGCAGACGAGCGCCTGCTCCTTCCTACCAGGCCGGAGACCGTGTATGGTTGTCCACCCGCAACCTCAACCTTCGAGTGCCCACTCCCAAGCTGGCGCCTCGCTTTGTTGGTCCCTTCCGAGTGCTTCGCAGGGTAAACCCGGTAGCCTATGCCCTTGCGCTTCCTCCTGGCATGCGGATCTCCAACGTGTTTCATGTCTCCCTGTTGAAGCCACTGGTGTGTAATCGTTTCACTTCCTCGGTTCCTCGGCCTCGTCCGGTCCAAGTGGGCAATCGTGAGGAGTATGAGGTGAGCAATATCCTGGACTCACGCCTGGTCCGCGGTCGGGTGCAGTTTTTGGTTCATTGGCGTGGTTATGGTCCAGAGGAGCGTTCCTGGGTTCCCTCCGCAGATGTCCATGCTCCTGCCTTGCTCCGTGCCTTCCACGCACGCTTCCCTCAGAAACCGTTCTTTACTCCGCGGAGGAGGGGCCCTTGAGGGGGAGGTACTGTCATGGTCTTACCTTCTTGCGGTTCTCCTTCGTTTGACATGTGCTGGCGGCCATCTTGGTTTCTGGGTTTCTTGTAGCCTCCCACTCTGCGGCTTCTCCTTCCCACTGGGAGGAGCTGGATGCCTAGCTCATATATATAGGAGGTCTGTGGCTTCATTTCCTTGCTTGGTCCTCCTGTGTTCACATGCTTCTAAGACTGCTGCTGCTTCTGGTTCCTGATCCTGGCTTCGTCTGATTACCCTGCTGGTTCCTGATCCTGGCTTCGTCTGACTACCCTGCTGGTTCCTGATCCTGGCTTCGTCTGACTACCCTGCTGGTTCCTGATCCCGGCTTCGTCTGACTACCCTCCTGGCTCCTGACCTCTGGCTTCGCAAAGACTCTGCTTCGGTTTTGCCATCCGTTTGGACTTTTGCTTTACAGCTTGATTTTCAATAAAGCCTTCTTATTTTCACTTATCTGTTGTTGTACGTCTGGTTCATGGTTCCGTGACACAGACCAAAATGAGGGACAAATGAGGAGGAAGGAGGGACAGAGGGACTTTGTTCCAAATCAAGGACAGTCTCTCGAATTGAGGGACAGTTGAGGAGCTATGGTACTGTCCTGCCAACGTGTTCCTTACCTGTGCTAGTTATAACCTGATCAGAGTAGCTGCCATATTAGCTTAGCTTTGTTTGCTTAGAAGGACAAGCTTAGCAGGTTGTAACCAGGGAAGTTGGGGTATAAGACTAAAGCTGGACATAAAATAGTAGCATTTTATTTAAATGTGTTTGTTTTTTAAATGCTAATTTGATTTTAAAATGATTAGTAGGGTCAAATCAGCACCATTTTCAGGATGGAATTTTTCTTAAAGCAGAGTTCTACCCAAAAGTGGAACTTCCGCTCTTTTGTTTCCTCCCCCCCTCCGGTGCCATATTTGGCACATTTCAGGGGGGAGGGGGTACCTGTTTTTGACAGGTACCCTTCCCCACTTCCGGGATACGGCACCTCGGCGCGGCCCCTCGTAAGTTCGGCCCCCTCCTCCCTTCTCCCCTGCCAAGTCAATAGGAATACGCAGCACGCATGAGCAGTAGGGACCCGCCCGTGAAGCCACAAGGCTTCACTCCCAGGTTCCCTTACTGGCAATGGCGGCGACAGCACCCGACAGCCAATGGAAATATCGGCTGCGGTGCCGACATCGCTGGACTCCAGGACAGGTAAGTGTCCTAATATTAAAAGTCAGCAGCTACAGTATGTGTGGCTGCTGACTTTTAATTTTTGGAGGGGGTGGAGGGGGAGGCGGAACTCCGCTTAAAGCAAATACATTTCTAACAGTGTATGTCATTTTCATTCAGGAAATCTATTAATCAGACTAAAATCGAATATCATAATCTAAACTTTTCTCCCATTGAAGGTGGAATAAACTCTCTTTTGTTACTATTCCCCCCCAAAAAATGTAGTATACATAAATGATATCAATACTTATACAGTCATCTGAAGCTCTCTACTTGCAGAATTTTCTTCATTATTTTAGCAGCTGATGTAAAGCTGGGCATGCTCATTTCTCTATGTTTTCCGGGATCCTTTTTAAGATGCTGGGATCCTCCCAAAGGATGATGTCATGCTCAAGTCCCAGCATCAGCCCTAGGTCTTATGTGAATAACAGTTTGCCTCCAATAGGGCTTAGCTCAGTTCTTCTGACAAATGTTCAGGTTTTTTTAATGGTGTCCCTTGTGGATGGAAGTGTGGCTGGAGAAGAAGGTGCTGGGACATATCTAAAATGACACCTGCTTTAGGGCTATATCATTATATATATATATATATATATATATATATATATATATATATATATATATATATACACACACACAAATATATATATACACACACACACACACACACACACACACACACAAATAATGGAGTTTGAGGTTTATATGCTGGAAAGGGAGATTTTATTTCCACTTTAGTTAGAAATGCTACACTAAAAATCAGTAGACATGACAATTGGTGCAAGTTCCAACATTTGGAGTTGTTGCATAGGGTGATTTGGAGATTGGATGTCAATAACTCCATGCAATGTAAAAAACAATTGTATCTTCACTATATTTTTTATGTGCCTGCAATGTGTGTGTATATCTGAACACAGGCTTTAGTGTATATACTTTGAAACTATTGTAGCACCCTCCTGGGTAGGTGCTAGGCAAAGCATAAATGTGGCCCTGTTCTGCCTATCAGGAGAGCCTGATCTGTTAATTAGCCTGTCACATGCTTCCAGGTGTGACCTATTGAGTCTGAGGAGTCTCCCCACTGCATCCAATGAGGGACCTTGTTGGACAGGGGAGTAAACCTAGCCAATAGCATACCAGGGTTTATGACTGTCCCAGTGGGTGGGCATTGCTGCAATGCATCCTGGGATTGGGAATAAAACCGAGAAGGGCTTGTGACAGGGTGTATTTGGCGGGAGCAAAGTCCCAGGAGGAGGTGGATGGCTGTCTCTCCTCCTGCTGAAGTGAGGAAGGTGGTCCAGGCAGTCAGCCTAGGGACCAGGGGTTTAGCTGAGCTGACAGGATCCAGTTTGCTGACCAAATGGAGC
Organism: Pelophylax lessonae; assembly: GCF_965119305.1. Taxonomy (NCBI): domain Eukaryota; kingdom Metazoa; phylum Chordata; class Amphibia; order Anura; family Ranidae; genus Pelophylax; species Pelophylax lessonae. Next base: position 439,913,225 of record NC_138770.1, on the reverse strand, counting down.
TGCTGGGCGGAGGACTTCAGGAAAAACAATGTCGTAAGTACTCAAGGATCTGCCCAGGGGTCTGCCTAAGAGAGGGGACCACTCCAGAGAGGTCAAAGGGATCACGGAGCCAGTTAACGCAGAGTGTTACAGTAAAGGGGGTGCCAAGTTGTTAAGCCCTGAAGATTTGGGATAAAGGGGGCGCCAGGAAGGGCCCTGAAGTTGTTCAGCAGTACAGACTACCTCAAAGGAATAGCTTGCCTTAGGACAGAATCACCTCTGGAAGCTTAAAGAGAACCTTTCATAGCCAAGGGCAAAGTGAAGCAGCGGCCTAGTTATGGCTAGCTCAATTTCAACGTATTCAGCGTTACTCAGCGCTAACCAGCAATAACCAGTGTTAACAAACATTTATTCAAGTTGTCCAAGCCTATTGTGCATAGTTTAGTCCACTTATCCCTTCTCCTTATCCAAGTTCCTAATAAAACATAAAAACCAAAGAAACTGGACTGATCCTTGTCTGAGGTAAAAACACTTGGAAACATGCCAGAATGTTTTACTGTTGCTAATGGTAACCCAAGGGAACCCGTCACCAGCAGCTCCCTTGGGAGTAGTGCTACACTATTAAGAAATGTGATTTTCTATAAAGTATACACTCAAACATTCAAACGTGCCAGCTAAGCAGTGATGTGCTAAAATAAAAAACCCAATTTCTTTGATAAGCCCAAATGTTTTTGGGCCTATCAAAGCACTCTTATCAATTTTACTTGCATATCTCATAAAGTACCAAAATTACATGAAGTAACATTATTTGGGTGGTCAAAATGCACAGCAAATTAGGACTGCACCTTGCAAACTAAACTTCAGTGTACAATTTTCTAAACAGGTTTAGGTATTTATTTTCTCATTTATGGGCACATCTGCACTCTTTTGCAAGTCTGCAGAACTAAATCCTCCTATCCTTTACAACCAAAAAAGCTACAATCTTAGCCTGTGTTTGATCTGCAGTTGCCCCGGTGTCAAACATGTGATCAGTTATGACACCAGCCATTTGATGGCTTTAGAGTTCGGTTGGGAGCACAATCGTGACACAATCGTAACCGTGACAACTATCATTCACGGCATACCTCTGTAGCCAGATGCTGACAGGACTGCTCCCAATACCTACTTTGAGCCATTTATTATTGGAAAACTGTGGGCCTCATTTCACTCGCCTGCTCTTTATTTATTCTCTCTCCCATATGTTTACTGTGACAGACATTGCCACGATTAGTAATCTGCGATATGTAATTCTGTGAGGGGCAGCTGTGCAGTAGAAAGCAGGAGGAAAACTATATCTCCCACAAACCCACAAGATGGAGAGGAAGGGTGGAGGGATTCATATGGGACTGCCCATGAAAGTTTGGGGAAGTTGGCACCTGGACGAGGAGGAGTGAGCATCTCAGTGGCAGCGTACCTTGCTGTAGAGGATCCTAGGCTGGAAGAGAGCCGTTGTCTGGAGCCATCGCCATCATGAGACCACACACTGCTACGCTCACCATATTGCCGCAGAGCCAGAGAGAAAGGGACAGAGAGGCTATTCTCCACTAACAGCGGTGCTGAAGGGGCACTTCTGTCTTCACTACTAAAGCTGTGCCGCAGGACTGGTGATAGGGTTGTCAACCTGCTATCTACATTTTATGGCCAAAACTAAGTTATAGTGGGTAAGGATAACCGCCAAACTGTATACAAACATACTTAGCTTATGGCATACCGCCTACTGAAAGATCTCATGTTATAATCTATGCAAGGCATTACTGCCTATCTGCACTACCTTCATAACCTACTTTTTTAGTTCACCCTGATACCTATCTTACTTCTCACCCAAAGATCAGATAAGCCCTTCTGCATGTCTTTGCTATATGCAGATTTTATAGACACTCTTAAAGTGCACCAGTGCTTTAAAAGGGCCCCGATGGTAGCCGGTGCAAAAAACTACTAAAGGACTACTCACCTCTCCCTCCCTAGTTCATTCAATTTACCCACATTTCACCAACTGTGTCCTATTTGGGGTTGCTAGGGTCGGGACAGCATCCTGCAGGTAGTCTTAGGCCCAGCATAGCCACTCTTGTGTACACGAGCAGCACAGCTCCAGGGGTTTAGACATATCTGCTTTCTTTAGTTGTTCCCTGTTGCACACTGGGTGCCAGTATTACTGTTAAGGCTGACCTGGGTTTCTGTTAAATCTTTAGATGCATGTTGCTTTTGAGAGTTTCTGTAGTGCTTTTTGCTGTGCTTTGCACGTTTTTTAACCACTATTTTGCAGCGATTATGCAATTTGAGTTTTTTTTTTTGGAAAATTTGTTGTTGGGCAGATTTGAAAACGCAAATCCTGGTAACAATGCACTACATGCTTTTCTTCAGCTTCTCTATTGAAGTCTACTGAACCAAAAAAGCAGAAAAAGTGCAGTTTTGCGATTAAAAAAGCCCCTGACCCTTTCCAAAAACGCAGTGTCACAAAAATGCATTGTTATGAACGTGTTCCATAGGAACCCATGTTAAAAAATGTTCTGCATTTCTGCAAAAAGCATGAAAAAATGCATTAGTGTGAATAGAGCCTAACTGGCTCTTTGAAAAGCAGCAAATACTTTTTTCACTGCGTAATCATGCACATACATATAATATCTGTACGATCACATTATTTGATATCATCTATTTCAAACAACTCTCTGCAGAAAATAATTGTTCAGCATGCTGGAAAAAATGAAGGTAAATAGCATTAAAGTGTTACTAAACCCACAACAGTAAAGCAGGGTTAACATTTGCTGCGGCCGTGGGTCACAGCACGGGGTCCGGTGCGTCCCTGTTCACCATTTCAGGTGCGAATCAGATCTGAATTTCTGCCTGAATTCGCACCTGAAACAGAGCAAGAGACGCACAGGACTCTTCTGTAATCCGGACCGCGACCGCCCAGAGCTGTGTGAACCGACTCTATTAAGAGCTGGTCACATCAGTGTGAACCCACCCTAAAACCAGTCTGTATATGCAGTACAGCACGCTTGTTATACTCACTGTGGAACCTAAGGGCTTAGTCCTGCGCATTGTTTAAAAAGGCTGTTTGATCCTGACTTCTCTGATCCTCCCCTTCTTCCACAGTCCCCAATCTATCTCCTGATAGTACAGAGCCTTGGGGGCACTCTGCACATGCTCAGTTTGGTGTGTATTGCTAAAGAGGTTTTTTTTTTTTTGGGAGGGTGCATGTGATCAGTACAGGGCCAATCAGCACTGTCCAGACAGAAAGTCAGGGGTCATGCAGCCTCAAAGGATAGTCAGAGGAGAATGAAAACTCCTCCTACAGCTTTAACCAGGGCTCGGCCAGACACTGATAGAAGTTAAAAGACTGTTACATACTGCTGATGAGAAAACGTATTTAGAAGTTCATATTGACTAAACAAATTGCATTTCCATATTCTGTGCACGGTAGGAGACCAGATATAGTGAATGCAGGCTCCTGGGTTTAGTAAAACTTAACCACTTTACAACCGGAGGATTTTGCTGTCTTCCGTCCAGGCCACTTTTTGCGATTCGGCGCTGTGCGACTTCAACTGACAATTGCGTGGTCGTGCGACGCCGTACCCAAACGAAATTTACGTCCTTTTTTTCCCACAAACAGAGCTTTCTTTTGGTGGTATTTGATCACCTGTGCGATTTTTACTTTTTGCGTTAAAAACAAAAAAAGAGCGTTTATTTTGAAAAAATAACAATATTTTTCACATTTTTTTATATGAAATTCCCCCCAAAAAAGATGTAAAAACCAATTTTTTTAAAAGTTTTTGGCCAATTTGTTTTATGCTACATATGTTTGGTAAAAAAAATCGCAATAAGCGTATTTTGATTGGTTTGCGCAAAAGTTATTGCGTTTACTAACAAAGGGAAAGATTTCTGTCATTTTTGGTGTTTTTTTTTTAACGCGTAATGGCGGCGATCTGCGATTTTTTTTGCGGGACTGCGACATTGCGGCGGACAGACCGGACCCCTGACTGACATTTTTGACACTTTTGGGGGTACCAGTGACATTACTGCAGTAATCAGTGCTATATATATGCACTGTTACTGTAAAAATGACACTGGCAGGGAAGGGGTTAATTTTATTGGAGAGGGAGGGGTTAATGTATGCCTGGTGCTTACTGACGTGTAGGGGGGGAGGTGACTATGTGATTCATGGACAGATCGGATGTCCAGCTATGCTGAACAGTCCGATCTGTCACTCCCTGTCACTATGGAGATCCGCCCGCTGTGTTTACACACAGCGGGCGGATCTCCAGACTCGATCCCTGACGATCGCCGCTGCTCCTCCCCTGGCCCGACTCCCGCTGTGAATGAAAACAGCGGGAGCGAGCCTCCGGCGGCGCGCAAGCGCCGCCCAGAAGGGGAGGAGTTCAGTCACGTTAATACTACGTGGCTGGACGGGAACGAGCCACTCTGCCGCAGTAGTATTACTGTGAGCGGTAGTAGAGTGGTTAAATGTTTAAAGGATTTCAGTTATCCTACAAGTTCATTAACCGCTTAATGACTGCCTGCTGCAGTTTTACTGCGGCAGGTCAGCTCTGTCCCGCAAAACAAAGTAACTGTATGTCACTTCGCGGGGACGCTAGTGGGGGTGTGCGCACTCCACCTGAGGCACGCGCGCACCTATTTGTAACAGGGGAAGCCGATCAGAGGGTTCGGCGGGTGCGATTGCCGCCAGGCACCCGCGATCGCTCCTCGTGGAGACAGAACGGCGGTCTGCCATTGTAAACACGGCAGACCGCTGTTCTGTCAGTTATGAACACAGGGTTCCTGTGTTCCTCCTATTTAGGAACACAGGCCTCTGTGTTCATGCAGAAAGTCCATCCCCCCCACAATTAGAAAGCACTACCTAGGGACACAATTAACCCTTTGATTGCCCCTGGTGTTAACCCCTTCCCTGCCAGTGTCATTAGTACAGTAACAGTGCATATTTTTAGCACTGATTACTGTAGTAATGTCACTGGTCCCTCCAAAAGTGTCAAAAATGTCAGTTAGGTGTCATATCTGTCTGCCCCAATGTCGCAGTCCCACTAAAAATTGCTGATCGCCGCCATTACTAGTAAACAATAAATAAATAAAAATTATATAAATCCTTCCCCTAGTTTGTAGATGCGATAACTTTTGCACAAACCAATCAATATACACTTATTGGGATTTTTTTCTACCAGAAATATGTGGCAGAATACAAATTGGCCTAAAATGATGGAAAAACTAGATTTTTTTTTTAATTAGGAATAATATATAGCATAAAGTAAATTTATATATATATCTATATATATATATATATATCTATCTATCTATATATATATATATATATATATATATATATATATATATATATAGATAGATATATAGATAGATATATTTATTAATATTTTTTTTTTTCAGAATTGTTGCTCTTTTTTTGTTTATAGCGCAAAAAATAAAGATCACACAGACCGCCAAAAGAAAGCTCTATTTGTGGGAAAAAGAGGACATCAAATTTTATTTCCGCCAAAAGAAAGCTCTATTTGTGGGAAAAAGAGGACATCAAATTTTATTTCCGCCAAAAGAAAGCTCTATTTGTGGGAAAAAGAGGACATCAAATTTTATTTGAGTACAGCATTGCACGACTGCGCAATTGTAAGTTAAAGTAACGCAGTGCCGTATTACAAAAAATTACTTGGTCATTAAGGGGGTAAATCCTTCCGGTCCAAAAGTGGTTAATTTGTCATCAAATCTTACAAAATCCAAGCCATGTATATCCTCTCTTTAAGTAGCATGCACATATCTATTTCTCACTATATGTAATATATGCATGTGAATAGGCAGATAATCAGATCCACAGACTCAATGGCAGCAAAACCTTACCATCTATTGTGCGTCCGGCTAAATTCTGGTTCTCATAAATCACCCCTAAATAAGCGCTGCGCACATATGCAGTTGCTTATTGACTTTGCCTTGTAGACTGGTTGAAAAATGTCTGCATGTCCTCAAAGGACACACCTGTTATCTGAAACAGTCCTTAACCAGCTTGTTAAGCGGCTTTGTCAGATCAAAGGCCCCATACAATAGATAGTAACTTCAACAATAGTTTAGCCCTGAGCCAAAGCTTCTGTTAAAGACAGGCATGTGCCAGTGGTATTAGGGCTTGCAATTGAAAATAAATTTCTCTTGAATAAGTACCTCTGTTCCATCAGAGGCACAACATCGGATGAAACAAAAGCAGTTGAGGATAAGTTATTGACTTTGGTGACAAGCTGAATGAAGTTCATTATGCTGCCCCACTCCTAGAAACTGTCAGGTTTTAGACTGAATTAGGTGGCAGGTGCATTAGCTGTTATCCTGAGCCCCTTGAGACCAGTACAACCCAATCATCACCTGATTCTGCACACAAATGTTTATGTTTATTTTAATGATTTCCAGCAATAAGGAGAAACATATTTAAATCATACGGCTTGATCTTATTTCTGTTGGTTGGCTTTTCATTTTATGCAAATTCTCGTAAACGTATTACACTTCCCCAGGGAAGTCAGCATTATCCTAATGTTTAGATCATACTTTGCCATAACTTAACTTTTGGATGCACCTCTATTTTTTTGTGATACTGTTTTGTTTTAAAGTAGATAACAGATTTAAACAGCATTAGATAGACTGAGTCTGGATAGGAGGAAAGCGGAGGACAGGGTATAAAATGCATAGGGATTACATGAGAGAGATAATTAAGGATTTCAGCGTCTATAATTTGGCCCTGATAAGGTTTGTTTTAGGGGTCACTTTAGTTGTATGGTGCAGGTTAAAAGTTAAGCTTAGTGTCAATAATAAAATGAGCATATACAATAAATGGCACGCATTTGGACCTTATGTTTCATGTATGAGTCTATGTACCAGCATCCCCCACATCTTATGGTTGTCTAAGTTATCAATAGGGCATATAAGTATAGACCTTAATCCATGCACTGGCTTACCCCTTAAAAAAATCACCCAGCTCATAAAATATGTGTCGCTTACCCCTACACATTTGGAAGGCTTATCAAATAGTGGGTCTGCAGATAGAACGATCAAGGGCCATGTATCAGACACTTTAACTCCATAATGCAATGTCTTATGTGACAATGTAAAAATAAGATTCCTATTGTAAAAATAAGATTCCTATTGTGATGAGGTTAACTTAAAACACATTTTGGGGTTATAAACCAAGAGATAGGGTTAGCTTTGATAATATTTTCAATACGTATTTTGCTCTTAATTTTAACATAAACTTCTGTGCAATCGAAATATAATTTTTTTTTTTTTTTTTTTTTTACAATTGGCATACTGTATGTGTATATTGGCATTTGTGTTGGTTGGATTTTTGTTTCGAAGGACAAAATTCTTGTCCTTTTTTTTTATTATTTAATTTTTATTGAATTTTCCATCAAATTTATACAGAAATATAAAAAATCTCAATATTAGGAAACAAATTTCGGATTACTTCACAGATATCCTAACCCCACCCTCCCTCCCTCCCTCCCCCCCCCCCCCATCCTCTTCCTGTCTTCGCCTTTTTAACTACCTCTACTTCTTTCTAAGTTTGTCCTGTTTTTTAAGTTTTTTAATAATGGTTGGGCATTCTAGAAAATTCTGACCTAAACTTCCTTTCGGTAATTTTCCTCCTATATAGGGGTATTGTAAAAATAAGATTCCTATTGTGATGAGGTTAACTTAAAACACATTTTGGGGTTATAAACCAAGAGATAGGGTTAGCTTTGATAATATTTTCAATACGTATTTTTCTCTTAATTTTAACATAAACTTCTGTGCAATCGAAATATAATTTTTTTTTTTTTTTTTTACAATTGGCATACTGTATGTGTATATTGGCATTTGTGTTGGTTGGATTTTTGTTTCGAAGGACAAAATTCTTGTCCTTTTTTTTTATTATTTAATTTTTATTGAATTTTCCATCAAATTTATACAGAAATATAAAAAATCTCAATATTAGGAAACAAATTTCGGATTACTTCACAGATATCCTAACCCCACCCTCCCTCCCTCCCTCCCTCCTCCCCCCCCCCTATCCTCTTCCTGTCATCGCCTTTTTAACTACCTCTACTTCTTTCTAAGTTTGTCCTGTTTTTTAAGTTTTTTAATAATGGTTGGGCATTCTAGAAAATTCTGACCTAAACTTCCTTTCGGTAATTTTCCTCCTATATAGGGGTATTGCCTTCAACTCTTATAATTTCCTACCATCTTCTTACAACACTAAGAGCTAAATATTAATTTCTGCATATTTACTAGTTTTTTAAATTCTGCCCATTTTTCCCATTTTTTAATCATGTGCATTGGATGTTCCTCTTGTCTACTACCATTAAACTCCATATTATAGACATAGTTAATTGTGCTACAACATTCTTTTAAACTTGGGCCTTCTATTTCGTACCATTTTCTAGGGATTGTCCCCTTTGCTGCATTTAATAGGGTTGGAACCAAGGTTGTTTTATATTGTTTTAATGGAAGTGTCGTTTTATGAAATAAATAAACCCATGGGTCATTAGGGATGACTGTTTCTGTAATCTCACTGATGATTTGTCACACTTTTATCCAATATTCCCTAATATTGGGGCAGTCCCACCAAATGTGGTACATCGACCCAGTACCTCCACATTCCCTCCAACATTTATCCGTTTTATCTGGTTGGTACTTATGTGCTACTACAGTTGTAATGTACCATCTTGTCAAACATTTATAGTTTAATTTTGTGGTACAGACATCTGTAGCAGAATAACTCGTGGCCCTTAGCACAATATCCAGTTCTTTTTTTGACAATTGTGACCCAATCTCTTTCTCCCATTTTTCTATGAATGGGGGTCTCTCTAAACATTGCCCCCTCCGTTAACATCTTGTATATTTGTGATATTCCATGTTTTAATCTAGTGGTTGTGTTGCATCATTTTTCAAGAGTGCTTAACGCTGTCTCTGATCTTATTGGGTGTGGTAAAGATTTCAAAAGTGGGCCAACTGGAGATACCTCCTTTCATCTAATTTAATTTCATGATCATTTAATTTTAACTCTTGAAATGTCCTAATACTCCCTTTGTGAACAATATATTTTAATTGAGTGTTTCCTATCCAATTTCCAAATTTTTCCTCGTTCCCCGGTGGGAAATACTTTGTGCCTCTTAGTGAAATCAACGGGGAATTATATTCCCATTTTAACTGTTTATTAACCCTATCCCAAATTTTGTACACCACTTTTGTCAGTTCATGTGTTCCTTGTAATTCTCTAAATTTTGGTGGAATCCATATAGTTTTGTGTAGTTGTGTATTATTTTGTGCACATTCAATTTCAACCCATCTTTTCCCTATTGTCCCTTTTGTCTAATCAATCATCTGTGAAGTAATCACTGCCCTATAATACTTTTCCAAATCTGGAGCTGCATACCCTCCCTGTGTCTTATCCCTTGTGAGAACCGCATGTTGCACTCTGGGTTTTTTCCGCTGCCATATATATTTCAGAATCATAGTTTTCACAGTTCTAAAGAAAGAAGATGGTATATCTATTGGTAGCATTGAGAACTTATAAAGGATCTTAGGCAACAGGAACATCTTGACCACATTTATTCTTCCGACCCATGAGATTTGATTATTAGACCTTTTCCCTATATCTGCTTTTATTTTGTTTAATAGAGGTATATAACTAATCTGGTATAACTTTTCTATTGTGACGTTACATATATCCCTAGATACTTTCATTTGGATTTTGCCCAAGTATATGGAAAATGGGATTTCAAAGCTTGTTCTTCTTTGCTATTTAGGTTTATATTAAGAATTTCAGATTTTACTGGATTTATTTGGAAGTTAATCTCCATCCTCAGCCTCCTTCGCAAAAAAATCCCCTCTGCAAGCATAAATCCCCCCCCCTTCCCAGAAATGCAAAAACTTCCTCCTCTTCCCAGTACAAATATTTGCCTACCCCCAGCTCAAATCCTCCCTCCCTCAATTCCCCATCATAGCATAAATCCTTGCCCTAAAAAAATCACCCCTCCTAGAACAAATACCCCTCCCCCAATGTCCCCTCCTAGCATAAACCCCCCAAATGCCCCCTCCCAACAAAAAGCCCCCCAATTCCCCCTCTCAGCACAAACCTTCTCCAACACAAATCCCCTTTCCCAGCACAAATCCTCCCTCCAATCCAAGCACACATTTTCTCCCCTACTCAAATCCCCCTTCCCAGCACAAACCTACCCCCCCCCCCAAAACAAATATTTCCTCCCAACACAAATCCTCCCCCTACTTCAAGCACACATTTTCTCCCCTCTCCAAATCCCCTCTGCCAGCACACGTTCCCATACCCCCCCTCCCCTCAGCACAAATCCCCCTCCTCCCCGGTACAAATGTTTGTTACCTCAACACAATCCCCCCCATTTGTATCCCCGATACATTTGCTCCTTCCCTCCCTGAAATTACATACCTCAGATGCTACAGAGGTTTTAGCTCGCTACAGGAGTAGTGACCACAAGATGAGGAGAGAGCCAGGAGGAGGTACAGGCTGTGCTCTCCCTCTCTACAGCTCCTCTCTCCTGTCAGTATGCAGGAGTTGACACAGGAGTGCACTCAGATTGGGGCTGTGCAGTGTTTGATTACCCATCCCCTACCCACATTTTCTGCTGCTGGGACAGGAGCGGTCTGGGAAGGAGATAGGGGTGGGGAATTAAACCCTGCACAGTACTGATCTGACAGCATTCCTGTATCAACTACTATATGTAGGAGCACTGCTCTTACAGGAGGGAGGGGCTGGAGTTGAGAAAGCACAACCTCCCAGCTCTCTTCTCCTTTCTGCTGTTGTCACTTCTTCTGTAGGGAGTTCACTCTCACTACTCCTGCATAGCTCCTAACTGTCCCTGATTTGGAACAAAGTCCCTCTGTCCCTCTTTCCTCCTCATTTGTCCCTCATTTTGGTCTGAAATAGTTGTATATAAAACACACTATTAATCTTTCAAAAAGTGTTTCCCAGTGCTAAACCTTTCATCCAATTTCTAAATTGCTGCATTTGTAAATGTCAAAAGCCATTAGTAAGTAATGATAGTAGTAAAAAAAAGCACCTGTGGGTTTAACTAATCTTTTTTTTTTGTATAATGCTCCTTTAAGGGGGCATGGCAGGGGTGTGTCCTATGCCTACATAATTTGCTAATAGGTGACCCTCGTTCCCACCTCAAAAAGTTGGGAGGTATGTATTCCTGTAGCAAACTCACCATATGGCACTCCCCTGACCTCAAGTGAGTTCACTGCACCGGGGGGCAGCTGCTCTCCTGCCCCCCCCCCCTTACCACTTGTCCCATCCCTGGTTACAGTTCCCTATCTGGGTTTAGACTGCTGCCAGCAGTGCCTGGGATAAAGATAGACACTAGAAGGAGCATTACAAATCAAAGCATGAAATGTGATCTCGCAAATGTGATAAATATATTAAAGCCTACATTAAATTTTTTAAATAATGCAAAATATATACTTATTACATTTACAAAATAGTTGTACTCTAAAATTAAAATATTATTTTATTAAAATAAGATTAAATGTTTTGAAACCTTTAACTTTTATTCTTAACCTCCCTGGCGGTATGATTATGTCTGGAAGTTCATACCAAAAGCGGTACAATTATTTTCATGGAAATTTGGTGTTATGTATTATAGGCCTACAATTCTTAGTAATTACTGACTTAAACCTGAGCAAAGCAAGACTCTAGTAGACATCCCAGATGTGATAAATTTTGAAACACAAAATCATGAATTATAATCTCATAAATAATGTAATTTTATTCAATAATGCAGTAAATAAGGAAATTTGTCAAAGAAAGAAAATTCAATACAAATGCTGCGTGTGATAAATCTTGAAACAAGGAACTACACAAAGTCCAACGTCACAGTCTGGACAATGGAACCTAGTTTCCTTTCGGACTTTCTTTCCATTTCTATCGCGTTTCGAGCAGCAAACAACACACATCCTGGTTGGTGCTGCCTTTTTTGCAGTTGGCGGAATATAGTCTGCAAAGTGACGGCCGGTCAGACGCTGTGGGTTGACCACGTCAACAGCGCGACGTCCAGGTCTATTTTCAACTCCTGATGGTGTCTGGTACTTTGCAAAAATCTGCTCAGCCACCTTCCAGACAAACTCGGAATGAGCAAGAGGGTTTTCACTGTTGGCTTTGTGCAGGATGTAAGCGTTCCATAGACATTGTTCCAGAAGGTGTCTAAATATTTTTTTATAGTATTTTTTTTGCTGTTTTCGTACAGCGGGATAGAAGGTCATGGCCTGATCGGCTCTGTCCACACCTCCCATTGTTTTGTTATAGTCAATTACGACCTGTGGTTTCAGCACATCAGTCCCACGTTTTGTATGGACCGTGGCAGTGGAGGTAGTGTGAACAGTGCTCAGAAGACACACATCCTTCTTGTCTCTCCATCTCATTGCCATCATCTTTCCCTTCTGCCAGGCAACCATCTCTCCGGTTTTTAGTTTTTTTTTGGCAAAAAAAGATGGCATGTCTCGACGGTTAGGCCGAACGGTACCATATGCGTCGGTTCTATTTTGTAGCAAAGTATCATATAGTTCCGGGGAGGTATAGAAGTTGTCCGTCGTCAAACAATATCCCTGGTTCAGCAAGGGGTCAAGAAGTGTCAGGACGGATGATGTGGCAATCCCATAGTCGCTGTACCTAGGGTTGAATTTAGTGCCTTTGCCGGTGTAAATTATGGAATTCCATATGTACCCCGTGGATGACTCGCAGAGCATATATGTTTTGATGCCAAACCGCGCTCTTTTTGATGCGATGTACTGAATCCAACTTAGTCGACCCTTGTAGGCCATCAAACTCTCATCCACGCTGATGTCCCTTTCTGGCACGTAGGTCCGCTGGAAATTTCCCACAATAAGTTGCCATACCTCCCAGATCTTTTTCAGTTTGGGTGCAGGATGCGTGGCCTCGTCAAATTCCTCATTGTTTGTGAAGTGGAAATACTTCATAATCAGGGAGAAGCGATACTCAGACATCACGGTCCCAAAGAACGGTGTGGCCAGTAACCTGTTGGTGGTCCAGTACCATTTTTGGAACGGTTTCCCCACCAACCCCTGAAGAAAGAGGAGTCCCAAAAACAGCCACATGTCCTCTTTTGTTACCGGTTCCCACCTTCTGCTTCGGGAAAGCCTGGCTTGCAGCGTTCCGGATTGCTGCTGTTGGTAGCGATTCGTCTCGGCGACAATTAATTCAATGACCTCCTCAGTGAGGAATAATTGCAGGTAGGCCAGAGGATTGTCACGCTCGACATCTACCTTCATCCCAGGTGATCCGGTGAAGGGGAATCTTGGGGGCGCTACCTGGTCCGCATCGCAATCAATAGCGCACCAAGTGCGCACATCGCTGAGGTCAGGGTCATCGCCGTTCTCACTTGCCAGATCCGTGTCAGTGTCAGTGTCGGACGACAAATCACCGCATGACTCGCTATCGCTCACTTCCGCGAGCACCTCCGGGTCGCTGTCGCTGCCGCTGTCATTCAGCTGGTCCAAAAGCGGTTTAGACTGGCGCTTTTTTGATGCCATAATATATACTTTTTTTTTGGGCACAAATCACAAGTTTACTGAAGAGAGGGGCACTGTACTGTCAGATGTGTGATTATCTGAGGTGATACAGTGTAATCCTATCAGATTACAGTGTATCACCTCTTTTATTTTGTTTCACTTTTCAAATTTCCCGCCCAGTTCCGCTCCCGTGCGCCGCCTCTGCTCGCAGGGAACGGAACCAGGAAGTCAGACGCCGGTCACCCGGCGATCGGAGCGAAGGACATCGCTGGATCGCCGGGACAAGGTAAGTGGAATGCTTCTGGGAGCCAAGGGAGGCTCCGCTGGCACTCTGCAACTCTACCCCGAGCGTGACTCGGGGTTACCGCTCTTGATATGAAAATTCAACCCCGAGTCACGCTCGGGATTACCGCCTAGGAGGTTAAAGATGAACTACAGAATAAGAATATTGCCTAAATACAAGAGGGATGTATATTCTTACTTGAATCTTATTGTGCTTTGAGTACAAATATCCAGATCTGTGCAGCAATCCGGGCCGGGACAAGGGGTGGGCAGGAGAGTCGGCTGCCCTGAGAGCAGTTGTATACTGCAGGGATGGGGGAAGCCAACATTCTGCGGGGGGTCATTGGGGGCCCAGGAAGGGGGGCAGAAGCTCCACGGACATCCATCCACTAAGCCTCCCCCTGAGCAAAGACCAGGAAGTGACGTGTATGACATCACGTACTGGACTGGCACTGCCCTTCTACAGGAGCTTTGCTGAGGGAAGCAGCTGATAATACACCATCTGTGTTCTATTAGCTGTAGCGGAGTACAGAGGAGACACCCAGGGTCTCCTCTGTACTGACCCTGAATGTCTAATAAAGAGTACCTGTCACAGCAAATAAAAATGTAATGTAAAAAAAAAGAAGAATAAAAATAGAAAAAATTAAAAAAAAAAGTTTTACAAATTAAAAGAGACACATAAAACAAAAAAAACATTTTAGAGCCCCCCCCCCCCCCTACACACACATACATAAGCTTTGGTGCCTGCGATTGCACTATACATGTTATGTATCACCGTGCAAGCTGTAATAAGAGCAATAGTTCTAGCATCAGAACCCCTGCATAAGGCTAAACTGATGACCTGAAAATTTAGGGAACTGAATTTTTTCGTTGTTTCATTGGCGCACATACGCAAAGCCCCTACAGATCATCAGTTTAGTGTTACACAGGAATTATGGTGCTAGAATTATTGAATCAATTTTGAAGTTTTATTTATATACAGTAAAACCTTGGATTGCGAGCATAATTCGTTCCGGAAGCATGCTTGTAATCCAAAGCACTCTTATATCAAAGCGAATTTCCCCATAAGAAATAATGGAAACTCAGATGATTCGTTTCACAACTATTTATTCATAAATCCTTCAATTTATAGTCCATATAAAAAGATTATAGCATTGCGATAGGTGGTGTAACCATAAAATGTCCATCCACAAATAGCCGCTTCCACAAGGGGATTGGAAGCAAAATCCAGCAGGAGCTACAGGGTATCAAAGAGAAGAGAGGCGCCTCTAAGTGTAGCAATATGGTTCCATTTAATGAAGGGACAACATTTAGCAACTCACATGGTTGATGAATAAAACAGGCACATCTAAGTATGCAGGCATCCGGGGTAAAGCTGTCCACATAGACCATCTTCTGCACTGCCGGCTGCCAGTCTGTAATACTGACCGGGAAGACCACCCTGCAGTAAAGCGATCTGAAAGCGAGGGGTAGCATGGAAGGGATGACGTAGATGACGGTGCGGAGGATGGTCCTATGTGGACAGCTTTACCCCTGATGCCTGCATACTTAGATGTGCCTGTTCCCATCATCAGCCATGTGAGTTGCTAAATGTTGTACCTTCATTAAATTTAACCATAGTGCTACATTTAGAGGCGCCTCTCTTCTCTTTTATACTCAGGTGTGACTTGAGGCTACTTGTATATCAAGACATCGCTTGTATATCAAGTCAAAATTTATTTGAAATTTTTGCTTGTCTTGCAAAGCGCTCTTAAACCAAGTTACTCTCAAACCAAGGTTTTACTGTATTTATATATTTTTTGTGGGTGGGGGGATGCAAGTAGCTGGTCTTTCCTAGGGTGCAAAATCGTCTAGCACTGGCCCTGTCAGGAATATGTTTAATTTTAAGTGTTTGAGCCTGAAATTCCGCTTTAAATTGTAGCTACAAGAGGATATTTTATGTGCCTGTTCTTATCTTGCTAGTTACTCTTATATGGAAATTTGGGTGGTGCACAGAAGAGTTCTTTTTATAGTGAATGCAAATTTTTAGTAATGGTCAACAAACTAAAAGTAAAAGTGCACATTCAGCTGAAAGCGGTACACAGTTCTCGTCACTTAATTACAAGTGACTGTGCCATCAAAGCTCCCTAAAATAAAGTATGTTATTTTTTTTTTACAATGGAGGAGGTATTGGCACAAAGCCTTGGCTGAATGCCTTATTTAAGTTAATGAGGAGCATCCTCTTCCCTAGAACAGATTGGAGGTTATTTTACTGCAACTTAATGTTTGACACTCAAATGCTTGTTAAATATGTGTTTTTCTTTGCTGCATACTAAAGTAAGTAAATAATCGTAACATCTTGTCTGAAACAATGCATTCATATTTTGGCATCTATTATCAAAACTCTGCTAGATAAATAATTCTCTGAGCTAAACAACATGGTTTAAAATATAAAACTTTAGAATTTCAAAAAAGAGTTAAAATAATTAATGCTGCTAACCCCATTATCCTGATTTTATTGTTAAAGAAATCCTGTTATGAGAGAAACATGGGTACTGTCATTAGTAATCCAGTTCTCATACGCGGACCCTTTTGCTTTTACCTTTTCGCTGCCAAAGCCCTTTTTTTGTGTTTTTGCATACATGGAATGTAATTAATGTAGGTCTGGACCATAGGGTGAGTACTTGGATAGAAAACTGGCTCCAGGGGAGAGTCTGATTAATGGGGAGTACTCGGTTTGGGCGGGTGTGGAAAGCGGGGTCCCCCAAGGTTCTGTCCTGGGACCAATCCTGTTTAATTTATTCATAAATGATCTAGAGAAGGGGATATCTAGCACAATCTCGGTATTTGCGGATGATACTAAACTAAGCATGCCAATATCTTCTATGCAGGATGTGGAAACCTTACAAGCGGACCTGAACAAAATAATGGGTTGGGCAACTACATGGCAGATGAGGTTTAATGTTATAAAAATGTAAAGTAATGCACTTGGGTGTCAGAAACATGAAAGCAAGCTACTCATTAGGTGGGGAACCTATGGGTGAATCTAAGATGGAAAAGGACCTGGGGGTACTAGTGGACAACAGGCTTGGCAGTGGCATGCAATGCCAAGCCGCTGCAAGCAAAGCCAACAGAATACTGGCATGTATAAAAAAGGGGATTCACTCCAGAAATAAAGAGATTATTCCCCATTCTCTACAAGACTCTGGTCTGGCCACATCTGGAGTATGCTGTCCAGTTCTGGGCACCGGTCCTCAGGAGGGATGTGCTGGAACTGGAGAGAGTCCAGAGAAGGGCAACAAAAATAATTAGGGGAATGGAGGGCATCGGCTATGAGGAAAGACTACAAGCATTGAACTTATTCTCTCTGGAGAAGAGACGCTTGAGGGGGGATATGATATCAATGTACAAATACTGTACTGGTGAGGACCCTAGCATAAGGAACAAACTATTCAGAGAAAGGGAATACAATAAAACACATGGCCACTCACTAAAACTAGAGGAAAAATGGTTTAACCTTAAAATATGTAAGGGGTTCTTTACTGTCAGAGCAGTAAGGATATGGAATTCGCTTCCACAAGCAGTTGTATCAGCAGGGAGTATCAATAGTTTCCACAACATACAGGGGTATACAATGTACGGTTAACAGCAAACACACACACACACATCATAGGTTGAACTGGATGGACTGATGTCTTTTTTCAACCTCACTAACTATGTAACTATGTAACTATGTAATGTTTAAAAAATTATTTTAGCTCTGAAGATTATGTAAAACCCCCAAACATTATATATTTTCTGAAAGCAGACATCCTAGAGAATAAAATAGTTGTAGTTCATTTTTTATGTCACGACAAATTACTGCAATGGTCTAGGAAACGCAACATTTTAGTAAAAAACTCACTAAAGGGAATTTTATGTTAAACAAACAGAACACACTACACTATTTTTGGTAAAATATAAAAGATGAGGTTATACCAAGTAAATAGCTACCCAACATTTGTGTGCGCCCATGAAATGGGTGGCCATCACAGGACAGGACCCAGGACACAGATCTGTACTCACTGTAGGCAGTATCAGATCCTTTCCAGTGCCTCCCGTCCAGTCAGGTCTGCAGGACATCCGGGTTCAGCTCCCCTCTGACTTTTTAGGCCCTCAGGTGGACCACCTGAGGCTGCATGGCAGCTTCTACAGAGGAGGGGCAGCTGCCCCCTCCCTCCGGGACCCTGTTCTCTAGCTGAAATACCCAGAGCACATGTGTCTTTGGCATTTATTAAGTATCCCAGCAGGCAATGAGGCACTTTCCTCTGCCAATCACCAGGGCTGTGCTAAATGCCTATACACTCATTTGTCAGGTTTCCTCCCACTGTCCAATATGCCTCCCTATTGGACCAGTGTGAAACACTTCAGACAAGCTGAGCTGCACCTGAGCACCATGAGCAGACCTCACTAACAGATCCTGCTCTCTGGTAGGCAGAGAACAATATAATTTTACCGGCACTCTCTCTGGTAAGCAGAAAAGATCCAAAAACGATATTGTTTCTTCTAACACCAACCTAGGAGGGTGCTAGAAAAATATTTTTGAACTATTCGCCTTATAGGTTAAAGAGGTTGTAAAGACCTGAATACTGTTTGTACCTATAGGTAAGGCTTTAACAAGGCTTACCTATAGGTACTGTAAATATCTTCTAAACTTGCACCATTTAGAAGATATCTACATTGCATGCAGCCGATGACATCATCGGCGCATGTGCTCTGAAGAAACGGCCGCCTGTGCCATTTCTTCAGAGCCCTGTGCCATGACCGTCGGCTCCCGCGCACATGTGCGGGAGTGACGTCACGCGGCTCCGGCCAGTAGCACAGCCAAAGTCCACAGACCCGGAAGGAAAACGGGTGAAGATGGATGCAGCCTCCAGCGCGGACAACGTTTGCAGGTAAGTGTCACATAATGTGCTAGTATTTTTTTCCTAGGCTTTAGTTCCTCTTTAATGTTTTTGGTTTATTGGGTGATACATTTAACTGCCTTAGGTTTATCAAAAGTACACTTGCTGAAAAGTAAAGATTCCTGTGATCTTGAATTGGCCTGGTAAAATGCCTTTTTTCAAACCTTTTACTGTATCCTCTAGCTCCCTGATGTCCAACACATGGCCCACCGACACTCTACTTGGGGCCTATTGAGCGCTGGTCAGACTGCACAGTGGCAGCATTTTACTGCAATGACCACCATTACAGGGGTATGTGAGGGTTAATTTGCCATGACCCCCAATGTGGAGGGGGGTATGGGAGATTAACTTTGACTGCCATGGGCACCAATGTGGGAATGGGAGTTAACTTTTACTGCTACTGACTATCAATGTAGGATGGGTGGGGTTAAATGTCACTGCTACTGATCACGAATGCAGGGTGAGTGGGGTTAAATTTTACCCCACAGACCACCAATGCAGGGGAGTAATGTGGGTTTACTTTCACTGCAGCCAACCACCAATGTGTGTTAATGTTAACAGTACTGACACCAATGTTCGGGTTATTATTGTGGCCACTGACACCAATTGTGCAGCTATTTCACTCCAACTTCTTCAATGTGCATTGCAATGTACTGCAAAAAAATTGCAGCAAAACTAACATTTTGGATGTTAAGGTGCGAATATGCGATACTATTGTGTGGCTCACTG
The DNA here is from genome assembly GCF_965119305.1 of Pelophylax lessonae. Classification (NCBI taxonomy): domain Eukaryota; kingdom Metazoa; phylum Chordata; class Amphibia; order Anura; family Ranidae; genus Pelophylax; species Pelophylax lessonae. The sequence goes on along the minus strand of NC_138770.1, from coordinate 439,893,738 downwards.
GAAGAGTTGTGGTCTGCAGTTGAGGCCCTCCTTAACCACTTAAGCCCCAGCCCTATTTCGGACACTTTTTGTTCACAAGTTAAAACCAGTATTTTTTCCTAGAAAACTACTTAGAACCCCCAAACATTATATATATTTTTTTAGCAAAGACTCTGGAGAATAAAATGTCGGTCATTGCAAAATTATTTGTCACGCGGTATTTGCGCAGCGGTCTTTAAAACGCCATTTTTTTGGAAAAAATTTGAAAAATCACATTTCACTGCATTTAAAAAATACTAAACAGTAAAGTTAGCCCACTTTTTTTGTATATTGTGAAAGATGATGTCACGCCAAGTAAATAGATACCCAACATGTTACGGTTTAAAATTGCGCCCCCCCGTGGGATGGCGACAAACTACGGTCAATAGAGATCTCAATCTGCGACGCTTTAAATTTATTTAACGGTTACCAGTTTAGAGGTAGAGTGTAGCTCTTTTTTTTTAATTATTGCCCACGCTCTGGCGATCGCGGCGATACCTCACATGTGGGGTTTGAACAGCGATTTCATTCGCGGCTCGACTTGCGTATACGTTTTTTTTTGTGCGCGAGCTAACGGCTAAATTTTTTATTTTTTTTTTCCTATTTATTTTTTATTTTTTTTCAACTTTATTACAGGTTTTTTAAAAAAAAAATAAAAAATCTGATCACTTTTATTGCTGTCACAAGCAATGTAAACATCCCTTGTGACAGCAATATGTGTGACAGGTACACTTTATGGAGGGATCAAGGGTCTAAAAGACCCTAGACCCCTCCACTACACTTCCCTGTATGCAAAACGCTGAAAATGGCATTTTTGCATACAGCCGTTTTTTAAAACTGCCGCCTTTTGCAGCACAGTAACCCGGAAGTGACGTCATGGATGCCGCCTCCGGGTTACGTCATCGGAGACCCGATCAATGCCATTTCCGGCATTCATCGGGACTCCATCCAGCCGGCGGACGTGCCGGCTGGGTGCTCGGGGCTCCCGGTGGGACGGGAGCCCCAAGCAAAGCCACGGAAGGCGGCGGGAGGGGGGGGACGTCCCCTCCCGCCCCCCCGGGTAACGATCGAGCGGCTCCCGAGCCGCATCGGTCATTACCGACGGAAAGCCGACCGTCGGCTTCAAACCACGGTACCGGGATGATGTCTCTAGCTAGAGGCATCATCCCGGTATAAGCCCGCAAAGTTTACCGACGTAGCCCTACGTCGATATGCGGTAAGTGGTTAATTTTCCAGTAGACCACTGCTGCTCTAGCTAATAATAGTGTCCTTAAAGCAATGTTTCTCAACCTTTTTTCAGTCAAGGCACCCTTTAAAATGATGCACAATCTCAAGGCACCCTATTATAAAATGTAAAAGAATTAACCACTTACGGACCGCCCGCTGCAGTTTTGTGTCGCTACTTTGACGTTAAATACTGGGGTTATGGCAGCAAATAGCTGCCATAACCCTGGTATTTTTTTACAGAGCAGGTGGTCCTCTTTCACATAAAAGTAGTCCCATCGTCAGATTCGCAGCAGGATCACTTTCATGGGTGGCGCTTCCCTCTTGTTGGATCCGTCGGTAGCAGGGAAAACGATCTGGTCCTTTCACCTCCTAGGCAGGAAGTAAAGAGCGGGCAAGCTGACGCCCACTCGACTCCATGGACTTGAAGGACCGGAGCGATGTCATACGTCGCTTCTTCCCAACGGCCTTAAAGGGCTCATTTGTTTTATGATGAAAAAAAAATGACTTTTTTTTTTTTTTTTTGTTTTTTAGTGTAGATATGAGATCTGATGTCTTTTTGACCCCAGATCTCACATTAAAGAAGACCTGTCCTGCTTATTTCTTTTACAAGGGATGTTTACATTCCTTGTAATAGGAATAAAAGTGAACAACATTTTTTTTTTAAAGGGGCAGTGTAAAAATAAAAAATAAAAGGTAAAATAAATAAGAAAAAAAAAATGTAAAGCGTCCTGTCCCTCCAAGCTCGCGCACAGAAGCAAACGCATAAGTTGAGCCCACATATGTAAACGGTGTTAAAACCACACACGTGAGGTATTGCCACGATCGTTAGAGCGAGAGCAATAATTCTAGCCCTAGACCCTCCCTAACTCTAAACTGGTAACCTGTAGAAGTTTTTAAAGCATCACCTATGGAGAACTAATAGGTAGGCTACATCCACCCACTGGCTTGTTTACAATTTTAGGGCAATTTTTAGACATTTTGCCAAGGCACCTGGTTGAAAAAGGCTGCCTTAGAGCATCAGCTTCACCTTCTTGTCGAAAAATGTCCTGATCTGAGCAAATACATTCATGTTTTCCATATTCACTATATGGAATAAATCTAATTAGAGGAATCTGTTGAGAGATGCCAGCAAAAACGACATTAACTGCCATGGGTGGGGTGCCACTGTCTTCATATGAGCACCCAGTAGTCCCCTGTAAAGCAGAACTCAGACTGGGAGAGGGAGAAATAGCAGTCTGAATCAACCGTGCAAATGCTTGCAACAGAGAACAGAGAGATGACCGTTTCAGTCCTTTCTTCATTGTCTAATCATAGATAAGGGGCAGTGTGGTGACATAGCTTTATGCCTAATTGTGGTAGAGGAAAGTGAGGTCCCCGGGCTGTTGTGGCTATCTGACAGGACTAAGACAGTTCCCTTATGTGCATTTCAGTGATGTATTTAGGAAGTTGCTTGGAGTTCAGCTTTAAATCTGTAACGATTTTGCACTAAACCTGGCAGCATAGCCATATTTTGTTTTAGATATTACCTGTCAAATTTGCAGCATTTGCAAACAAATATGTGGCTTGAGGGCTTGTATTGCATTGTAACATTAATCCAGAGCCAGGAAAAAAGCACAACCTCTTTTATTTAAATAGAGAACTGTTGAATAATTCCTTCAAAAATTTGGTGCAACAAATCTTTATTTCCGTCAACTATCCCATGAGGTCCAGTGACTATTTTAGGAAGCTCTTTAAGATTATATTTGCTGCTTGGGCTGGGGTAAAAATACTCCTCTAATCAATCTTGACAAACGCTGCAGCATTATGAATAAAGTATATAACGTAAATCCACATATCTCTAATAACCACTTCTAGACCGGAACGTTTTATCCCCTTAATGACCAGGCCATTTTTTGCGATTTGGCACTGCATTATTTTAACCGCTTCCCGACCACCTGCTGCCTATTTACTGCGGCAATGTGTCTCCTGCGCAAACCGACGTAGGTCTACATCGGTCGCGCGCAGACAGCTAGGGGGCGAGCGTGCGCAGCTGGCGGCGTGCTCCTGCCCCCACTCGGTAGCGGGGAAGCCGATGCACGGGTCAGGCGGCACCGATTGCCGCCTAACACCTGCGATTGTTCCCTGCTGAGAGAGAAGAACGGTCAGCTGTTGTAAACACAGCCAACCGTTCTTCTCCCTGGGATGATCATAGAGATCATGTGATCCTGCTATATAGGATCACAGGTCTCTATGATTATTTCAGAAGCCACGCCCCCCCACAGTTATAATCACTCCCCTAGGCTCACATTTAACCCCTTGATCAAAGAAACGAATATGCTCAGTTACACTCCTAAGTAGACAGTAGTACTGTGGCATCCATCCCAATTAATGAAAAAGAAAGAACATGGAGACACCACCAAAAGGTTGATGTTCCAAACAGAGCGGGGGAAGGGGGATGTTGTGATGCTTGAGTCAAGGGAATGTGAAGCAAGAGACACTGTTATATAAAAAAATATCAAATTTTATTAATACATATCATATTAAAAGGATATTCACAGCAGAGAAAGCACAGAATCACAAAATCACAAAAAATATATTCACAAAGATAATACAAGAAATACAGAAAAAACCAATTAGTGAATAAACACTAATGGAGTGAGTAAGTCTAGAGAACCTTCAATACATCAGAAAGGATTTGACATATATGGTGGGTTCCACACATTGGGAGATATTGCTGGAAAAAACGAGAAGTAGGGTGACCAATAAACCCCATTCATTGGTCCAGAAGCTTTTCAAGATTCTACATGCCCATAAAACATGGAACAGGTCTCCATCATATCCATATTTACGCCAACAAGCTGGAGAGGATTCTGGAAACATATACTTAAGTTTGACGGGTGTCATGTACCACCTGTATACTATTTTAATGGCAATTTCCCAGTGAGAGGTGCAGCTGGTTGACTTTAGGGTTAGCGATAGTGCTTTGTTAAATTCCTTTAGTGGATAGTGCGTTTGGAGTTCTTTTTCCCACTTGACGATTACAGGTGGTTTATTGTCCGATTGTTGAATAATCAGGTATATATAAAACCAGGATACACCTTTTTGTGATGGTGATGTGTTGTTGTAAAAGGACCAAATGGCATTATCAACATTCACATAAGCGGAGGGATGGTATTTATGGAAATGTTTTATTTGTGCTACTTTATATAAGTTATTTGAGGCTTGTGAGGCCACCATATCATCTAAGGTTTGCTGTGTGATATGAGTTCTTGGGCCAATAAAAAAAATGAAGGAATTAAGTATTCGTATACAGATGGAGGGATTTTTATAGCTTTGGGTGAGTCGGCTAATGGGGGTCTATGTAGAGTTGACGCCCAGGTTTCAACTGAAGCTAGAATGGTGGGAGTTTCCGTTAGGGATATTTTCTGTTGGGTGGCTCTAGCTATTAATAGGGAAGGAAGGTCTCTATTGGATAATATAGATTTCTCTATACTAACCCAACGCTTGGCAGGATCAGGCCCAAATTAGTCTTTCCTTTGCTCTAAAATGACTGCCTTACGGTATACTTGAATATTAGGGAAGTTTACTCCTCCTTGGTGTTTGTGTTTGTAGAGGATGTTGTGGGCTTCTTGGTTTCCCTGAATTCTCGATCTCGGTGTTGATATAGTTATTTAAAGTGGAGAAGAAGTGTCTTGGAAGGGATATAGGAAGGGTATTGAACAGGTAGAGTATTTTTGGGAGGGATAGTATTTTAAATGCTGCAATACAACCCAACCATGATGTTTCACATTTTTTGTAGTGCAGGAGGTCTTGTTTGATATTTCGTAGAAGGTTTCGGAAGTTAGCTTCATATAGAGAAGAAACAGGAGTAGTTAATTTAATCCCCAGATAATCAATAGTTTTGTTATCCCATACATAGGGAAATTTCTGCTTCAGGGTAGTGATGGCTGATCTTTTAATCCCTTTGGTTACATTGATCTTATCGTAAGAGATGTCTCCGAATTTACTGATTTCTTCCTGTACCGCCTTCAGGGAAGGAGCCACGTCCGTTCGTCTGCGAGAAGACCTATTTTGTGGGATTTGTCAGCTGTAGTAATTCCTTGCATTAAAGAGTTTTGTCTAATGGAGATTTATGTCATTTTTATAATTTTTTTTTACTAGTAATGGCGGTGATCTACGATTTTTAGTGGAACTGCGACATTGCGGTGGACAGATAGCACCCCTAACTGACATTTTTGGCACTTATGGGGGGACCAGTGACATTACTACAGTAATCAGTGCTAGAAAAAATGCAGTTGCTGTAATAATGACACTGGCAGGGAAGGGGTTAACCCAGGGCTGATCAAAGGGTTAAGTGTGAGCCTAGGGAGTGTTTTCTAACTGTATGGGGGAGGGACTTGTGGGATCAACACAGAGACCTATGATCCTAAATAGGAGGATCACAGGCAATTCCTGTGTTCATTCCAGAGAGAACATCGGTATGTTGTGCTTACAACAGCAGACCGTCATTCTCTCTCCACGGGGAGAAATCGCGGGTGCCCGGAGGCAATCGCGGCCGCCGGCCCTCTGAAACAGTTAACCGGCTGCCTAATGGGGGCGTGTGCGTGCACCTCTAGCGCGCGTTCCCAGGAGTGCTCCAGCGAACCAACATAGCCATACGTCCGTTCGTGCAGCCGAGCCAGTCTGCTGCAGAATATCTGCGGCGGATGGTCGGCAAGTGGTTAAAATGTGTTTCAATAATAAGTAATTTCGTGTTAAAAATAAGTAATACTACATAAAAATAACAAATCTTATGAATGAATCGTAAGGATTCAGAAATACATATAAAATATAATCAGGGTAGAATATATTTAAAAATGTCAAAGCTTTATATAGGGGGGGAAAAATAAAATTATATATATATATATATATAGATAGATAGATATCCCCTCCCCCACCTATATAAAGCTTTGACATTTTTAAATATATTCTACCCTGATTATATTTTATCACTATCTCTAGATCATTCATGTGATAGCTATGTATTATTTGAAGGCCATCCTCATTCAGGTCCCTAAACAAAGCAGATGGTGTTTCATAGTTGGTTACAAATGACTGTCAGTGAGTATTTGGCTCTGTGCCAATAACCTATAGTTTGGGGACTCCCTATGAGAGTGTACCAGTCCTGACTCTGCTGATAGCAGCATCTGAGAAAATGATCCATCTTTTCTTGTCCAGTACAAGATTAGCTAACTCACTTCCAAACTGTTGACAAGGGAACACAGAAAAGGTAGACACTTATTAAAAATATAAGACAATGTGGCTTGTATTACATTTACTTGGTGTACTGACTCATCACACACCTTTCCTGTGTTGCTGCAAATTTTAAATACTGAATTTTTTTAGTTATAGGAACCCTCTAAGGCCTCTTGCACATGATACTCCTGTTTGAGCATCTACTTTTACATCTGTTTATTTTTTTTATGTATTTGCGCGTATTTTCGCACATATACGTTCGTGCAATTTTGCGCAAATGCGCAGAAATGTATTCTCATGTTCTTGCTTTTTGCATTATGTAAACATTTGTGCGCAATCACGCGTATTTGCGCACATTTACGCGCATGAGGCTTAAATTACTGACCAAAAATGCAGATTTTTCTATTTTGTTTTTACTGAAGAATGCACGGCGCTCGTTTCTGCGCCTGTGTGCATAGGCACATTACAATGAATAGGCTGTATTTTAGCTCTGTAAAAAAAAAAAAGCTGTACTGGGCTTTTTTAAGCTGCAGTGTGCAAGAGGCCTAAAGCATATCTCTATATATCTATATAAATGCAAAATCATATTTTCCTTTATTTTAGTTGTTTCTAGCCTACTTGTATTAATCTGAATAATTTTGAAAGTTTGTAAACTTTCTTTGTGAAGATCCCCACACATTTACTTTTGGAATTCTGTGACATGTAATCACGTCACACATTTTACAGAACCTGCCTTCCGAACTACAGAGGTGCTGAGAGGAGGAGTTGAGGAGGTGGAGTCAGTACAGGAATCACTGCTTTCAGGCAGCAAGGTACCATGGGATACATAGTCCTTAGAAATGGAAAGTAAATAGCAGAGGAGAAGCTGCAAAGCATGCAGGGAATCCAAGAAGTTGTGGAAAGTGTGTCTGACTATGTACCCCCTCTGTCACTTCAGGGTCCTCAACCTAGCTACCCCCTTTCACCACTAGCTGGCACTGGATCCCCGAACCCCTTCCGGAGTGGTCCCCTCTAACTTCAGGCAGACCCCCAGGGACAATCCTTAGTACTCACGACCTGTGTAGGCTTTCCTGGGACTGGACCCCTCTGACTCTCCGCAGGTTCTCGACACACCGGATCCCCTCAGCTTATCTCAGCATTCTCTGGATCTTCAGGCAGCACCCCGAGATCCTAATCCTCAGACAGGAGGGGAGACAGCCGTTCTCTCCCTCCTGGGACTCTGCTTCCGCCAAAGACATCGTGTCATGTGCCAGCCCCAAACTTATACCCACTCCCAGAATCCTTTTCAGTACAATCTGCCTTCTGGATTAGTTACAAGCCTGGATGTGTCCCCTGATTGGGTTTCCTCCACCGCCCTATGAGAAGCCTCTCACAGGAGCCAGTGGGGACACTCCCCCTTCAGCAGGCACACCTGGAAACCATTACATCCTTACTAATAAATTACAGCCCTGCTGTTAGGCAGACAAGGCCCACTATACCTTTACCTAGCACCTACCTGTAGGGTGCTACACATGTTATACTAACCTCCTCTATGCAGTTGGTTTTGCAGAGAGCAGCCTGGATCCTCCTCTGCTCGTGTCCCTGGATGCTGCTCCTGGCCCCTCCCTCCCATCAAGAGCCCCCACAGTAAGCAGCTTGCTATTGGGGGCACCCGAGCTGAACTGCAGCTCCGTGTGTCCATTCAGACACGGAGCTGCTGTCTGACCCCCCCCTCTCTATCCTGATTGGATAACTGACTTGACTGACAACCGCGGTAGCCAATGGCGCAGTGGCTGTGTCTCAGCCAATCAGGGGAGAGAGTCCCGGACAGTAGAATGACTCGTGGACAAGTCTGGAGAGAGAAGGGGTTCAGATAAGTATTAAGGGGTGCAGGGGAGGCTGCTACACCCAGAAGATGTTTTATCCTAATGCATAGAGTGCATTAAGATACAAAAGCCTTCTGACTTTACAACTACTTTAAATTACACTGCTCAAAAAAAATTAAAGGAACACTTTGAAAACACATTAGATCTCAATGGAGAAAAAGCTGGGTAATGTGTTAGGAATGAAAGGATGCCACATCATTTGATGGAAATGAAAATGATCATCCTACAGAGGGCTGAACTCAAAGGCACCCCGAAAATCAAAGTGAAAAAATGATGCAGCGGGCTAGCCCATTTTGCTGAAATTTCATTGCAGCAACTCAAAATGGTACTTAGTAATTTGTATGGCCCCAACGTGTTTGTATGCATGCCTGACAACATCAGGGCATGCTCCTAATAAGACGAGGGATGGTCTCCTGTGGTATTTCCTCCAAGATCTGGACCAGGGCATCACTGAGCTCCTGAAAAGACTGAGGTGCAATCTGGCAGCGTCAGGTAGGCCGAAACATATTGTCCCAGAGGTGTTTTTATTGGATTTAGGTCAGGCGAGTGTGGGGGTCATATAATTGTATCAATTCCTTCATCCTCCAGGAGCTGGATGCATACTCTCACCACATGAGGCTGGGCATTGTCGTGCACCAGTAGGAACCCAGGACCCACTTCACCAGCATAGGGTCTGACAATGGGTCCAAGGATTTCATCCTGATACCTAATGGGAGTCAGGGTGCCATTGTCTAGAATGTAGAGGTTTGTGTGTCCCTCCATGGATATGCCTCTTAGACCATCACTGATCCACGACCAAACCAGTCATGCTGAATGATGTTACAGGAAGCATAAGGTTCTCCACTGCTTCTCCAGACCCCTTCACGTCTGTCACATGTGCTCAGGGTGAACCTGCCTTCATCTGCGAAAAGCACAGGGCATCAGTGGCGGACCTGCCAATTCTGGTATTCAATGGCAAATGCCAATCGAGCTCCACGGTGCCGGGCAGTGAGCACAGGGGTTAAGGACCTTCTACGGCCCTGTCCAGCTCTCCTAGAGTAACTGCCTGTCACCTGGAATCTCCTCTATGCTCTTGAGACCATTGATGTGATATCTTGGAGGAGTTGGACTGCCTGTGCAACCTTTATAGGGTCCAGGTATTGCCTCATGCTACCAGTAGTGACACTGACCCTAGCCAAATACAAAACTAGTGAAAAACAGACAGAAAAGATGAGTAGGGAAAAAAAAAGTCAGCAGCCTCCACCTGTAAAACTATTCCTGTTTTGGATGTTGTCTAATTGTTGCCCATCTAGTGCACCTGTTGTTAATTTCATTACCACCAAAGCAGCTAAAACTGATTAACAACCTCCTCTGTTACTTAACGGACCAGATAAATATCCCAGGAGTTTAATTGATTTGATGCTATACTCTGATTAAAAAGTGTTCCTTTAATTTGTTTGAGCAGTGTATATCTATAGCTAAAATTTTTTTTTTTTTAATTTTTAGATAGATTGAAAATATTGAAGAAAATTAACATTTTACAGTTGTCACCAGAACAAGAGATGAGATTAAATTTTACAGCAAGGCACCTGTTTATGTGACAGCTATCTAAGAGTGGATTTTGCCTCATTTCGTAGAGATTTGTTTTTACTTCCTGTATGTCTCTGGGACATAAAGGAAAATCTCTCCAACAGGACACAAACAGCTTAAAGTGGTTCTAAAGGCAGAACGTTTTTTATTTTAATGCATTCTATGTATTAAGATAAAAAACCTTTAATGTGAAGCTTCCCCCTCTTCCCCCCCTAAAACTTGCCTGAGCCCCATCTCGATCCAGTGATGTTGCACAAGAGCCTCGGCTGTCCAGGACTCTCCCTCCTAATTAGCTGAGACACAGCAGTGGGTGCCATTGGCTCTCGCTGTTGTCAATCAAAGTCAGTGAGCCAATGAGGAGATAGAGGGGGCAAGGCGGGTCTGAGCCGTGGCTCCGTGTCTGAATTGACACACAGAGCAGCAGCTCAGCTTGGGTGCCTCCATAGCAAGCTGCGCTCCCAGCACAAAGTATTTAAATATGTGGCCCCATGGAAAAGGATACACTTTCACACACAGTCATGGGGAGGGGCCGAAAAAATGAAGCTTCCCACTTTGAAGCTTCCCACTCCTAGCACAGAGACCATGCTATCACTAAGAGCTTAGGTCCCATACTGATGATCGGGAACTGGCAGGGCCATTTCCTGATCACCTGATCGCTGTGATAGCCTCTAATTGGCCATCACAGTGATGAGTCACTGTATTGCCCATCCCCGTTTGGTTTTCTCATTTTAAATAGATAAAAAAGACACATTGTATCTTTTTCTCCTTGCTAGAGATGAAACTTGTAAACAAAGAAGTGTGTGTAAAAAATAATAATAATAATAATTACAATAAGAAAAAATATTAAATAGCTAGATAATGGTTTGATCTATAACAAGGTCAGAGTTAGGGTCAAAGGTCATGATCACAGGCAAGGGTCAGGGCCAGAAGCCAGGGTCAAATGTCAGGGTCTGTGTATTTTAGGTAGGATTAAAAAAAAACATTTTTTTACTTCGTATGAGGGTCAGTTAGTGTCAGTGTTGATGTTTTTTAGGTAGAATAAAAAAAAAAGTGCACACTATAATGCTTCTAGGGCCTACTATTGTTACAGAGAACAAATTATGTACACATGCAGTATTGCTGCAATCATATTTATTTTGGATTGTTTTTTGGCAGGAGGTTATGGTAGTAGCAAAAAATATACAGCTACATTTTTAAAAATTCTAATATTTTTTCTCTCTCTGTTCTCCCTTCTTCCCTTCCCCCTCTTTCCCCACCCCTTCCCCCTCATCCTGTTGTCTTCACCCAGCGTACTAAGTACGTCTATAACTTGAACGCCATCCCTGCTTTACAGGGACGGATGAAGCATTCAACTAGGCCCACGCTGGCTCACGACTACTGCATCACACCTAGGCCACAGGCCCTATCCATACCACACCTGCTGAAAGGGAACCACCCCTAGTTTCAACAACATGCCTACATGACATCTCTTTATACACAATAATAATTTATCTTATGTTAACTCAAACAGTTAGACTACATCGGACACCTTGGTCTATAACCAGCTGCAAGGGATTGCCTCACCGTCCTTCTAATGGGCCATACACACTATAAGATTTTCTGAAGACTTTTTCCTTTAGACTTACCAAAACCATATAATATAAGGGCAAACCTAAACACTTTCAATTTGTATGCAATCATGCAGGCCCTTGCACTACATAGAAAAGGTAAATCTGAAGGAAATCTAACCACAAAAGTTGGATAGTGGGTATCCAGCTTAAGAAGGAGATGTCTACAGAGAGTATTCCTGGTTCCTTTTTATAGGTGCTTACTTTTGTTGTTTTGTTGATTGTGTAACCAGAGTTTGTCAATTCATTCCATGTATACTAGCATATTCCTGTACTCTGTACCATGCCATGTATTGATATATTTTTTCAATAAAAAGTTTGAATATAAAAAAAAAATTCTAATATTTTACTACAACATGTATTTTGTGCCAGTTTTCCACCACATTTGTGCCAGTTTTCATTACCATTTACCACCATATGAAAGCCCAATTTGTCCTGAAAAATAAACAGTATATTTCACCTGGATAACATAAGTATTTGTGATATGTAGTTTTACTTACTTTCTACATATCCCCCCTTGGGCCTCATGTACACTGGATGTTTGAAAACCTCTTCTGGATGTTGGAACTTGACAGCTAGTGAATGAAGTTAAAAAATGTCCTCTCTGTCCTGAACACTTTTTTTTTGCTTTTAAGAAAATGCTTCTAAACACAACTGCCTCTAAATGACTAAAAAAAAACTCAGTGTACATGGACAAATAAGATAACATAGAGTAGAGTTCAGGGGTTGAGAAAAAAAGGCCCAACTGCTCCTAAAGTGGGGTACACACTAGTAGAAAATCTGCCAAAAATTCCCGTCCGAGGTAAAATCGTACGATTTTCGGCTAGTATGTACACAACTTTCAGAAACCGATGCCGACATTTTCAACAAAAAAAAAAAACAGAGGGACAAACACCAAAATTTTTATCGTCCATCCCCAGACGACCAATTTTCATTTAATGTGTATGCAGTACGTCCGCGAAAAATCGGATACGAAAGGCCGCGCATGATCTGAAGTTGCTGACGACCCGGAAGTCTAGGAACAAATGTCCAAAAAAAAATAATAAATCGGACGAGAAATTTCGTGAACATTATGCACTGTCAACTAAAAATGGTTATGACCGCTGAGCATAAGAGAGAAAAATTGGAGGATATTTCGTCTGATTTTCCTCAAGTGTGTACGAGCCCTAAATGTCCGTTTATCAGCAGCAGTGTACATGAGGCCTTATCTCCTCTTCTTAGGAGAGAATACATTCAGTTCCTCTAATCTTTCCTCATAGCTGAGCTCCTCCATGCCTCTTATCAGTTTGGTTTCTCTTCTCTGCACTTTCTTCAGTTCCCCGATATCCTTTTTAAAAACTGGTGCCCAAAACTAAACTGTATATTCCAGATGAGGTCTTACTAATGATTTGTACAGGGGCAAAATGATATCTCTCTCTCTGGAGTCCATGCCTCTCTTAATACAAGAAAAGACTTTGCTTGATTTGGAAACCGCAGCTTGGCATTGCATGCCATTATTAAGATTATGATCTACCAGAACACCCAGATCCTTCTCCACTATGGATTCCCCCAGTTGTACTCCCCCTAGTATGTATGATGCATGCATATTCTTAGCCCCCAAGTGCATAGCTTTACATTTATCAACATTAAACCTCATTTGCTACATAGTTACCCAATGAAACAGTGCATAGAGGTCGGCTTGTAAGTTGCAGATATCCTGTAAGGAAGTTATTCTCCTGCAAAGCTTGGTGTCATCTGCAAAGATTGAAATATTACTTTTAATCCTAGACCCTATATCATTTAAAAAAATATTAAAAAGTAAGGGTCCCAACACTGAACCTTGGGGTACACCACTAATAACCTTATACCATTCAGAGTAAGAATAAATAACCACTACTCTCTGAATTCTATTTTTTAGCCAGTTTTCTATCCATTTACAAACTAATATTTCCAAGCCTGTATACTTTACCTTACAAATTAGCCATGCGTGGGTAACTGTGTCAAATGCTTTTGCAAAATCCAAGTATACTACGTCCACTGCCACCCTTCTGTCCAAGGTTTTACTTACCACCTCATAAAAAGAAATCTGGTTTGTTTCACAACTTCTGTCTTTCATGAATCCATGATGTCTGTTGCTCAAAATTTTTTTTTACAGCAAGAACTTATTTATGTGATCTTTTATTAAACTCACCAGTGTCTTCCCGACTATAGAAGTTAAACTAACAGGTCTATAGTTTACTATGGTCAGCCATACTGTCTGGAAATATTTGACTTCAAAATACTAATGAAGAAGGGTGTCTTTATTTGGTTACATGGTCTTTTGTCAAACTTTGACAACTTACAACTTTTCATCTTTATGTTCAATTACCTTCACAACTTTACTGTATGTTCACAACTTTAGGAATTTAAAATAGATCTAAGCTTTGAACAGATTACATTTTTATATATTAAAAAGTGTTTTACAAGGTGACAACACAGAAGCACAATTGGTATGCAGTTTTCGTCCAAAAACAGAAAGTACCTAAACAAAGGCTTCTATGGTGGGGTCCCTCTGTGTATTCTATTAATAACTGCAGATTTTAAATCAAACACAACTTTTGAAAATACAATAATATGGTAAACTTTATACAAAATTTTAGTTTTTCAGTTTATAGCTACTTTAACAAATAAACTTTATTAGCACATAAAATTAGCACAAAAAAATAAAAAAAATGCCCTAACTAGAGAATGGAGGACTTTGAAGATACCATAAAAGATATATAAAAAGATCAATATTTTATTTAACATGTGTTAAAAAAACTTTTGTTAAGATAGTAAAACGGACAAAAATTAGTGTATATCATTATACAGGTACATGGGTTGTGTTATAGCATCAAAAAATTCACTTAACATCCCCACCAAACTAGGGTGATAAGTTACTTGCTGTCACTTCAACGCATTTTGTGGTTGTTGCCCACTTTATCAAGAAGATAATAAAAGGCAAGCTCTACAATAGTAAAAGGTATATTTATCAGAATAACAATTTCATAAAATTTCATCCAATACAGTTTTGTTTCCCCCTCATGGGGAACAGCAGTATTACATACCTTTGTTAGATACCTGCAACATTTAAAACATAGCAATACATACAACCACCAACTGCAATAGACCAAGAAGTGGAATGTTTGCCCCTTGGGAACCCGCATCAAAGACCAATTCTTGGTCTTAGCTGGTTGGGATTGCTGGAAGTGGATAGGAAGGACATAATAGTAATGGTGGATATATAGGGAAAAACCATTTAAATCGATCACAAATGCATCCCTACTATGGATGCATAATGCATACCCCACCTCCTTAGTGATAAAATGTCAACCGCCGTATAGGGGGGCCCACACGTTCCCAACTATACCCCTACTTTCCAATAATTGAGGAGTAGTTGGGATTGTGTGGGCCCCCACATACATCTCTTTAATTAGTATGGAACTCCCGATGGACGGGAAGGATCAGGGATCCTGTTCAACACAGCAATTGGATATTGTTTCTGTTCACCAAAGCTACGAAGAATCTTTTTGCAGGAAAGACATGGGATTTCTGATCTAAAAAACTGGAGCATATAAAAACCATCTTTGTGATTGCGTGTTCCCAGGCCAGGCTAAAGATCAGAAGGTGCAAGGAGGATTACATATAGTGCACAAATAAGGTGTAACAGGACCTTACCTTTGACAGAGAATATTTGTGCTTACCTGGTTCATGTGTGTAAAGGATTTCCCAGCAACCATTCGGTTATTTACACCCTGCTATCATATCTCTCTTTGCACTGTGAGCCCCAGGAAGTGACTCCTTATATGGACATTCCATGAAGTCAAGGTATGGCCAGCCTAGAGACGGAATGTCTGCTGTCTGCAGAATGTCTGCTGATTAACAATTTGCTTTTGTCATTATGTTTATTTGGGCTGAGGCAGTTTTTGTTAAGTGTGGTAATGACCTTATCTATTTGTCTGGGTGGATGTTGGGCCATTGTTTAAGTAGTGTCTGATATACTCCCCAGGTGTACAAAAGCCTGTATTCTTGTTTCAATATAGAGTTGTTTTTCTTGACCCTTCAAAACGTAGCCACGTCTCGTTCCTGGAGGGGGATTTTACTGCATTATTACCCGGTCGTTCAACAGCTGAACCTGACTCTCCTCTTGGATCTTATGGTTGGGATTATACTACTCCATTACTACACAGGGACTTGCCGGGAAAGAGGACGTCTCCAACGGCTGATACCCTCTCACCACCTGGGTAGCCGTTACATAAGGTGACTATTTCTTGTCATACTGCTGAGGATTTTGTGAATAGCTGAGTTCTCTAAACTTGTAAATGGACATACAATTTATGATGTTGATCACCAACAATATAATTGGAATAATACTTGTCATTTGTCTACTAACATGCTGTGATTGAACCTACACAACAAACAGGTTACATTATGTTTATATGCTGTACTATGCAAAAGTTTTAGGCAGGTGTGAAGAAATTTTGTAAAGTAAGTACTTGTTTATTTTTATCAATTTACAAAATGCAAAGTGAAAAAACAGAAGAAACATCTAAATCAAATCAATATTTGGTGTGACTACCATTTGGCTTCAAACCAGCATCAGTTCTTATACTTGCTAATTTTGTACACTTGCACAAAGTCAGAGATTTTGTAGGATTAGGTATCAGGTGTATAATTAACCAATTATACCAAGCAGGTGCTAATGATCATCAATTTCACATGTAGGCTGAAACACAGTCATTAAAAGAAACATCTGTGTAGAAGGCTTAAAACTGGATAAGGAACCGTCAAACTCTGCTACTAAGGTGAGGTTGTGGAAGACAATTTCATGTCACAGGTCACACACCACGGCAAGACTGAGCACAGCAACAAAGCACAAGGTAGTTATACTGCATTAGCAAGGTCTCTCTCAGACAAAGATTTCAAAGCAGACTGGGGTTTCAGATGTGCTGTTCAAGCTCTTTTGAAGAAGCACAAAAAAACAGGCAATGCTGAAGACTGTAGATGCAGTGGTCAGTCAAGGAAACCTAATGTAGCAGATGAAAGACAGATCATACTTACTTCAGAAGATGTCCAGCAGTGCCATCAGCACAGAACTAGAGGAAAAGAGTTGGACCCAGGTACACCTATCTTATGTCGGGAGAAGTCTGCCCAGAAGTGGTCTTCATGGAAGAATTGTGGCCAAAAAGCCATACCTCCAACATGCAAACAGGGCTAAGTGAATCAGCTATGCATGAAAACATAGGATCTGGGGTTCATAAAAATGGCAGCAGGTGCACTGGACCAATAAGTCAAAATTTGAAATATTTGGCTGTAGAAGGAGGGCTAGAGAGTGATACCATAATAAGTATCTGTAGGCAACCGTGAAACATGGTAGAGGTTCCTTGCAAGTTTGGGGCTGCATTTCTGAAAATAGAGTTGGAAATTTGGTCAGGGTCAATGGTGTCCTCAATGCTGAGAAATACAGGCATATATTTTTCCATCATGCTGTGCCATCAGGGAGGTGTGTGATTGGCCCTAAATTGATTCTGCAGCAAGACAACAATCCCAAACATACAGCCAATGTCATTAAGAACTATCTCCAGCATAAAGAAGAACAAGGAGTCCTGGAAGTGATTGTTTGGCCCCCACAGAGCCCTGTTATCAACATCATCAAGTTTGTTTATGTTTACATGAAGAGACAGAAGGATTTGATGCAGCCTACATTCACAGAAGATCTGTGGTTGGTTCTCTAAGGAAAAACCTACCTGACAAGCTCCTTCAAAAATTGTGTGCAAGTGTACCTAGAAGACTTGATGCTGTTTGGAAGGCCAAGGGTGGTCACTTCAAATATTGATTTGATTTGGATTTCTTTTCTGTTTGTTTACTTTCCAATTTGTTAATTGATAAAAAATAAATTATTTACACTTCTGTTTCTTTTTTTTTTTTATATAAATGTATTTATTGTTTTCAGAATACAAAAAAGTTACAAATTCTTGTCAAATATAAAACAGTATATCACCCGATTTTATTTCCACCCCCCACCCTCCCCACCTTACCCTTTACATCTCCCCCAACTACTCCCTCAGATCTCTTTTCTTATTGCTTATTCCTTGTTCCATTTGGTATTGTTTTCTTAAAGTCTATCCAATCCTCCCAGATATCTTCCCACTCTATAGTCTCGTCTTCCTCCCACTCTTTTAGATATTCCAATATTCTTATTTTTTCCACTCTTTTTACCCAATCGCCTAAAGTCGGCGCTTCGTTTTTATGCCAAAATAAAGGGATCAGACCCTTTGCAGCGTTCATTAAGTGGGGGATTAGTGTCATTTTGTGTTGTTTTATTGAACTTTTTGTACTGTGGAAAAGACAGAACCAAGGATCTTCTTTTATCTCTATTTTCATAATTTTTTAATATGAGCTAGAACCTCCTTCCAATTTTTTTTTAATTTTTGAGCATTCCCACCATAGGTGGGCCATTGTGCCAACTTCTAAACAAACCCTCCAACGATATTTTGATTTCTCTTTTTGGTAGTTATGGGTTCTATCTGGGGTATTGTACCATTTTGCGATGCATTTATAATTCGTCTCTGCTGTGTTCACATCTACTGAAGAACTGTGTATTAGTCTAAAACTTTTTCCTAAATTATAATCTTTATTCCGTGCTCCTATTTCCTTTTCCCATTTTTCAATGTATGGCGGTACCGTCGGACCCATCAAGTCCACCAGTATTTTATAAATATTTGCGATACTGTTCTTGTGTTTTCCAGAAGAACAAATTTGCTCGAAAGGGAGCAATTCGTCTCCCGATCTTAGCGGTTTTGGCAGGATGGACACAAAATGTTTTAACTGACAGTACTGCCATTCATTTATCTTCCATTTTTTGTTTTAAATTATTTATTGTGCACAACTTCGCCCTTTTCTATGATATCCTTAACCCGTGTGTCCTCATCTGTGATCCAATTTCCTCCCATCTCTTTTTGGCCTGGTGGAAAAAAATTAGTATCTCTTAAAGGGATTAATGGTGAATTGTGTTCCCATTTATTTTTTTGTGAGTTGTGTTCCATATTCTCATAGCGAGATGTGTTATCAAATGTGTATTAGTGTTCAATTTCCTATATTGTGAAGGGATCCATATAATTTTCCCTAGTTGAGTGCCACTCATAGTGCATTCTATTTTTACCCAACTTTTTTAATTTTTTAACTTCCCCCATTCCATCACTCGTGAAAGTAGTGTTGCATCGTAATATTTTTTGAAGTCTGGATCCGCTAGCCCTCCTTGATTCTTGCCCTTAGTTAATACTGTATATTGTATTCTGGGTTTTCCCTTTTTCCAAAAAAATTTGGATACTAGAGATTTCAGCGTTTTGAAATATATTTGAGGAATCGGTATTGGTAACGTAACATTTGATATTTGTAGGCTATTTTCGGGAATATAGCCATCTTGATAATAATTAATTCTTCCTATCCAGGATAACTGTCCGTGAGAGATCCTATTTAACTCCGTTTTAACTTTGTTTAGCAATGGTATATAGTTTTCTTTAAAAAGGGTTTTGGGTTCTGTTGTTAATGTAATTCCCAGATATTTTAGGCCTGTAGTTTTCCAAGAGAAGAGGAATTATGTTAATATTTAAAATCTCTGATTTTACTGGGTTGATTTTTAAATTAGAAAGTTCTCCATATTTCTTTAGAATTTCCATCAGGTTTGGGAGAGTAATTCTTGGATTGGTGATGTAGCACAAAACGTCATCCACAAAAGCGGCTACTTTATGTTCCACATCCCCAACCGTTACTAACGTTACATCTGGACACCTCCTTATTGTTGCTAGTAGTGGTTCCAGAGAAAGGACAAACAATAGCGGGGACAAAGGACATCCTTGCCTCGTTCCATTGGACATCCCAAACGGTTCGGAGTGGATCCCGTCTACACTCACCCTGGCTGTAGGGTGGCTATACAGTGTTTTTATCCAGGCCATCATTTTTACTCCAATCCCTAATTCCTCCAAAGTTTTAGTCATAAATTCCCAGCCTACTCTGTCAAATGCCTTTTCGGCATCTATTGACAGAATTAGTCCCTGGGATCCAGTCCTGACCATCTGTTGCATCAATAGAAGTGTTTTTACTCCATTGTCTCTTCCCTGTCTCCCTGGTATAAAACCTACTTGATCACTATGTACCCACTTCGTCATCAGGCTTTTCAGCCTGGTTGCCAGTACTTTTGCGAAAAGGTTTGTATCTATATTTAATAACGAAATGGGTCTATAGCTTGAACATGTTGTAATATCTTTTCCTTCCTTCGGGATTATTGTAATTGAAGCTAAAAGGGCTTCTTTACTCCTTTCATACACTCGACCTAAGTCATTAAAGTAATCTTTTAATTTGGGTATCAGTAGATCTTTATATTTTTTATAATACTTCACTGTGTATCCATCTGCTCCGGGACTTTTTCCTGGCTTTGTAGTATTAAGGGCTGTTTTTATTTCTTCCTCTGTGATTGGGGCCTCTAGCTGGTCTAATTCATCTTGTTGTATTTTGGGAAGTCTCGCCGCTTAGATATTGTTGAATTTTACTTACTTTATTCGAGTCCTTCTTATCTACTGATTCTTTAATATTATAGAGTTTCCCATAGTAATCCTGAAACACCTTTGCTATATCAGTAGTTGAATATACTATTTCCCCCTTAACATCTCTTATCTTCTCTATATAGTTCATAGTTTTCTTTTTTTTTAATACCCTTGCCAGATTCTTCCCAATCTTGTTTTTCCATTGATAGTTCTCTTTAATGACTTTATTATTACCCTGTCTTATTTCTTGTACCAATAGTTCTTTTAGTTCCTCTCTTCTTGTTTCTAATTGATGTTGAGTCTCTAGGTTCTGTGTGTCTTTATGTCGTTGTTCTAGATCATAGATGTCTTTTATCAGTCTGTCTTTTTTTTCCACTCTCTCTTTTTTCCTCCCGACTCCTTTAGAGATTAAAATCCCCCTCATATAAGCTTTTTGGGCCTCCCATAGTATATTTTTTGGGGTATCTTCCTTTTCATTTATCTGAAAGTATAGTTCTATTTCTTTTCTAATTTCTTCTCCCCATTCTTTCTCTCAATAATTCCTCATTTAATCTCCAGGTGTTGTTTTTGATCTGCCCCCCTGCTATTTTCAACTTCATCTTAACTGGGGCATTGTCAGACCATGTCTTAATCCCAATTTTAACCTCCATCACCGCCTCTAGGCCCCTGTGTTCAATAAATATATGGTCAATCCTTGAGTGAGTCTTATGCAAAAAGGAGTAGAATGTTTAATCCCGTTCCCTTGGATGTAACACTCTCCATGCATCCAAAAGTTGGTATTGGAATAACATCTTTTTAATCATTTTCAGATGTAATATTCTACTTCTCTGTGCATTTGATGTATTGTCTACATCGGGGTCAAAACAGAAGTTAAAGTCTCCAGCCACTATCACCCACCCCTTTTTGAACTCCGTTAATTTATCTAATATTTTCCCAAGGTACTTCATAGGCTTATCATTTGGGCAGTAGATATTTACCAAGGTCACCTCTCTTGAAAACAGTTTACCTTTCAAAAAGAGGAATCTACCTTCATTATCTGTCATCCTCTCTTCCAGGGTAAACTGTATTCCTCTTGCCATTCCTATGGCCACCCTCTGCCTTTTTTGTTGTAGAATCAGCATAAAACCAGCTTGGGTGGGCCTTCGAGTATAGCCTAGTATTGGATGAGTGTGGGATATGAGTTTCCTGTAAGAAGACTATATTGGCATCCATGTTTTTAATTTCTTTCATAATTCTTTGTCTTTTTTCCGGGGATTTTAGACCTCTGACGTTATATGTTACAAAGTTTATTTCTATCATCTAATTCCTGATTTTGGGATTCTGTACCTTTCTTTCTTGATCATTAAAGAGAAATTTTTCTTGATGAATAATAAAAAAAAGGGATATAAAATATATAGGACAGTAGTTGTCTTTCCACCTCTCCCCTTCCCGCCACCCCTCCCCCCTCCACCCCCCCTCCTCCCCCAATCCCTCCCCTCCCCCACCTCCCCCCTCCCTCCCCCCTAGCCCCCCCATCCAAGGGCTTCTGGACAATGGGTACCTGGCTTTGCCCCTACCACATGCCAGGACAGTCGACAAACTCCCTTCCTCCTTTAGTCGACATTGTCCCGGGGTGGAGCTCGGACTTTGCTCGCCTGCTCCTCCCCTCCTCCCTATTATGGGTTGGTGCGTACCCCTGACTTTGGGGTCCCGTCTGGTTTTTCTCTTATTTTTTTTCTTGCCTCCTCCTCCCCCCTCCCAACTCCCAACCCCCCTCTGCTTTTCCCAAACACCGTCCTGCATTTAGTTCCTTGGTTTCTTTTTCAATAGCGTATTCTTCTTGGGTATCCCCTGCCACTGCTCTTCATCCTCTGATTCATCCCCTGAATCCCCTTGGTCTGTCCATCCAGGTATCTTCATAACTGGTATGTTCAGGGTATCGCAGAATACTTGCATATCCTCAGGGAATCTTAACATCACAGTCCTCCCTTCTTTCCTTACTCCTAAGCCAGCTGGATGTCCCCAGAAATATTGGATATTTTTTAGTTTCAGGACTTCCACCATAGGTTTCAGGATACGTTTTCTATTTATTGTTTCTTGTGAAAGATCCGCGAATACCTGTAGGTCAGCTCCCTCATATTTCAGTATAGGCCTATTTCTCAGTTTTTCCCAGATCTGGGCCTTTAATTTGTACCTATGGAACCTGGCTATAACGTCTCTTGTTTTTTCTCTTGGAATATTCTGTGGTTTCCATATTCTATGGGCTCTTTCAAATTCTATTTTATCTGTGACAGCTTTTCCCAAGAGGGGGTTAAACACACTCTCCAACATTTCTTCCAGCTTTTCTTCTTTCTCCAACTCTGGCAAGCCTCTAATTCTTAAATTTTTTCTTCTATTTCTATTCTATTCTCTTGGACTTCTATCTTATAAAGCATGTTTCTCTGGTCAATCTGTATTCTCCTCATTTGGTCTTTCAGTTTTTTAATCTCTTTTCCATGAGTATCTATTTTCATTTCTGTTTCTTCTACTCTTGTCAGAATATGGCCAAGATCTCCATATAGAGTGACCATTTCTGTTTTAATTGATCGTTCCAAATTAGCAAACATTTCCATCATTTCTGATTTAGTTGGTGGTTGGTCTTTAGGCCTAGGTTCCTCCTCCCTCCCTATTTCAGTATCTCCAATTATCTGAATTCTGTCTTTGGATATATCAAGGCTATCTTCTCCGCTTGCATCTATAGGCTTTTGTCCCCGGTATTTTTTATTATTCTCCATGTTTTGTTTTGATTTTCAGGGTTAGAGTTTTGTCCTCCCCCCTCCGAGGTCATATACATTTTAATAGTCCCAGGGCTGGCGGTTACTTTTGTGGGTTTCCCTGTTCCCTCTTTTGACTGTTTGTTTTTTATAATTTCAGGGAGCTTCTTAAAAGATAATACTCTTGACCCTCCTATGCTTTATTGTATCAGATTTTTAATTACTTTACGCCTCTTAAAAAATTCAGATGTACCTCCCAGTATGTATTTCTGGGTTTCCTCTTGTTACATTAAGAACCGGCCATTCTTAAATTTACCTCCCATGTATGGGATGTTTGCCTTTCCCTTTAATTGTAGTCAGTCTCAGAAACAGAATTTCCGTTGGAGATATACCACCTCTCTGGGGTTAAGAATAGGTAATCGAGGAGTACTCCAATTAATATACTGAGTAACAATGTCTTTTTCCTTCCCAGGCTTTTAGACTTGTCATCAATTTTATCATCAGGGAGTGATGAATACTTTCTAAGAAGAGTTCATTAACTTCCTAGGTAAAATAGAGGCTATCATAGGCTGTTCATTAAATTTATGAGAGAAAATAAGGTAATATAGTAATATAATAATATAGGGGGGGGGCTTTCATCCTCTCACCACTTCGATGCAGTCCAGTCCAGCCAGTTTACCGTTATGTTCATGCATTTCCCAGTTCTCTTCTGAGCTTTCGCTCTGCTCCCTCGGTTTATTCCCGGCTGCTCAAAGCCGCTTCGGCATACGGCAGCGTCCTCCTGGAGCCGGCCACACTCTGCTTCCCGGCGTCTCGCAGAGTCTCCGCCCCCAGTCTCTCTGGGGCTCGGTCACTCTGCTTCCACCCGGCAGCCGCTCCAATGATGGCAGGTCAGTGGCGGAGGTCCGATGCATCCGAGGGGCAAGAGATCCGGACAGTGAGGCTGTTCAGAGGGGGGTCAGGTGCCCGGGGCTAGTTATCCAGGGCAGTGGGAGGGTAACAGGCTTCAGTCCTCATCTTCCAGCCGAGCACTCCCCGAAGCCTAGCACGCACTCACAGCAGCGCCATTGTCAGGCTCCTCCCCCGACTCCGGAAGGTGCAACACTTCTGTTTCTAAAAGCATTTTCTCACATCTGCCTAAAAAATGTGCACAGTAGTGTATATGTATGATGTCTTTTACAATTTTTATATTAAGAAAGTGCTATTTATATACAAACCCAAATCCAAAAAAGTTGCGACACTGTACAAATTGTGAGTAAAAAAGGAATGGGCTAATTTACAAATCTCATAAACTTATATTTTATTCACAATATAATATAGATAACTAGGGTTGAGCGGACACCTAGATGTCCGTGTTCGACGGGTTCGGCCGAACTTTAAAAAAAAGTCTGGGTCCGTGTCCCGGACTTTTACCGAACTTTTCCCGGACACCGAACCCCATTGAAGTCAATGGGGACCCGAACTTTAAGGCACTAAAATGGCTCTAAAACACCAAAGGAAAGGGCTAGAGTGCTGCAAATGGCAGCAAAACGTAATTAAGAGCATGGCAAGTGCTCTGCAAACAAATGTGGATAGGGAAATAACTTAAAACAACAAAAAAAAACAGAAAAATAAAACAATGTTCTTCTTCATCTCTGAAGGACGAGGCCCATATGGAGTAGGAGGGAGGTTGAGGTGGTGGTGGATGTGGCGGTGACATAGGCGTGCGCACAGGGTGTGCTGGGTGTGCCTGGGCACACCCTAATAACCTAGGGCACATAGCATTGCCAGTGAGGAGATGGGAAAGATCTCCCTGGGACCTGCTCTGCTCTATTTCTCCTTGCCTACAGGTACATGGCCCCGATACATTACTCTCCCTGCTGGCAAACACATGCATGTGTATTTCAACTTTGGGGTGCACACCTTAATGCAATAGGCTGCGCACACCTATGGGCGGTGTAGGTGGAAGCGGCGGTGGAGGAGGACCAGGGCCGGATTAACAGCATCATGGGCTTGGTGCTGAGGATTTTGAAGGGCCTTAAGGGCCGTGCCTTGCCATGCACCCAGAGGAGGAAGGGTGCAGCCATGCATGCCTAATTCAACATGGGATGCTGTCTCTGAAGCCCATAAACACATCCATGCATCGCCAACTGTCCCTCCTTGTCCGGCCTTCACGCTGTGTGGGGAGGTTCTGAGGGTGCTGCCTGGGGAAGCGAGCATAGAAGCCAGACTTCTGTGTTTACAAGTGACAGAAGAGCGGTAACAGTGAATATGGCCAACCCGGGGCCTATATAAAAGGTAGGGGCCTGGAGCTGCAGCTCCAATAGCCCCTACATTAATCTGGCCCTGAGGAGGAGGACGAGGTAGCCAACACTGCTTCTTTTCAAAAATTTTAAATGAGGGTACACCCCAAAAGAGTGAGAAAGAGCAAAAATGGAACAATGGGTGGGTAAGGTCGGTATCCATTGCTATTCTGCATAAGGTACGGAAAAGTCCCGTGGGATCCATGCCTGGTTCATTTTAATGAACGTGAGCTTGTCCACATTGTCTCTGGACAGGCGGCTGCGCTTGTCTGTTATAACGCCCCCAGCCGTGCTAAATACCCGTTCAGATAATACACTGGCTGCAGGGCACGCCAGCACCTCCAAGGCGTAAAGGGCAAGCTCAGGCCATGTGCCCAATTTGGAGACCCAGAAGTTGAAGGGGGCAGACCCGTCATTCACTACATGTAGGCGTGTGCACACATACTGCTCCACCATGTTGGTAAAATGCTGCCTCCTGCTAAGACGTTCCATCTGAGCTGCTGGTGCTGCTGTTTGTTGTGGCGTGCTGACAAAGCTTTTCCACATTTCGGCCATGCTAACCCTGCCTTCTGAGGTGCTGGCGGTGCCCTGGTTGCGTTGGCGACCTCCTCCTCCTCCTCCTCTGCCTTGTGCTTCCACTGTGGCCCCGCTGTCAGATGGGAATGCCAGCAGCATGGCGTCTACCAGCGTGCGCTTGTACTCGCGCATCTTGCGATCGC
The DNA here is from genome assembly GCF_965119305.1 of Pelophylax lessonae. Classification (NCBI taxonomy): domain Eukaryota; kingdom Metazoa; phylum Chordata; class Amphibia; order Anura; family Ranidae; genus Pelophylax; species Pelophylax lessonae. Next base: position 439,867,965 of record NC_138770.1, on the reverse strand, counting down.
GCTCCAGTGAGTGAATTAAGGACGGTACGTTGTCCTTGTAACGGGGATCCAGCAGCGTGGCCACCCAGTAATCAGCACAAGTTAGAATGTGGGCAACTCGGCGGTCGTTGTGGAGACACTGCAGCATGTAATCGCTCATGTGTGCCAGGCTGCCCAGAGGCAACGAAAGGCTGTCCTCTGTGGGAGGTGTATCGTCCGTGTCCTCTGTATCCCCCCAGCCACGCACCAGTGATGGCCATGAGCTGGCCTGGGTGCCACCCTGCTGTGAACATGGTTCCATCTCCTCCTCCAGCTCCTCCTCCTCCTCATCCTCCTCATCCTCCAGAACTGTGCCCCTGCTGGACAATTGCGTCCCTGGCGTTTGCGTGTGCAGGAACCCACCCTCGGAGCCCCTTGCGAATGACTGCCCTGAAAGCCTTGGAAATGTTACCTCTTCATCCTCCTCCTTCTCCTCATCCTGTGCCACATCCTCTTCCATCATCGCCCGAATTGTTTTTTCAAGGAGGCATAGAAGTGGGATAGTTAAGCTGAGAACGGCGTCATTGCCACTGGCCATGTTGGTGGAGTACTCAAAACAGCGCAACAAGGCACACAGGTCTCGCATGGAGGCCCAGTTAAATTAAATAGCGGAATAGAAAATATGATCCAAAAAAAGTGTATGTATATCACACGTACACAACCACACTGGGCCCCAATTACTATTGTTTGTACCCCTAAAAGGCTAGATGAGGAGTAGGGGGAGTATGGAACAGGCAGCACCCTCAAACCTTCAGAAGTATGAGATGAACCCCAACAACTTGGAAAGGTGGATCTCTCTCACACGTACCAACACAGACTATCCCCCAATTTAACTGATCCCCAAAGGTTTTTGATTAAATAGCGGAATAGAAAATATGATCCAAAAAAAGTGTATGTATATCACACGTACACAACCACACTAGGCCCCAATTACTATTGTTTGTACCCCTAAAAGGCTAGATGAGGAGTAGGGGGGGTATGGAACAGGCAGCACCCTCAAATCTTCAGAAGTATGAGATGAACCCCAAAAACTTGGAAAGGTGGATCTCTCTCACACGTACCAACACAGACTATCCCCCAATTTAACTGATCCCCAAAGGTTTTTGATTAAATAGCGGAATAGAAAATATGATCCAAAAAAAGTGTATGTATATCACACGTACACAACCACACTAGGCCCCAATTACTATTGTTTGTACCCCTAAAAGGCTAGATGAGGAGTAGGGGGGGTATGGAACAGGCAGCACCCTCAAACCTTCAGAAGTATGAGATGAACCCCAACAACTTGGAAAGGTGGATCTCTCTCACACGTACCAACACAGACTATCCCCCAATTTAACTGATCCCCAAAGGTTTTTGATTAAATAGCGGAATAGAAAATATGATCCAAAAAAAGTGTATGTATATCACACGTACACAACCACACTAGGCCCCAATTACTATTGTTTGTACCCCTAAAAGGCTAGATGAGGAGTAGGGGGGGTATGGAACAGGCAGCACCCTCAAACCTTCAGAAGTATGAGATGAACCCCAACAACTTGGAAAGGTGGATCTCTCTCACACGTACCAACACAGACTATCCCCCAATTTAACTGATCCCCAAAGGTTTTTGATTAAATAGCGGAATAGAAAATATGATCCAAAAAAAGTGTATGTATATCACACGTACACAACCACACTAGGCCCCAATTACTATTGTTTGTACCCCTAAAAGGCTAGGAGTAGGGGGAGTATGGAACAGGCAGCACCCTCAAACCTTCAGAAGTATGAGATGAACCCCAACAACTTGGAAAGGTGGATCTCTCTCACACGTACCAACACAGACCATCCCCCAATTTAACTGATCCCCAAAGGTTTTTGATTAAATAGCGGAATAGAAAATATGATCCAAAAAAAGTGTATGTATATCACACGTACACAACCACACTAGGCCCCAATTACTATTGTTTGTACCCCTAAAAGGCTAGATGAGGAGTAGGGGGGGTATGGAACAGGCAGCACCCTCAAATCTTCAGAAGTATGAGATGAACCCCAAAAACTTGGAAAGGTGGATCTCTCTCACACGTACCAACACAGACTATCCCCCAATTTAACTGATCCCCAAAGGTTTTTGATTAAATAGCGGAATAGAAAATATGATCCAAAAAAAGTGTATGTATATCACACGTACACAACCACACTAGGCCCCAATTACTATTGTTTGTACCCCTAAAAGGCTAGATGAGGAGTAGGGGGGGTATGGAACAGGCAGCACCCTCAAACCTTCAGAAGTATGAGATGAACCCCAACAACTTGGAAAGGTGGATCTCTCTCACACGTACCAACACAGACTATCCCCCAATTTAACTGATCCCCAAAGGTTTTTGATTAAATAGCGGAATAGAAAATATGATCCAAAAAAAGTGTATGTATATCACACGTACACAACCACACTGGGCCCCAATTACTATTGTTTGTACCCCTAAAAGGCTAGATGAGGAGTAGGGGGAGTATGGAACAGGCAGCACCCTCAAACCTTCAGAAGTATGAGATGAACCCCAACAACTTGGAAAGGTGGATCTCTCTCACACGTACCAACACAGACTATCCCCCAATTTAACTGATCCCCAAAGGTTTTTGATTAAATAGCGGAATAGAAAATATGATCCAAAAAAAGTGTATGTATATCACACGTACACAACCACACTAGGCCCCAATTACTATTGTTTGTACCCCTAAAAGGCTAGATGAGGAGTAGGGGGGGTATGGAACAGGCAGCACCCTCAAATCTTCAGAAGTATGAGATGAACCCCAAAAACTTGGAAAGGTGGATCTCTCTCACACGTACCAACACAGACTATCCCCCAATTTAACTGATCCCCAAAGGTTTTTGATTAAATAGCGGAATAGAAAATATGATCCAAAAAAAGTGTATGTATATCACACGTACACAACCACACTAGGCCCCAATTACTATTGTTTGTACCCCTAAAAGGCTAGATGAGGAGTAGGGGGGGTATGGAACAGGCAGCACCCTCAAACCTTCAGAAGTATGAGATGAACCCCAACAACTTGGAAAGGTGGATCTCTCTCACACGTACCAACACAGACTATCCCCCAATTTAACTGATCACCAAAGGTTTTTGATTAAATAGCGGAATAGAAAATATGATCCAAAAAAAGTGTATGTATATCACACGTACACAACCACACTAGGCCCCAATTACTATTGTTTGTACCCCTAAAAGGCTAGATGAGGAGTAGGGGGGGTATGGAACAGGCAGCACCCTCAAACCTTCAGAAGTATGAGATGAACCCCAACAACTTGGAAAGGTGGATCTCTCTCACACGTACCAACACAGACTATCCCCCAATTTAACTGATCCCCAAAGGTTTTTGATTAAATAGCGGAATAGAAAATATGATCCAAAAAAAGTGTATGTATATCACACGTACACAACCACACTAGGCCCCAATTACTATTGTTTGTACCCCTAAAAGGCTAGATGAGGAGTAGGGGGGGGTATGGAACAGGCAGCACCCTCAAACCTTCAGAAGTATGAGATGAACCCCAACAACTTGGAAAGGTGGATCTCTCTCACACGTACCAACACAGACTATCCCCCAATTTAACTGATCCCCAAAGGTTTTTGATTAAATAGCGGAATAGAAAATATGATCCAAAAAAAGTGTATGTATATCACACGTACACAACCACACTAGGCCCCAATTACTATTGTTTGTACCCCTAAAAGGCTAGGAGTAGGGGGAGTATGGAACAGGCAGCACCCTCAAACCTTCAGAAGTATGAGATGAACCCCAACAACTTGGAAAGGTGGATCTCTCTCACACGTACCAACACAGACTATCCCCCAATTTAACTGATCCCCAAAGGTTTTTGATTAAATAGCGGAATAGAAAATATGATCCAAAAAAAGTGTATGTATATCACACGTACACAACCACACTAGGCCCCAATTACTATTGTTTGTACCCCTAAAAGGCTAGATGAGGAGTAGGGGGAGTATGGAACAGGCAGCACCCTCAAATCTTCAGAAGTATGAGATTGTGTTCACTGTACCCCACAAAGATTGAGTTCACTGCACCCCACAATGATTGTGTTCACTGCACCCCACAAAGATTGTGTTCACTGCACCTCACAAAGATTGTGTTCACTGTACCCCCCAAAGATTGTGTTCACTGCACCCCACAAAGATTCTGTTCACTGTACCCCACAAAGATTGTGTTCACTGCACCCTAAAAGGATGTTGTTCACTGCACCCCACAAAGATTGTGTTCACTGCACCCTAAAAGGATGTTGTTCACTGCACCCCAAAAAGATTGTGTTCACTGTACCCCCCAAAGATTGTGTTCACTGCACCCCACAAAGATTGTGTTCACTGCACCCCAAAAAGATTGTGTTCACTGTACCCCCCAAAGATTGTGTTCACTGCACCCCAAAAAGATTGTGTTCACTGTACCCCCCAAAGATTGTGTTCACTGCACCCCACAAAGATTCTGTTCACTGTACCCCACAAAGATTGTGTTCACTGCACCCCAAAAAGATTGTGTTCACTGTACCCCCCCAAAGATTGTGTTCACTGCACCCCACAAAGATTCTGTTCACTGCACCCCACAAAGGATTTTGTTCACTGCACCCCAAAAAGATTGTGTTCACTGCACCCCAAAAAGGATTTTGATCACTGCACCCCAAAAAGGATGTTGTTCACTGCACCCCAAAAATGATTTTGTTCACTCCACCCCAAAAAGATTGTGTTCACTGCACCCCACAAAGATTGTGTTCACTGCACCCCAAAAAGATTGTGTTCACTGTACCCCCCAAAGATTGTGTTCACTGCACCCCACAAAGATTCTGTTCACTGTACCCCACAAAGATTGTGTTCACTGCACCCCAAAAAGATTGTGTTCACTGCACCCCAAAAAGGATGTTGTTCACTGCACCCCAAAAAGGATGTTGTTCACTCCACCCCAAAAAGATTGTGTTCACTGCACCCCACAAAGATTGTGTTCACTGCACCCCAAAAAGATTGTGTTCACTGCACCCCAAAAATGATTTTGTTCACTGCACCCCAAAAAGGATTTTGTTCACAGCACCCCAAAAAGGATGTTGTTCACTCCACCCCAAAAAGATTGTGTTCACTGCACCCCAAAAAGATTGTGTTCACTGCACCCCACAAAGGATTTTGTTCACTGCACCCCAAAAAGATTGTGTTCACTGCACCCCAAAAAGGATGTTGTTCACTGCACCCCAAAAAGGATTTTGTTCACTGCACCCCAAAAAGATTGTGTTCACTGCACCCCACAAAGGATTTTGTTCACTGCACCCCACAAAGATTGTGTTCACTGCACACCAAAAAGGATTGTGTTCACTGCACCCCAAAAAGATTTTGTTCACTGCACCCCAAAAAGATTGTGTTCACTGCAGCCCAAAAAGATTGTGTTCACTGCAGCCCAAAAAGATTGTGTTCACTGCAGCCCAAAAAGATTGTGTTCACTGCAGCTCACACACAGAAAAATGGATGTGGATCACTGACACCTGCCTATCTCCAATCCCACACCACACAGCAATATCGATTGTAGTTTGTAGAACACAGTTTCCCTAAAATTCAGCAGACTCTGTCCCTAACAGGATTGAGAAGAGATCGTAGATCAGGATTGAGTGCAGATTCACCCCACCCCCCACACAGCAATATCGATTGTAGTTTGTAGAAGACACTGACCCTATAATTCAGCAGACTCTATCCCTAAAATGCCTACAACTCGCCCTGCCTAAACACTCCGACCTGTCCCTCAATTCTATCCGGACACAAATGGTTTTTTCCTGCCTATCTTTCCCTAATCAGCAGCCAGCACATTGATGTGTGCTCTGTCCCTTAGCTAAGCAGCAGAATGACGCTGCTGCGGCGGCTGCCTCGAACTTATAAAGACTTGGTCACATGCTTCAGACGGCCAATCACAGCTACTAAGACATTTGCAGGCATGGCTGGGATGGCTTAAGGCACACCAGTTAAACGATTGTTGATTGGCTGTTGAAAGCCCGCCATGAAAAGAGCGCCAAAGCATGCAAAACCCGGAAATAAAACGACCGAACACGGATTTTTACCCGAACATACAGTAAAGTGTCCGTGTCCGTGTTCGGGTAAAAAAAATCCAATTATTCGGTACGAACACGAATAATACAGTCCGTGTTCGCTCAACACTATAGATAACATATCAAATGTTGAAAGTGAGACATTTTAAAATGTCATGCCAAATATTGTCTCATTTTGGATTTCATGAGAACTACACATTCCAAAAAAGTTGGGACAGGTAGCAATAAGAGGCCAGAAAAGTTAAATGTACATATAAGGAACAGCTGGAGGACCAATTTGCAACTTATTAGGTCAGTTGGCAACATGATTGGGTAAAAAAAGAGCCTCTCAGAGTGGCAGTGCCTCTCAGAAGTCAAGATGGGCAGAGGATCACCATTTCCCCCAATGTTGCGAAAAATAGTGGAGCAATATCAAAAAGGAGTTTCTCAGAGAAAAAATTGTAAGAGTTTGGAGTTATCATTATCTACAGTGCATAATATAATCCAAAGATTCAGAGAATCTGGAACAAAATCTGTGCGTAAGGGTCAAGGTCGGAAAACCATACTGAATGCCCGTGATCTTCGGGCCCTTAGACGGCACTGCATCACATACAGGAATGCTACTGTAATGGAAATCACAACATGGGCTCAGGAATACTTCCAGAAAACATTGCCGGTGAACACAATGTACCGTGTCATTCGCTGTTGCCATCTAAAACTCAATAGGCCAAAAAAGAAGCCATATCTAAACATGATCCAGAAGCACAGGCGTTTTCTCTGGGCCAAGGCTCATTTAAAATGGTCTGTGGCAAAGTGGAAAACTGTTCTGTGGTCAGACGAATCAAAATATTTGAAGTTCTTTTTGGAAAACTGGGACGCCATGTCATCTGGACTAAAGAGGACAAGGACAACCCAAGTTGTTATCAGCGCTCAGTTCAGAAGCCTGCATCTCTGATGGTATGGGGTTGCATGAGTGCGTGTGGCATGGGCAGCTTAAACATCTGGAAAGGCACCATCAATGCTGAAAGGTATATCCAAGTTCTAGAACAACATATGCTCCCATCCAGATGTTGTCTCTTTCAGGGCAGACCTTGCGTTTTCCAACATGACAATGCCAGACCACATACTGCATCAATTACAACATCATGGCTGCGTAGAAGGATCTGGGTACTGAAATGGCAAGCCTGCAGTCGAGATCTTTCATCCATAGAAAACATTTGGCGCATCATAAAGAGGAAGATGCAACAAAGAAGACCTAAGACAGTTGAGCAAATGGAAGCCTGTATTAGACAAGAATGGGACAACATTTCTATTCCTAAACTTGAGCAACTTGTCTCCTCAGTCCCCAAACATTTGTAGACTGTTCTAAAAAGAAGAGGGAATGCCACACAGTGGAAACATGGCCTTGTCCCAACTTTTTTGAGATGTGTTGATGCCATGAAATTTAACCGGTTGCCGACCGCCGCACGACTATATACTGCGGCGGTCAGCCCCGGCCAGGCAGAGTGACGTATCGGTACGTCGCTCGCCTGTCACTGACTTGCGAGCCTATAGCGGGCGGGCGCGCGCCCGCCGAGGCGCGCGCCCGCCGCGGCTCGTTCACAGGCAAGTCAGTGCGTGTGACCGGCGGACTCGATGTCCGCCAGTCACACTGCGATCGCTCCTGTGAAGGGAGAAAGACAGAGCAGCTTGTGTAAACAAGCTGCCTGTCAGTTCTCCCTGTGTAAAAGTAAAGATCTGACCGTTCTACTATGTAGAACGGTTGATCTTTGCTTTTACACCAATAGCAACGTCCCTACACAGTAGAAAGCACGCCCCTAGGACACACTTAACCCCTCCCTGTCCAATAAAGTTAACCCCTTCCCTGCCAGTGTCATTTTTGCAGTAACAGTGCATATGTATAGCACTGATTACTGCAGTAATGTCACTGGTAACCCCAAAAGTGTCAAAAATGTCAGTCAAGGGTCCGATCTGTCCGCCGCAATGTCGCAGTACCGAAAAAAAAATCGCAGATCGCCGCCATTACGCGTTAAAAAAAAAAACACCAAAAATGACAAAAATCTTTCTCTTTGTTAGTAAACGCGATAACTTTTGCGCAAACCAATCAAAATACGCTTTTTGCGATTTTTTTTACCAAACATAGGTAGCATAAAACAAATTGGCCGAAAAATGTTAAAAATTTTTAATTTTTACTTTTTTTTTTAGGGAATTTCATATAAAAAAATGTGAAAAATATTGTTATTTTTGCAAAATTTACGCTCTTTTTTTGTTTATAGCGCGTGATCAAAAAATCGCACAGGTGATCAAATACCACCAAAAGAAAGCTCTGTTTGTGGGAAAAAAAGGACGTCAAATTCGTTTAGGTACAGCGTCCCACGACCGCGCAATTGTCCGTTAAAGTCACGCAGTAAAAAATCGCAAAAAAACCCCTGGTCCTTTAGCAGCCAAATCCTCCGGGGCTTAAGTGGTTAAAATCAACTTATTTTTCCTTTAAAATTATACATTTTCTCAGTTTAAACATTTGATATGTCATCTATGTTGTATTCTGAATAAAATATTGAAATTTGAAACTTCCACATCATTGCATTCTGTTTTTATTCACAATTTGTACAGTGTCCCAACTTTTTTGGAATCGGGTTTGTATAATAATTATACGGGGTTTATGCTTATATGTGTAGCAGGTTTTCCAGGCCTGTGGCCTGATGTGGGTCTGCCATTGTTACAGGTTACCTTTCCAGCCCATGTGAGCTGTGGCCCTGGGTGTGAAGACTAAGACATGAACCACTTCGGCATCTTTGTTTTGTTGTTTTATTGTAGATAAGGGGGATGGGAGAAGGGAATGAGTGGGATACTCCTTTAGGCTTCAACTATATACAGTTGGGACTTTGTTCCTGAAAAATGCCTGTTGGCGCTTCCTTGACCCAGCCAGCGTCAGCCAACCCCCACTATCTCTGAGAACACTATGTAACTTAAGATAAGTGCTGAATCCTCGATTTGTAGTCCAAAAGATCCAGGACTGTGAAAATGTAGAACCCACTGTTATACTGCAACAAGTCACTGAATACTTCCCTCCTGCCTTGCTTTGGCTTGAGGTAGTATGCTGTAGAATCCTGTCAAACTGTACATTCCAACTAGCACACACTGTACAATTCAGGGCCCATTAGTAGGTGCCCCCTTTAGCCTTGAACTCTTCGGGGGTTCACTGTCTATGCACCCCCCTCTGTAACTTCAGGGTCCTCAACCTAGGTACCCCCTTTCAGCTAGCTGGCACTGGATCCCAGAACCTCTTCCAGAGGGGTCCCCTCTCACTCTGGCAGACCCCCAGGAGCAATCCGCAGTACTCACGACCTGTGTAGGCTTTCCTGGGACTGGACTCATCTCACTCTCCGCAGGTTCTCGGCACACAGGATCCCCTCAGCTCAACTCAGCACTCTCTGGATTCTCAGGCGATACCGCGAGACATCCTCTTCCCTCAGACCAGAGGAGAGACAGCCGCACTCTCCATCCTGGGACTCTGCTCCCGCCAAAGACATTGTGTCATGTGCCGCCCCCAAACTTATACCCACTCCCAGAATCCACACTCTGCCTTCAGGGGTAGTCACAAGCCTGGATGTGTCCCCTGATTTGATTTCCTCCACCGCTCTATGAGAAGCCTCTCACAGGAGCCAGTGGGGAGAATCCCCCTTAAGCAGGCACACCTGGAAACTATTACACCCTGACTTTTAATCTACAGCCCTGCTGTTAGGCAGACAAGGCCACTATACCTTTACCTAGCACCTACCTGTAGGGTGCTACATATGCATGGTAGTTCTTGTTACTAATAATTATACATTGGTAATCCAATGTAGCAGCATGGCTTGGGCTGAATAAACCCTTTTTACAAATTAGCTTCTCCATTATAGAAAATGAAATATACATTATAAACATACAATATAACATACAATATACATTGTGTGACAGTACAATGCCTTTTCACGGTGTAAGAAGGGTTGGGTGGCACTCAGGGTTCTCAAAAAAATGTATACTGCTACTTATCTTTGGTAAAAATAACCCAAATAAGTGTATATTATTTGGTCTTTGTGAAAGTTATAGAGTCCACAAGTTATGGTGCTAATCATTAAAAATTTATCACACTTGATCACACCTGATGTACTGAAGGCCTATCTCATTTCTTGAGACACTAAAAAGTCAGGAAAGTACAAATACCCCCCAAATGACCCCATTTTGTAAAGTAGACATTCCAAGGTATTTAATAAGGGGCATGGTGAGTTTTTTGAAGTTGTAATTTTTTCCCACAATTTTTTTCAAAATGAAGATTTTTTTTTTACAAATTGACCTATTAACAGGTTATTTCTCTCACACAGCATATGTATACTTGCAACTACACCCCAAAACACATTCTACTACTCCTCCTGAGTATGGCGATACCACATGTGTGAGACTTTTTCACAGTCTAGCCACATACAGAGGTCTAACATCCAAGTAGCACCGTCCGGCATTCTAGGAGCATAAATTACACATATAATTTCCTGACAACCTATCGCACTTTTGAAGGCCATGGAGCACCAGGACAATGGAAACCCCCATAAAATGACCCCATTTTGGAAAGCAAACACCCCAACGTATAATTTTTGAGGCATAATGAGTCTTTTGAACGTGTCATTTTTTTCCACAAGTTTTTGGAATCTGTGGAAAGAAAATGAAAATGCATTTTTTTTACACAAAGTTGTCCATTTATGAAATATTTCCAACACATAGCATGTACATAGCAAAAATTGCACCCCAAAAATACATTCTGCTATTCCTCCTGAGTATGGCGATACCACATGTGTAACACTTTTACACAGCCTAGCCACATACAGAGGCCTAACAAGTAGCACTTTACACAAAGTTGTCCATTTATCCACTTTAAGACTGGGCCTATTTTTGACACTTGGTGTTTACAAGCTAAAATCATTTTTTTTTGCTAGAAAACTACTTAGAACCCCCAAACATTATATATATTTTTTTAGCAGAGACCCTAGAGAATAAAATGGAGATTGTTGCAATATATTTTATCACACCATATTTGCGCAGCAGTCTTCCAAATGCAATTTCTTTTGAAAAAAATTCACTTTTTTGAATTAAAAAATAAGAAAACAGTAAATTTAGCCCATTTTTTTTCCATAATGTGAAAGATAATTTTACGCCGAGTAATTAGATACCCAACATGTCATGCTTAAAAATTGCGCACGCTCACAGAATGGCGCCAAACATTGGTACTTAAAAATCCCCATAGGCAACATTTTAAAAATGTCTACAGGTTACCAGCTTAGAGTTACAGAGGAGGTCTCATATTATTGCTCTCGCTCTAACGATCGCGGTGATACCTCACATGTATGGTTTGAACACCGTTTACATATGTGGGCGGGACTTGCATATGCGTTCGCTTCTGCGTGCGAGCTAACGGGGACAGGGCGCTTTAATTTTTTTTTCCTATTTATTTTATTTATTATTTTTTTTATTTTTACACAGTTTAAAAAAAAATGTTTTGATCACTTTTATTCCTATTACAAGGAATGTAAACATCCCTTGTAATAGAAATAAGCATGACAGGTCCTCTTTATTGTGAGATCTGGGGTCAAAAAAACCTCACACCTCACAACTACACTAAAAAGAAAAAAAAAATTGTTGAAAAAGAAAAAAAAAAGCGGCCCTTTAAACCGGTTGCTAGGCAACGACTTTTGACGTAGCTCCGGTCCTCCAAGACCATAGAGTCGAGTGAGGGCCATCTTGCCCTCACTCGACTTCCTGTCTCTGAGGATCCGGGACCAGATAGTTTTCCATGCTGCCGGCGGGTCCGGTAAGCTGGGAAAACATCTGGGACGTGGCGGGAGGGGGGGGGGCACCTCTTCCCCTGCACCGTAAGGGTAATTCCGCAGCGAATCCGTCACTGGGACCACCCTTATCTGACAGCCGACCGCCTGCCGTTTAAAAAAAATACCGGGGATATGGCAGCTATCTGCTTCCATAACCCCAGTATTTAGCTTTTAATGGCCAACGTATATAGTCGTTTGGTGGTCGGTAAGTGGTTGCATGTGTATAGCAAAAATTGCACCCCAAAATACATTCTATAAAGGAAAGTGTACAGGAATAGTCTGAGTCCATCTCTGATCCGCTACTATTAGCGATTTCAAATTCCGAATCGGATTCGGATTTGGTTTCGGATACTGATGAGAGCTCCCCGGTGCTCTCATCAGTCATGGAGAGGACCTGAAGGGCCTCCTCGCTGCTGTACATCCTTTTTGACATGCTGGCTGTGATGGACTGTGCGACGGGTGACGGTTGACTGCGGATGATCACTGATGGGTGGCAGGTGACAGATAGGTGGCAGGTGACGGTCACTGATGGGGTGACAGATGACGATGACTGATGGGTGACAGGTGACGATGACTGATGGGGTAACAGGTGACGATGATTGATGGGGTGACAGATGACGATCACTGATGGGGTGACAGGTGACGATGATTGATGGGGTGACAGATGACGATCACTGATGGGGTGACAAGTGACGATGATTGATGGGGTGACAGATGACGATCACTGATGGGGTGACAAGTGATGATGATTGATGGGGTGACAAGTGACGATCACTGATGGGGTGACAAGTGACAATGATTGATTGGGTGACAGGTGACGATGACTGATGGGGTGACGGTGATTGATGGGGTGACAGGTGATGGGCGATGGTCACCGATGGGTGACAAGTGACTGGCGATGGTGCACGGTGGTACTGATGGCAGTCTCTGGTGACAGGTGTACTTTAGGCTACGTTCACATGGGAGCGTAGCGATCGCGGGCAGAATCACTGCGATTCTGCCCACGATCCGGAAATCGTTGCAAATTGCGGGACGCCTGTCGCACCCCAAACGCTGTGTGATGTTGCCGCGATTTCCGCCTGTCGAATCGCGGTAACATCTCGCAAACAACGCATGACGCCCCAAAGAAGCTCTTGTACCTTTTTTTGGCATCAGGCATTGTTTGCGCGATGTTACCGCGATTCGGCAGGCGGAAATCGCGGCAACATCGCACAGCGTTTGGGGTGCTATTGCAAATCACGGGCAATGCACAGGCGTCCTGCTATTTGCAATGATTTCCGGATCGCGGGCAGAATCGCTGTGATTCTGCCCGCTATCGCTAGCTCACATGTGAACGTAGCCTTATGGGTGGCAATTTCTGGGCACTGATGAGATGACTGTTGGGTGACAGGTGCAATTGGGGGGGGGGGGGACTGTGTGGGGACCTTCATTTTTGTGCTTCTACTTTGACAGGTATACAGAGCAGTAACTCACTGTTTCTGGCTCTGCTCTCCTCACACTGGAAACTGTGTGAGGGGAGAAGAGCTATTAACAGTGAGTTACTGCTCTGTGTTTACATTTTGTGATCGGCTGTGAATGGATTCACAGCTGATCACATAGTAAACAGCCACTGTCAGTAACTGTTTACTACTGCCGGTGACTAGCTGTGTTCCTAGGGAACACAGAGCCACCGACATGACCGCGCTGCGCGCTCCCGATCGCGCATGTGCGGTCTTCTTCCAGGCTTTGCTATTGTGATCGGCTGTGTGATTGGAACACAGCCGATCACGTGGGAAACAGCCATGCCCATTGGCTGTTTCCCCCCTGCCGGTGACGCGCTGTGTCCCGGGGACACACCGCCACGACAGTGCAGGGCGGCGCACACAGGATCGCGCGCCTGCCCTGCCTGAATGGGCGGACGTCATATGACGTCCGCCCAGAACAATGGCCGCTCTGTCCGGCCGTCATTTGCGGGCCTGTCAGCTTTTCTGGTTGCAGCCATTTTTTGACCAGCTGTACCAGTTCGTGCATTTGGGAACTGGGTGGTCGGTTAGGTTTGTACCTCCAGCGGTGCACCCTCTGAGCTCGGACAGCTGTGGTCACCCCCAGGCGGGCCAAGATCTCTGCTTTCAGACGCTCATAGCCGCTGATGTGCTCAGTTGGAAGGTCAAAGTAGGCTTTTTTGCAGGTCACCTTTAAGGAAAGGGGAAATAATGCTAGCCCATTGGTCACTGGGCCACCCCTCTCTTTCCGCTATCCTCTCCAAAGTTGTGAGAAAAGCCTCCACATCATCACTGGGGGTCAGTTTTGCAAGTAATAGCTGGCTCTCACGGATACCGGGTTGCCAGCAGCGATGACCGCTTGCTCTCATCCCTGAGCCAAACGCTGTACTGCCTCCTGCAAGGCAGCCACCTGTGCTTGAGTGGACTCCTGCTGGGCAGTAAACTGAGCAGCTAGCAACCGTGTGCTTTCCTGTTGTGCAGCTACAGCCTGTACCAGGGCTTGCTGCTGCGGAGTCATTGCTTCCTCATGGTGACGGTTTGCCTCTACTGAGGCTTGCTGCTGGGTCACGGTGGCTTGCACCAGTGCTTTAACAAACTCCTCCATGCCTGCTGTTTGCAGTGTCTGAGCTGTTTTCACCCAAGACATACCATAGGTATACTGTCTCTTTAAATGTCAGTTTCCAGTTTTAAACGGCTTTTGCGGCTGCAAAATGCATTATGCCCGCATCCTCCACCAGTTGTAAAGTTTGGGGATTCTAGATCCACCGGATTGAGTGCACAACTGTTTAAAATATAAACAAAAAGGCTTTATTTCAGCAAAACACAAACAAGGCTTCCAGCAGCGCACAAATCAAACACAAAATAAAGTCCGCTTATCTTCAGCACAATGGAACAAAGTAAGGAAAAAGGCACATAAAGTTTTTGTAGATGGGTCTTCACCCCAAGGTTTGTAACAGTCCTTAATAGACCTCTCAGCAGCTTTTGGCAGACTCCAGCAGGCTTACTGCTCTCCCACACAGGTGCAACCACCAACACCTCCTCCCGACACACCTATTGCTGCTTCCTGTCTTTTAAGGTCTGCTTCTCATGGGTCTTAACCCTGTGTGCGCTGAAATCCCTTATAGTCAGGGGTGGGGGCTCTTTCCAACCCGAATATCACTACAGAGCCCTCCAAATTCCGGGTCCCAAATATCTCTCTATTCAATACAGAGAGAACTGCGAGTCAGTCCTCCTGATTTTAGCTATTCCCAGGAATTTCTCACCCATCTTGGGTGACCCCCTGAAAATTTCCCAACTTCCCCTAAAGAGACCACAACCCAAATACAGGAGATATATAGCAACTGTCCAGGACCCAACCTTGGCGTCCTGTACACTATTTTGATCCCAGGTAGGTGATATTAGTTTTGGCTATTGGGAGAATTGAAGTGGTTGACCATGGCAGCAATCGAGTATGGTATAATGGCAGGATCTCACTCTTGGAGAAGTTTATCCGCAGACCCGAGCAGGCCCCTAAATTCTGTCTTGAATATGTGTTATGTCATTTTGTGGGTTGGAGGTGAATATGAGGATATCGTCGGCGAAGAGTGCTGTACGAATTTCTTGATCGCCTATTGTGACTCCATGAAGGTGTGGGGGTGTCAGAAGATATCTAGATAGGGCTTCTAGGGCTAAGTTAAGTAATAGAGATGATAGGGGGCAACCCTGTCTAGTACCTTTGTGTAGTTTTATATTATTAGATATGTGGCCAGCCGCTACCACATTCGCAGACGGTTCTGAGTACATAGCTTTTAGTCAATGAAGGAAGGGTCCAGCAAAGCCAAAACTCTGAAGGACCATCTGTAGCCATTGAAAATTCACATTGTCGAATGCTTTTTCGGCATTGACTGTGATAATCGCTAGGTCACTGAAGGGGTTGGCTCTTGCATATTCTAGGACAGTAAGAACTTTATGTATATTGGCGGTGGCTGAGCATCCTTTTATGAAGCCTGCTTGTGCCTGATGAATCAGTGTAGGCATTACCAACACCAGTCTCTGTGCAAATATTTTGGAAGGGAATTTGGAGTTGTAATGGAGCAGGGAGATTGGACGGTAGAATCCTGGCTCTGTAGGGTCTTTGCCCTTTTTTGGAATTCATTTAATATGTGCTTGAAAGCCTGAAGGGAGATATTGACCTTCATCCACAATTGACTGGAAGACAGATAGTAGCGTTGGTGAGATTGCGTTGAAGGCCACTTTGTAAAATTCTAACATGAAGCTGTCAGGGCCTGGGGTTTTGCCATTAGCCAGGGAGGAGATTGCAGTGGTAACTTCTGATAGAGGGATCGTGGATTGAGTTGATACAAAAGTGTTTGGTTGAGTTTTTGAAGAAGGACACGATCTAAGAAAACTTGAGCCTTGTCTTTGTCTATGGGGTCAGGGCTATAAATAGTAGCATAGAAGCTTTCAAGAATGAGGTCTATGTCCTTGGGAGATGAGGTAAGCTTGCCATGTGTGTCTTTCAGGGATATGATATAAGTGGGGGGACGATGCCCTTTTGCCCAAGCAGGCTAGCAACTTCCCTGTCTTGTTGCCATATTTATGGTATTGAAGGTCTAGAAAGGATTTATGCAACTGTTCCTGAGATTTAGCCCAGTGGTCAAAAAGAGCTTCAGCATCGTTCCAGGTTTTCTAATGTTTTAGGGTATTGTGGTGAGCTAGCTGGGTTTGTGCTGTACATGAGCCTGCACTCCCCTCACTGTATTGCTTGGTAATGTTTCTTTTATATCCCACCATAAAGGCAAGGATTCTGCCATGAATCACTGCCTTGCCTGCTTTCCAAAAAAGGTTAGGGTTGTTGCAGGGATTAGAGTGGGCACCTACATAGTCTGACCATGTGTTTTGTATAATGTCATGTAGCTGTCGGTTGTTTGATAAGTACAACGGGAACCGCAAGTTTTGACTGAGCTTTGTGGTAGAAAGCCCAATAAGTCTAATGAGATTGGGGTGTGATCTGAAATTACTATGTTATGTACATGAGGATTTGAAGCATATTGTAGCAGTGTGTGATTACAGAAGAGATAACCAATTCTCAACAGACTCAGAGTATGGTGTGGAGGGGAAAAAAAGGTGTAGTCTTTGCCTTCAGGGTGGGTCAACCTCCAGAGGTCAGTAAAATTTAGGCTGTCTGCGAAGTGTGTTAGTGGGGTGTCGGTCTCAGAATGAGAAATGTTCCACGGGCATCTACTGTGGGATTTATCCTCTAGCAGATGCATTACCAAATTAAAGTCACCGCCTGCAAGGAGGGGGAGGTGTATAAAAAGAGCTAGGTGTAACATCAGCTGTTGAAAGAATAGTTTGGAAGGGGAGTTTGGGGCATAAACATTTGTGAGGGCCCAATGATGAGAGTGTATCTTGAGTGTAATTGTAAGGATGCGGCCCTTGCTGTCATGACCGGTTGATAAGATTTCACAGGGTATATCTTTGTGGATGAGGATTACTACTCCCGCCTTGCCCTTAATCACTGCCGAACCATGGACTTGGCCTACCCACAGTTTGTGCAGACGGGGAAAGTCTGCCTCTGTTATGTGAGATGCCTATAGTAGAGCAATGTCTGTTCCGAGACATTTCAGGTGCCGCAGGATAGCCATGCATTTGTGGGGGGAGCGGAGCCCTTTAACATTCCAGGATGTATTTCTCATACTGGACTGGGTTTATAGGGAGGCTTTGAAAGCTGTGCTAATAAAGTATTTCTTGGGACAACGAGGGGGTGAAGTGAAGGTACCCAGGTGTTGCCTAGGGGTTGGTGTTACGGGTGATGGTGCTTGCCATTTGAGAGGTGAGGGCTGGTGAGACATACAGTAAGGGGGAATAACAAAATATAACATAAACATACCATGTGAAGTGTCGACTTCTATTTCTTCCACATGTGTACCACCATGGGACGGACAGTGTTACCAGAGATGTGTGGGTTATACGCCTTTGGACCTCAGATATTTTGGGTGTCAACCCGAGGGTGGGTCAGGCGATAGGGTCCTGAGACAAGTTGTTGTCGATGGGAAATTCAGGAGGGTGCAGGCTCCAATAAGGCTGCAAATGGAATAAAACAGAAACAAAGGAGAATGCAATGTCAAAACACAACTGTATAAACATTAACAAATATCTAGTGGTTTTCAGCTTGCAAAAGGCAGGGAGTCGTTACCTTATAGCAAGAGGCTGAAAAGGTATTTCAGTGCCCATTAGCTGCATAGTTCTCAGCGGGGTTTAGTGCGATTGGGGTCCTGCAAGAGACGGGCCCTCTTTGAGGGGTCTTTCCTCGGACTGCATCTTCTCTAGGGCCCGGAAGGCGAGGAGAGGTCTTAGGCGTTGGAGGTTCCAAGGATATGTGTAGATAGGTGTGGAGGTAATGAGAAGCTTCATCCGGTAGTGAGAATGATTTTGATTGCTCAATGGATCATTGAAGCGGAGTGTAGCAGGGCTGCACAGATTGGTTGGAAGGCTTATTTTTTCCTGGACACTTCCTGGGAATAATCTGCAAACATAAGGAGTTTGTGACCATCCAGTTGCAGGCCTTTAGAGTTCCTGAAGGATCTCATGAGGGCCGAGTAGTTAAGGTATCACACTATGACAGGGCGAGGGGTTCGTCGGTCGTTAGATGTGGTTCCCAGGCGATGAGCTCTCTCTACTAGACACACTGATGTGATGCCTAGAGCAATCGGAATGCAAGTAGAGCAGATTTCCTGTAGCGCGTTTGGAGTGAAAGATTCAGGGAGACCTATTTTCCCTAAGTTGTTTCACCCAGCGCGATTTTCCAGGTCATCCAATTTTTCCAGTATGTACTGTTGTGTGAGCATGCTGTTGGTCGCTTAAATGCCACTGGTGAATCTCATTCTCTATGTCAGACATGCGGTGTTCCAGCTCAGAAAGCTGTTTTATTATTATTATTTTTTTGCCATCTGTATCACATTGGGAGAATTACCTTAACTTCTTGTCCTATAGCCAAAACAGGAAGTGAGAGGAAATTCCTGCAAATTAAGGGAATCCATTGGGTCTCCCTAGGCCACCAGAACTAGTGTCCCCATGGAAACATTTCCCCTCTATTACCTTTCTGGGGACAACCCAAAATGTAGAATTTTCTTTTACTTTCACTTTCAATTATAATAGTAAACAGAACAAATAGGGAGAGTGAATCTCCCTAAGGGGGGGAAAGACAGTGATAAAAACTCACAAGGGGTGAATCTATCCCCACTCTATCCATAACAAAAAAAAAAAAGCTTTGCCTTTAGTTCTACTTTAAGTGGTTAAAATACCTGTGTTCCATTCAGTTATTTTTGCTTACTGAAAATGTTTTATTAGGAGTTATCAGTGCTGTATTTTGGCCTAGGCCCAGGCCTAGGGCGGCACTTTGCAGGGGGCAGCAAAAGAGCCGCCCCCCCTCCACATGAGACTCTATTGGCCACTGGTTGCTGGAGCCGCTGCTCTCACACTTCTCTCTCTCTCTCTCCCTCTCTCTCTCCCCCCTCTCTCTCACCCCCCCTCTCTCTCACTCACTCACTCACCCTCCCTCTCTCTCTCACCCCCCTCTTTCTCTCTCTCACCCCTCCCCTCTCTCTCTCACTCACTCAGCCCACTCACTCTCACCCCTCTCTCTTTCTCTCATCCCCCCCCTCTCTCTCTCTCTCACCCCCCTCTCTCATCCCCCTTCTCTTCCCCCCTCTCTCTCCCTCATCCCCTCTCTCTTATCCCCCCCTCTCTCTCCTCCCCTTTCTTTTTCATCCCCCCCTCTCTCTCTCTCCCTCCCTCCCTCACCCCCTCTCCCTCTCTCATCCTCCCTTTCTCTCCCACCCCCTCCTCTCGTGAGATCTCAGGGATTCATGCTGGGACTTGTAGTCCTTCAATTTTGGAGGGAGTCACACCCGTTAAAAAGGAAGGAGTGGGGCAAATTTACATAGGAGGGGGAGGGGGGGTGCCCAATTTTAGTCTTGCTTAGGGCAGCACAAAACCAAAATACACCACTGGGAGGTATTAGGGGGTATTCATTCACATTACTTTAACATGTTGCATTGTCCAGTACTTAAAGTGGTAGTAAACTCTTGCACCACTTATAACTAAAGGTAAGGCTATAAAAAGGCTTATCTGTAGATACTGTGAATATCTCCTAAACCTGCACTGTTTAGGAGATATTCAGAGTGCAAGCAGCCGGTGATGTTGCCGGTGCATGCGCTATGAAGATCCAGCATACAGTGCCGGACCTTCAGAGCCCATGTTGTAAATGGTGGCTCCCATGCAGGTGCACAGGAGTGCTGTCATCGCACCCATGGCCACTGCCACTCATGTAGCCGGAGGCAGCAAACCCAGAAGGAAGACCAGGGGAAGATGTCAGCCCTCTCAGCAATGACAGCCTGGCTCTGGAGGGCTTCATTCCAAGGTAAGTTTCTCACATTGGCTTGCAGGGAATTTTTTTGAAGATCTTCGGTTTACTACCGCTTTAACAATGACCTATACACGCTAGGGTAAGTTTGGATGTAATCCGACCACCTACAAACATGTATTTTGATTGCTGAAGGAAACTGAAAAACTTGTGCAAACCTAGTAGACTGAACCCAGTGTAGCAAGTCCACTGTGATAACCACCGTGACACCATGCTACCCATTATATAATCTAAAATATGTTCGCTGCACACTGCTCTCAGCCTGGTCTACGTGTCATTTTCAGTGAGCTGAAACACAAGGACCTATAATTTCTTATTTCTTAAACTCCCTTGGTTGATTTTTACCTATGGTTAAGCCTAAAATAAGGCTTACCTATAGGTACAGTAAATATCTCCTGAATGTGCACCGTTTAGGAAATAATTACTTGTGAAACCGCCGATGACGTGCGCTCTAAAGGGATGGCATACTCGTGTCATTCCTTCAGAGTCCTATGCCGTGAACAGCGGCTCCCGAGCGCATGCATGGGAGTGATGTCATCATGGCTCGTCCACTGGAGGATGCCAAACCAGAAGGAAAACTGGGTGAAGCAGTCACAATGCATCGCTGAAGAGCTTCGTTTTGAGGTAAGTTTCACATGATTTGCTAGTATGCGATGCATACAAGCACATTATAGCTTTGCCTTGCAGGTTTTTTTAAAAAACAAAAAGCCGGCGGTTAACTACAGCTTTAAAGGGTAACTCCACTTTCGCAGGGTAAAAAAATAGCAAATAAAGAAAAAACAATATAGCGTATACAATTATGACACAAGTCATATTGTAATTGAATGTTATTAAAAATGACCTTTCCTTTTCAATCTGCAACTGCTTTAACCTTCTGAAAATGCAAAGCAATATGGCTACCTGGAGGTGTTCTGTACACAGAATGTGTACAGGAAGCCCCCCAGAAACATCATTTCCTGATTGTGTGATTGGCTTACCAATATTCCCAGAAGTCTGCCTAGGATACAAGTCAAGCATCCCCTGCAACAAAAATGTAATTTTTGGGAAGATACTCCCAATAGGAACACGTCTAAAAGGATAGAGCTTTCCTCATTAGTGCTCTGCAGCTGCACAGCTGATTGATAATTATGAAACCACTCCCATTAGATCCACTCTGCACATAGGAACAAACAGGGATTTCTTCAGAATAACAAAAGGTAGGAATCTGCAACAAAGTTTATTTTAGTCCTTAAAACATGGAGGTGGTGAAGGTATTTGGCGCTGCCTCAAAGTGTGTAATAAATGATGGGCAAGTAAATAAATAACAGTCAATTATCAATTATAATGCAAATTAATACACATATCATGTAACAAGGGATATATATCTCTCAATATAGTGACATATTAAAGTGATATAGTGCCAAAGTGCACCATGAAATGAGATGACAGTGAACCCCTCAGAAAAGAGGGGGGAGGGGTGGAGGTGGGGGGGGGGGGTGACCCCAAAGTGGTAAATGATCAAAGATAAGTGTTGAGCAAAAAATAAGCCACAGATAACATATAGTGATGAGGTAGACAATAGGAAACTATAATAAAGTGACGTAGTTCTAAAATAATGGGGTGAACCTCAATAAGGGGCAAAGTGATGTCCCCACGTGCTACTAAATATAAATAAATTGAAAAATGTGTATGTTGAATCCATATAAATTGCAAAAAATATATATGCAACTCATATAAATATATATGTCTATAAAGTATATACAAAGTATATAAAAAGGAAAAAAATACTGGGTAAAAAGTCAGTAAAAAGTAATTAACGTGGTAGATGGCATATAACACATAAAGGAGAAAAGTGACCAAGTTCAAAAATGAGTCCGTGCAACAAGTGATACAGTGCACTTAAATTAAAAGTCCATAATATAGAAAGGGTTGTTTCCAAAAAAATCCCAAAATCCGGAGGGTAAGGTGAAAATCTTGAAGGTGACGCGTGCAGGTGAGTGGACTAATGTGCTCCCCTAGTAAATGCCGCACTCACCAGATCAAGGTACCCCTGCAGGGGTAACAGGCGTGGTATAACTCAGAGATAGGTTCTCATCAGGGGCATCCTTACTCAATTTGGGTATACATCAGTATATTACTCCTTCCATTAGTAATACTCATATATGGCGTGTATATCATTCATAGGCATGTATTGGAGGTCCTGACCATATATAGGGTGGAAAGGGCTCATATAGTGAAGTACTGTAAAAATGATTTTATTTAGGTATAAAAACAATACTCACAAACAGAGGTGAAACACTGGCAAAACAATGTAAGAAGCGTGGAACTGCTCGTTCCTAGTTCCCGGAGTACTTCTGGAACGCGATGCGCTCCAAATCCCAGAAATGCGGTTCAGCGATTCAGACAGCGGAAGTGATGGAAGGACGATCTACGCGTTTTGTCATTTGACGTCATCAGGAGCAGCCTGTTTTAGTCCTTGCAATGTACATAGATCACCCAGAGGGGAATGTTTTTTTTTCTCAACATAAGCGGAGTTACGCTTTCACGTAATCAATGTACACACGTGGTTAGAGGTTTTTTTGTAGCACCCTCCTAGGTAGGTGCTAGGAAAATGCATCTATCGCTCCTTCTGCTTATCAGGGGAGCCTGATCTATTAGATTGCCTGTTGCATGTCTCCAGGTGTGATTCACTGGGTCTGAAGGAGTGTCTCCACTGTATCCAATTAGGGAGCTTGTCGAGTTCCAGTGGGAGGGCATTCTTGCAATGCATCCTGGGATTGCTCATAAAAGCTGGGGGGACATGTGATTGGGTGTCTTTGGCGGAAAGCAGAGTCCCAGGAGGAGGCTGACGGCTTGTCTCTCCTCCTGCTGTGTATGAAGAAGGTGGTCTTGGACAGTCGGACTAGAGAACCAGGTGTGGAGCTGAGCTGCAGAGGATCCAGTGGAGCTGACGGTGGAGCTGCTGGCAGAATCTCTCTGGAAAAACAGTGTCCGTGAGTACCAGATTTGCCTAAGGTTCTGCCCAGAAAAGGGGGACCACTCCAGTGAGGTCAGAGGATCAAGGGGCCAGCTCACAAAGAGTGTTACAGAAAAGGGGGTGCCAGTTTCAGAACCCTGAAGAATATTGACAAAGGGGGTACCATGTAGGGCCCTGAAGAGCGATTCACACAGTGGTACAGTCAAGTAAGTTCTTCTTCACTGCAGTAACAAGGTGAAGCAGTGGCCTTGCCGCATTCAGCTATAACTAGACATCCCAGCAAATCGTGCATAGTTATTTAAGTTGGAGTATCCCACTCATCCCTTCTCCTATCCAAGTTCTCAAATAAAACAGCAAAAAAAACCCCCAAAACTCCTAGACTGTTTTCTGACTGAGCCAAGCGCTTTGAAAATGCTAAACTGTGATGTTGTTGCTATGGGTAACCCAGGGGTATCCGTAACCAGCAGCTCCCAAGGGAGTAGTGCTACTTTGTTTTTTTTTTTTACCTTTTCTCCAGGTTGAACAGAGACATGCAATGTAGATTGCATTTGGGTTGCAGTGCAAATCTGGTTCTACAGAGATCCCACATCCGCATTTTCACCCTTAATCAAATGTTATCAAATAAGGTTGTCCCTCAAGACTCAGGTGAGCATTGACTGCGCAAGTGAATAGTGTATATGCCTAGGGAGATCATTGCAGCTTGATATGAAAGATGATATCACTGATTAGTTAACCGTATGGGCAGAGCCTCAAGGGAGGTATGTGAAATGAATCAGATTAAACAAAATTGATACAGTGAATACTTAATCAAACAGACAAAGGTAGTCTGCACAGCTAATTAGGGGCAAATAGAGTGTCCCTCTTGTACCTCATTTAACTGACAAATTGTGCAGACAGTTTTAATGGGAGTCTGTTTAGCAGAGAGAAAGCTGTACAGTTGACAGCTTGGCAAAATGTGGTTTCTGTAGCACCACATGATGCTTATGGAAATAAGTCTGGTGCAGCTGAGCTCGAGGTAGGGAGACCGACTCATCTGAATGAACCAACAGGAATCTGCTTGGCAGGCTTGTTACCTGAAGTAGCAGAAGGCATTTACAAAACTACAGCTTATCAATACCAAATGGACATATTTTTATACTTAAAACCGCTGAGATGTTTGAAGTGAGTATGGAATAGGTGTCACAAGCTCTTTAGAAGAACGCTTTCTCCCGAAAAAGTTTTAGATATGTCGCAGAACGTTCTTGCTTGATTAACTTCATTTCAGAGGAAGCATATGAAATCGGTCATCTGAAGCCTGATCAAAATAAAAATGCTGATATATTTGATATGATGATAGGTGCATTCATTACGATAAACTTAACCACTTTACCACCGGAGGATTTTGCTGTCTTACGTCCAGGCCACTTTTTGCGATTCGGCACTGTGCGACTTTAACTGACAATTGCGCGGTCATGCAACGCCATAACCAAACAAAATTTACGTCCTTTTTTTCCCACTAATAGTGCTTTCTTTTGCTGTGCGATTTTTACTTTTTGCGCTATAAACAAAAAAAAGCGTAAATTTTGAAATAATAACAATATTTTTCACATTTTTTTATATGAAATTCCCCCCCCCCCCCCCCCAAAAAATGTAAAAATCAAAATTTTTTTATCATTTTAGGCCAATTTGTTTTCTGCTACATATTTTTGGTAAAAAAAAAAATCGCAATAAGCGTATTTTGATTGGTTTGCGCAAAAGTTATTGCGTTTACTAACTAAGGGAAAGATTTCTGTCATTTTTGGTGTTTTTTTTTTAACGAGTAATGGCGGCGATCTGCGATTTTTTTTGCGGGACTGCGACATTGCGGCGGACAGATCGGACCCTTGACTGACATTTTTGACACTTTTGGGGGTACCAGTAACATTACTACAGTAATCAGTGCTATACATATGCACTGTTACTGTAAAAATGACACTGGCAGGGAAGGGGTTAATTTTTATTGGTGATCAAGGGGTTAATGTATGCCTGGTGCTTACTAACGTGTGTGGGGGGAGGTGACTGAGTGACACAGGGACAGATCGCAGGTTCAGCTATGTTGAACCCTGCAATCTGACCCTGTCTGTCACTTAGGAGATCCGCCCGCTCTGTTTACACAAGCGGGCGGATCTCCAGACTCGATTCCCCGGCGATCGGGGAAGAGCGGCGGTGGGGTAGCACCAGTTCTCCAATAGGAGGCCTGAATAGCAGGGAAAACTAGTTGTGAGAAAGACAGGGAGGGGATCAGTGCAGGGGGAGCAATTACAGCAACAATGCCCTGTGTCTATGTCTCTCCCTGCAGCAGCTAAAAGTCGGTTTCCCCCGTTCTCTTATCCACTAGCTTTCAGCTGCTGCAGGGAGACATGGATACATGGCATTGTTGCTCTTATTGCTCCCCCCGCCGCACCTAGGGTTGCCACATTCAGACTGGACTGAGGAGTTGTGGGGGCTCTGTGATGAAGGTTCAGCATGTGTCCCATTACCTTGCGCTGTCTGGTGCTCTTCCCGGTGACCTGCACTCCTCTTTTCCTCTTCCCGGGCAGCATCTGCCTGGGAACTCTGATGGCCCTGCCTTGTTCCCTGGGACATATTTCTCCTCTAGATATAGACATGACTCTGCTGTTCAGGGCCAGGCTATGAGCTTTAAAGTGAACCTGTCACCCACCAACTGTTGTGGAACCAGAACTCCCAGCGTGCCCTGACAGCTTCTGCTGGACTTCAGAGACTGCGGACATGGCGAATGGGATGGTCAGAGACCGCATGTCTCTGACCATCCCTTGTGCCATGTCCGCAGTCTCTGACCATCTTTTGTGCTATGTCCCCAGTCTCTGACCATCTCTTGTGCCAGGTCCGCAGTCTCTGACCATCTCTTGTGCCCAGTGGCGGCTGGTGCTCAAAATTTTTATTTGGGGGGGCGCAAACAGAAAAATGTAATAGGCATTGCTTTGCGGCAAAAAACGCTGTGAAAAATTGCGTGACGTTGAGGTTGCAAAAGTGTGAAAGGGGCCTTCAGTAATTAAGGTATAGTGTGCCCCCTTTCAATGCAGAGAGACCAGCGTGCTCCCTTTCAATGCAGAGAGACCAGCGTGCCCCCTTTCAATGCACAGTGACCCCCCCTTTCAATGCACAGTGACCAGCGTGCCCCCTTCAAAACAGTGACCAGCGTGCCCCCTTCAAAACAGTGACCAGCATACATGCCCCCCTTCAATGCAGTGACCAGCGTACATGCCCCTTTCAATGCAGTGACCAGCGTACATGCCCCCTTTCAATGCAGTGACCAGCGTACATGCCCTCTTTCAATGCAGTGACCAGCGTACATGCCCTCTTTCAATGCAGTGACCAGCGTACATGCCCCTTTCAATGCAGTGACCAGCATACATGCCCCCTTTCAATGC
The DNA here is from genome assembly GCF_965119305.1 of Pelophylax lessonae. NCBI lineage: Eukaryota > Metazoa > Chordata > Amphibia > Anura > Ranidae > Pelophylax > Pelophylax lessonae. Next base: position 439,841,265 of record NC_138770.1, on the reverse strand, counting down.
ATTGACCAGCGTACATGCCCTCTTTCAATGCAGTGACCAGCGTACATGCCCCCTTTCAATGCAGTGACCAGCATACATGCCCCCTTTCAATGCAGTGACCAGCATACATGCCCCTTTCAATGCAGTGACCAGCATACATGCCCCTTTCAATGCAGTGACCAGCGTACATGCCCCCTTTCAATGCAGTGACCAGCATACATGCCCCCTTTCAATGCAGTGATCAGCGTACATGCCCCTTTCAATGCAGTGACCAGCGTACATGCCCCCTTTCAATGCAGTGACCAGCGTACATGCCCCCTTTCAATGCAGTGACCAGCGTACATGCCCCCTTTCAATGCAGTGACCAGCGTACATGCCCCTTTCAATGCAGTGACCAGCGTACATGCCCCTTTCAATGCAGTGACCAGCGTACATGCCCCTTTCAATACAGTGACCAGCGTACATGCCCCTTTCAATGCAGTGACCAGCGTACATGCCCCTTTCAATACAGTGACCAGCGTACATGCCCCTTTCAATGCAGTGACCAGCGTACGTGCCCCCTTTCAATGCAGTGACCAGCGTACATGCCCCCTTCAATGCAGTTTCCCCCCCCCCGAGACCAGTGCACTTACTTGGAGCCCTGGAGCAGCCGCGGCGGCGCCTTCTCCTCAGTGTCCCTGCAGCGGCTTCTCTTCAATCCCCCGGCGTCTCCACGAGTTCTCCTGCTCCCGCCTCCTCCTCGGCCAATGGCATGGGGTTTGCCTTGTGGCCTGAGAGCGTATCGGACCCGCTCCCTGATTGGCCAGGAGGAGGATCCGTGTGACAATAGCGAATTTTCATTCGCTATTGTCACACAATGGGTGGGCTCGGGACGCACTGCTCTGCGCCCCGGGTCCACCCTTTGCATCACCCTATTAGAGCCTCTGGCTCTAATCAGGTGATGCCAAAAAAAAAAGCCCCATTGAACTCCATGCGTCCGGCGCCCCTGCATGCAGATTAGGTGGCCGTACGCATGGAAAGGGGGCCCCCAACGCACCGGCCGCCACTGCTTGTGCCATAGTCTCTGACCATCTCTTGTGCCATGTCCGCAGTCTCTGACCATCCCTTGTGCCATGTCTGTAGTCTTTGACCATCGCTTGTGTGGAAAGCTCTTAAAAGTGTTAGGTTAGATAAATAAAAAAGGTATCATTGCATACCTCATTACTCTCATATTTTATATATTTATGCATATATACTTATTTTGTTTTTTTTCAGTGGTATGATTTAGTGGTAAATTTTACTAGTGTCCCCCCAATTTTGACTGTGGTATCTTATGGCCCCCCCTTCCCCTATATATTGTTCCTAGAGCCGCCACTGCTTTGAGCCCTTGCATTCCCTGTTGCCAGTTTTATTGCAAACATGGCAGCCCTTGTCAATGTAGGTTGCCATGGCTGCCATGTTTGCATGGCATCCCCAGCGTCCCTCCAGACAGGCTCAAACCGCATGCTAAAGTTTCTGGGTCCGCATGTAGCCCAGGGGCTGCACAACCCTGATTTAAATGATAATCACCCTACAGTATATGCATGCAACTACATGCATAGGGTAACCACAAAATGCTTCCAACCTTCAGAAGTCTTAATTCCATTTTGCTGGAAAATCTATATTTGTCTTGCCCACTCTGAAGTGATGGGCTTGATAGGCTGCTTCTATCAATTGGTGGATAGTGATATCATGATGGATAGTGGTGTGTTCCAGCCTGTTCAAAGAGATGTCTCAGGCAGACATCAGCCTGTCTATGGCACCCGGCTCGTACACACTATAAGAAAATCGGGCAAACATTTTCATGGATATTACGAGGAACGATTGTGTGATTTTCTGATAGTGTGTACACAACTTTTGACAGCCAATCTTGACCTTTCAATTAGAAATTTCCAAAAGGGCCAAACTCCAAACTTTTTCTTGTACGAGAGCAGAACGAACGATTTTCATTTAACCACTTCTTTCCCAAGCCTATTCTGACACTCCTACATGTAAAAATCTACTTTTTTTTGGCTAGAAAATACTTAGAACCCCCAAACATTATATATATATATATATATATATATATATATATATATATATATATATACATACACATTTTTTTTTTAAATACCCTATAGAATAAAATGTTGGGTGTTACAATTTTTTATGTCACACGGTATTTGCGCATTTCAAACGCAATTCATTTTTTTGGGAACATTTTTTTTTTTTATGAACTATAAAAAACCAAAACACTAAAGTTAGCCCAATTTTTTTTGTATAATGTGAAAGTTGATGGTACGCCAAGTAAAATTCTGCATAGGCGACGCTTTAAACGCCTTTACAGGTTATCAGTTTAGAGTTGCACAGGAGGTCTGGTGCTAAAATTTTTGCTCTTGCTCTGACATTCACGACGATACCTCAATTTGTGTTGCAAGCAACGTTTACATATGCGTGTGGGAGTAACGTATGCATTCGCATTTGCACGTGAGCATGGTGGGACAGTGGTGCTTTACATTTTTTTATATTTATTTATTTATTTAATACAATCGTACGGTAGAGCCTGGGAGAAGCGGCACCGGCAGCGGGAGGGGGATGGGACCCCCCTTCCACCACCTGCAGAAGTGATCCAGTGGCTAATTAGCCACTCAGATCACTTTTGCTTTACTCAGAATCGCCGGCTGAAAAGAATGATACTGGGATGATGCCTGTAGGTGAAAGCATCTTCCCGGTATAACCACTGAAACCCGAGGATGTACAGGAACATTCATTTGGGTGAAGTGGTTAATGTATACTGTTTTTGTAGGATTTTCGTACGAGAAAGATCAGAAACAAAAAACTGTGCATGATCAGAAACAATAAATAACAAGAAAAAGCCTTTATTGTACAAGAATGTTCGTACATTATTTCTTTCATCGGTTCTGACTTACTTTGAAACAATGAAGAAAATTGCACAATTGTTCACCCGATTTTTTTATAGTGTGTACCCCACTAACCCCTGATACTTCACAATGCATGGAAGCAGATTAATTAGGGATGAGTGTCACAGCTGCAAAAAGCATGTTAATTGTTTTTCAAGTTAGAGCAATCTTTCTTTCACCCAAATAATGGCTGTTGATGTAGTAGAATCTCCCATCGCTTTTGCAGCTGCACTTGTGATTTTTGAATGATGAATGACATTACTAAATTGCAATTTATCTACTCCAGTTCACTGATATTGGGGCAAAATTACAGTATGGCTGATTTCTGTTACTAGTAATGGGATTTATGAAAAACATAATCTTTGCAAGAAAAACATGAACGTTTTTCAGTATCCATTGCTTTTGTAAAAAAAAAAAAAAAAAAATGGAAGACAGGAGTCATAAATTAGAGTAGGACTGCATTAACACATTTTTTGTATACAGTACATGGGACTAGAAAAATAGACTGAAAACAGCAACATACCACATTGGCTTTTAAATCACCATAATAGGCTTGTGTCACAAGGTCACATGAGCAACAGGATGTGTACATATCGTATACCGACATTTAATGCACGCAATGCAGTCCTGGTTTGCCTTGAGCATTAAACAAGAAAATAAAAATGCTGGTCGAACGAAAAAAAAAAAAGACCCATCTATGGGCTGCTTTAGTCTCCATTCACACTACCGCGACTTGTCAGGCGACTTGTCAGCCTGACAAGTCGCGGTCCGTCGTGGTCCATGCAGTGCTACAGGACCCGTTCTAATAGGAGCGACACAAGTCGCTCCGACTTAGAAAAAGGGTCCTGTACTACTTCGGGGCGACCTCGGAGCGACTTGCATAGACATTCATTATATGAAGTCCATGCAAGTCGCGCCGAAGTCGCGGTGCACGTGACTTCACAGGTCCCCCCCTAAGTCGTGCCTCTTCAGTGTGAATGCGGTCTTAGGCACACCATTGCCAAATTAGCATACTTTTGGATGATGACGTATTCACTCCATCACTCTATAGCAAACCACACTTGTTAGTAAACTTAGCATATATATACTGAATATGATGAAGCCTGCGCATACGTATGCACACATTGCAAGCGTAAAGTTAAAACTGTGTAGGATCCAATTCAATGGCTTACATTCCTCAGTAAATCATGTCTTATTCAGTTACTGCTTGCAATGCGCACAAAAGTAGAGCTTTGTAGCAATTGATATCTGTGAAAGCAGTCCAAATTAAAAATTGTGCCACAATGAAATATTTCCTTGATTGCACTTAATCAAAATTCTAATAATAATAATAATAATATATATACAGTGGGTACGGAAAGTATTCAGACCCCCTTAAATTTTTCACTCTTTGTTATATTGCAGCCATTTGCTAAAATCATTTAAGTTCATTCTTCTTCCTCATGAATGTACACATAGCTCCCCATATTGACGGAAAAACACAGTATTGTTGACATTGTTGCAGATTTATTAAAAAAGAAAAACTGAAATATCACATGGTCCTAAGTATTCAGACCCTTTGCTGTGACACTCATATATTTAACTCAGGTGCTTTCCATTTCTTCTGATCATCCTTGAGATGGTTCTACACCTTCATTTGAGTCCAGCTGTGTTTGATTATACTGATTGGACTTGATTAGGATAGCCACACACCTGTCTATATAAGACCTTCCAGATCACAATGCATGTCAGAGCAAATGAGAATCATGAGGTCAAAGGAACTGCCTGAAGAGCTCAGAGACAGAATTGTGGCAAGGCACAGATCTGGCCAAGGTTACAAAAAGATTTCTGCTGCACTTAAGGTTCCTAAGAGCACAGTGGCCTCCATAATCCTCAAATGGAAGACGTTTGGGACAACCAGAACCCTTCCTAGAGCTGGCCGTCCGGCCAAACTGAGCTATCGGGGGAGAAGAGCCTTGGTGAGAGAGGTAAAGAAGAACCCAAAGATCACTGTGGCTGAGCTCCAGAGATGCAGTCAGGAGATGGGAGAAAGTTGTAGAAAGTCAACCATCACTGCAGCCCTCCACCAGTCGGGGCTTTATGGCAGAGTGGCCCGACGGAAGCCTCTCTTCAGTGTAAGACACATGAAAGCCCGCATGGAGTTTGCTAAAAAACACCTGAAGGACTCCAAGATGGTGAGAAATACGATTCTCTGGTCTGATGAGACCAAAATAGAACTTTTTGGCCTTAATTCTAAGCGGTATGTGTGGAGAAAACCAGGCACTGTTCATCACCTGTCCAATACAGTCCCAACAGTGAAGCATGGTGGTGGCAGCATCATGCTGTGGGGGTGTTTTTCAGCTGCAGGGACAGGACGACTGGTTGCAATCGAGGGAAAGATGAATGCGGCCAAGTACAGGGATATCCTGGACAAAAACCTTCTCCAGAGTGCTCTGGACCTCAGACTGGGCCGAAGGTTTACCTTCCAACAAGACAATGACCCTAAGCACACAGCTAAAATAACGAAGGAGTGGCTTCACAACAACTCTGTGACTGTTCTTGAATGGCCCAGCCAGAGCCCTGACTTAAACCCAATTGAGCATCTCTGGAGAGACCTAAAAATGCTGTCCATCAACGTTTACCATCCAACCTGACAGAACTGGAGAGGATCTGCAAGGAGGAATGGCAGAGGATCCCCAAATCCAGGTGTGAAAGACTTGTTGCATCTTTCCCATAAAGACTCCTGGCTGTATTAGATCAAAAGGGGGCTTCTACTAAATACTGAGCAAAGGGTCTGAATACTTAGGACCATGTGATATTTCAGTTTTTCTTTTTTAATAAATCTGCAACAATGTCAACAATTCTGTGTTTTTCTGTCAGTATGGGGTGCTATATGTACATTCATGAGGAAGAAGAATGAACTTAAATGATTTTAGCAAATGGCTGCAATATAACAAAGAGTGAAAAATTTAAGGGGTACTGAATACTTTCCGTACCCACTGTATATATATATATATATATATATATATATATATATATATATATATATATATATATATATATTTCTGTGCCTCAATCAAACATTTCCTTGATTGAAATTAATAAAAATTACAACAATAATAACAGTAATAATAATAAAAAAAAAAAAAAATATATATATATATATATATATATATATATATATATATATATATATTTCTGTGCCTCAATCAAATATTTCCTCCAAGAACCAAAGATTTTCTTTTCTTTTTTTTCTTTTTTTTCTTTTTTTATTCTTCTGGAAGGAAAATTCATAGTCTAATTGAAATGTAAGATATTTCCCAGTTGTCTGTCAGAAAAACTGTTGGAGGTAATTGATATATCTCTTAATTTATTGCTAGCTCCTGCCTCCAAGCCAGAAACATACAAGCAACTGTCCTAACTGGGCAGCTATATTCCCATGTGGGACTCTGGCAGATATTGGAAATTGTAACGGCAAATTAGCAATGGCCACAAACCAGAAGTGACAGCTAAAGTAGCATGATGTAAAGAGTGTAACAATCTAATATTAGCTGCAATTGGCCAGACTTATCATATGGGCTAATCACAACACAACCTGGGAAATAATAGCCTCCAGACGGTACTGCTTTGTTAATGCCTTCTCCCAGTAGGGCAAAAAACTGAATGAAAGCTGCTACTGAACAAGAGTATAATATTGTAGTAATACAAAATGACAAGTGGAAAGTGAGGGTCACTTATCATGATGATCAATAGAAAGCTTACTGAATTACAGTATCTTATATAACACAATAAAAGTGTTTAAATAACCTACTGAATAAATGCTGTATATCATTATGATTATACAGGATTTATTTTGCGCCAACAGTAAGCAAAGCGCTTTACAATATAAGGGAGACAGTACAGCTAAAATACAATGCAATAGAAAAGGTTTAAGAAGGCCCTGCTCATGAGAGCTTACAATAAATCAAACAATTAATAAAAAAGAGTATTACCTTTTACTACTTGCACTGTTAAATATATTTTTTTATAAATCATTATGCTAAAAATTGAAGGGATTGTTTTTTTATATAACGTTATAATTGATAAAAATAAACTAACATAGTTTGTAAATGAATTGAGCAATGGCTGCCGACTGAATTCATATTCCCAAACTTTTTGGGATAAAACTCACCTCTAGAAAGCACAACTTTTTGCCAATTTCTTGTGGTGAACCTATTCATTAGTATCAGGGGACATGGTTGAAATGAATTAGATCTTTATCATCAATCATTTTCACAAAAAAAATGCACTTTGCACTCCTCAATGTGATGTCTGTAAATTTAATATGAGTAGGATAACGTCTATGAAAAACCTGGGATAAATAAATTGACCTGGGCCACCCCTACCAAGCAAGAAGTACAACAACAACAAAAAGAGAATGGGGAGAAGATGGCTAGGAAGAAGGAAGGGAGGAGAAGGGGAAAATTCCTGGGGGACATCCATGATTCCCACGGCATTTTTCTCTTTTGCAATTTTTGTATTAATGGATTTTAAAAGTTCATCATAAAGTTGTGGGAATTTCCCAAATGCAGTTCTGTGATTAAGATGTCCACATTTTCCCAAATGGAAAAGCAAATTACAATCCAGTGTGTGTATAACAATAACAAGTCTGCTGTGTAGCTTATGTCAACCACATTTTGCTCCAAAATGGTAAGACCCCGTTCACACTGGGGCGACCTGTCAGGCGACCTGGTCGCCTGACAGGTCGCCGTAGGTCGCCTGCCATAGAGTAGCTGTGGACCCGTTCTAATAGGAGCGACACAAGTCGCTCCGACTTAGAAAGAGGGTCCGGAGCTTCTTTGGGGCGACCTGGAGCGACCTGCATTGACTTCAATGATATGAAGTCCGTGCCGGCCACTCCGAGGTCGCGGTGCGAACTGCGCACCACGACTTCACAGGTCGACCGGCAAAGTCGGGTCGCCCAAGTGTGAACAGGGTCTTATTCAACACTTCACTTTACATATGATGAGAGGAAGATAAGTAGTTGGCCATGTTTTATTTCAGGTTTGGTAGTCAGTGTTTGTATGTGTGAGTGGGCGGGTTTGGAACACTTATTGACTCATGTCTATGAAATGTGTCGATGGTCACTCATGGCCTTTGACTCAAGGCTACATTAGCTCAATGACATTGTCCTTATATGACCATGTGGCCATATTAGGTCAATGATGTCACCAGCATCCTCACTATTTTGTTACATGTAGCTGTGGAGCATTCCATAGCCACATCTGATTGGGCTGTTAGCCTTCTATTATGTAACAGGTTCCTGCAGGTTTGGGCTGAACTGAACTGAGCTGATCTGAGCCCAAACCTGAACTAATCTCTGGTGACAACACAGCTACTCCATAAATGCAGCAGGGTGAGTGAGTGTTTTCACCCTAAGGCAGGTTGGACGCATGTTATAGGTAGGATTACGAGGTGAAAGTAAAAGAAAGGCGTGAAAAATGGAAACTAAAGCAGCCACCACATTTAAGGACTGGTAAGCTGCAATATATTACATTTTTGTTCTTCAAATTGGAAACACTTTAAATTTGATTGATGCGGTTTGCTACACTTTATCCATCTTTGCCCTTATAAGGCAAAACTGCAGACCGTCTAGATATCTTTCCGAACTACCCTTGTAGCTGTACTAAAATAGGACATAATTGTCTCCTGTTCTAACAAGAAATATCTTTTATTTTAATGAATAGATTCCTTTTATAACAATAGGTGATGGCTAGAAATGTAGAAAATGTAATTGGTTGAAATGCTCCTACTGTGCATTTCGCTGGCTGATGACATCTGTTGGCCTTAGGCAAAAATTTATCATATCCCCCACTTAATGCTGTCCCCAGTGCACACAGCCTCAGGGTGGGCTTTTGTGATTTCATGTCATAATAGTAAGTACACATTCACATAGAGAATGGACAGCTGTTAGGTTTGTAGCACACTGTTTAGTACTGTGCTTGGCTTGGTGAGAAGGAGCAGCAATACAGTGCATGCTGCATGTCTGAAACTGAGAGCTTCAACTGTTAACAAGGTTTGATGGATGACACAAGGCATGAATTGGGTTTTTACATGTCCCTCCAACAGTGTGTTGCAGTTTATGTTGATTAAGATTTAATTGTAAAAAACAAGGCATAGGAACTAAAATGCTGTCCTGATAAAACTTACGTACGTACAATAGATAATAATGATGTTTTAGGTAACTATCTAAAAATTTCCATTATTCCCAATATACAAATACTCTATGTCATGTGTGCCATGTGTATCTACTTTAACAGTGGAGAACAATGAAGAATAAGAAAAAATTTCCATTCTGGCCACAAGATATTCTGTCAGATTAGTACTTCTCAATGTTGGTACCAACATGGTGTGCTTTTGGTACCAACAGATCTGGATTCTAAAAAGTGTGAGTTTTTATTGTCATATTACAGTTAGTGTTTTGTTTAAGTACTAGGTTAGAGTACATTTTTAAGGTTTAGGGGGTTATGGGTTGGGTTAAGTTTAAGGTCTCAGTATTATAGGTTAATTAGCCATTTTAGGTTAGGGTAATGTAGAACTGAAGGCACTTTTTGTTCATTTTTGGATAGAGCAAGGTAGGGTTATAACCTCCATTAGGTATTTTTGCCATCTGTGTCTCATTGGAGAGATTTTACTTCCTGTACTATAGCTAAAACAGGAAGTAAGAGGAAATCCCTCCACAAGAAAAATCATTAGTAATCACCAAGGTCTCCAATAAAAGAATTCCCTTTTATTCTAGTTCTGGTAACAACCCAATATTTAGAGTTTTGGTTTTCTAAAAAGTGAAAACCAAAACTCAAAATATTTGGTTGTTAACAGAACTAGAATAAAAGGGAATAAAAGGGAATGGTGTCACACAGATACATGTGGAGGGTGACCCACCCTAACAGCGGACCCATACAGCAATAAAAACCTGCCAGTGATAAATCTTAAAGTGTCAACATTAGGATTCAACTAAACTAGATCTAAACCCAAAATGAACATGTCAATGTATTTTCAGCATTTATTTTCAACTATTTTAAATGTGAAGCTTTCATTGTTTAATACTTGGTCATCCTGCTTTGAAAGTCCCTATTCAGGCACTTAAAGCGGAGTTCCGGGCACAAAAACGATATTTTTTTTTTGTGCCCCTCCGCTAGGTATGCCTCACCTGAAAAGGAATTGGATAGTTATTTATTTTTTTTTTTATATACTTACCTTGCAATTGAAGATCGAAGATACTCACCTCAGAGTACTTCCTCCCTCGGAGCCGCGGCTCACCCCGTCACTTCCTGCCTCGCTATGATTCCTGGGAGCTGATCGTCACAGCTCCCAGGAATCAATGCGCCGCACCGGCCCCGCTCGTCATTTCCGGGCGACGCCGGAAGTGACGAGAGGGGCCGGTGCGGCGCATTCTGGGACAAGAAGACGCGGAAGAAGACACAGAAGTAAGTATTTCTTCTAAAAGGTAAGTGCGAACCGGGACAGATCAGAGGCTAGCCATTGTGGAATGTGCTAGCCCTGACTGTCCCGGGGGTATGTTTATTAAAAAATGACATCTGTGCCGGAACTCCGCTTTAAAGTTGTGATATGACAACCACCAAATGTGCTTTTTGGTGTCAGCTTATCACACATACCCCTGGTGGAGACTGCAAGATGCTGTACCAGTACACAGTGCACATACTGATGCCACAGTTATCAGTAAGCCAGAGCTAAGCAATAATGTGCAGCTGAGTGCATGTCACCAGGAAGTAGCTGAAAGAGGCTGGGGTAAATATGCAGCACGTAGAAAAAATGGCTATTTTTCATGATACACAGTTCTATAGCAAACCAAATGTCCCCCAGTTAGAGTTTCAATCTACTTTTAAAGTTTTAAAGGATCATTTTATAGGCTAAGTTTCGTAGGTGTTGGTTTGGGGTTATGTTATAAAAGATTAACATATTATATATCTATTTTTATATATATATACTACTCTCTCTGCCTAGCACCTGACTAGGAGTCTGCTATATATATATATATATATATATATATATATAGATATATATATATATATATATATATATAGATATATAGATATCTATCTATATATAGCAACCTCCTAGTCAGGTGCTAGGCAGAGAGAGTAGTATTGGCTCTGTCTGCTTATCAGAAGAGCAGCAGGCAAAACCTATGTGCATTCTGCTTATCAGGGAGCAGGATTGGTAGTTAGTTCTGCTCAGTGTGCCCAGTGAGTAACTCATTTGGTCTCAGGGAGTGTTCCCAGCACATCCAATGGGGAGACACGTTGGATGCTGGAGGAAACCTGACCAATGATACACAGGCTTTTGGTACTGTCCCAGGGGTTGGCACAGACAGTGGTGCAATATGGAACAGGGTATATAAAGCCACGGGCACATGAGGCAGGGGTCTTTGGGCGGGAAGTCAGGTACCAGAAGAAGGATGATGGCTGCCTCCTGTTCTGCAACAGTTGGTGGCGGTCACAGGCAGTTAGCCTGGTGAACCAGTGTATGCGAGGCTGAACCCAAAGGTCCAGGAGAAGCTGACTACAGGAGTTGGGGCATCAGTGAATCTGTAAAAACAGTGTCAGTGAGTACAGAGGAACTTGCCCAGGGGTCTGCCCAGGAAGGGGACCACTTTGGAGTGTAGAGTCAGTGGACGGGTGTCAGCTAGCACAGAGAGAAAGGGGGTACAAGGGGATTACCCTGAAGAGAAGTACCATAGCAACGTTTACCTTATCTTCATTCAAGTGGCAGGATGAAGCAGCAGCCTTCTTGCACTCTCAAGTTAGATGTTCTCAGCATTGTGAATAGTTAACAGTTGGAGTATCCCACTCATCCCTTCTCCCATCCCAATTAAAATAAAACCACAAAAACAACAACCCCTGGACTGATCATTGACTGAGCCAAGAACCTAAAGTGTTACGTTTCTGCAAGCAATTGCTACGGGGTAATCCAGGGGAATCCCTAAAGTGTATTATCCAGCAGTCCTCTAGGGGGGCAGTGCTACATATATATATATATATATATATATATATATATATATGTATACACTGAACAGCAATAACTTTTTGACCACTGACAGATTACATGAATAACACTAATTATCTCATTACAAAGACATTTAAAATATTAGACAGCAAGTAAACAAGTTGTTCCTCAAGGTATTGTGCTGAAAGCAGAAAATATGGGCATTATGATTTGTTGTGTATGAGGCTGTGTAGCCGCAGACTGGTTAGGGTGTTCATGCTGACCCGAGTCCACAACCAAAATTGCCTACAATGGGCACATAAGCATCAGAACTGAACCTTGGAGCAATGGAAGAAGGTGGTCTGCTATGATTAATCACGTTTTCTTTTACATCATGTTGGTGGCCGGGTGTGTGTGCGTCGTTTACCTATGGAGGAGAATGGCACCAGGAAGAGGTATAGGAAGAAGGAAAGCCAGGAGAGGAAGTGTTATGTTTTGGGCAATGTTCTGCTGGGAAACCTTGGGTTCTGCCATTCATGTGGATGTTACTTGATATGTATCACCTACCTAAACATTGTTGCTAACCAAGTACACCCCTTTATGGAATCAGTAATCCCTGATAGCAGTGGCCTCTTTCAGCAGGATAATGCGCTTTGCTACACTGCAAACATGGTTGACGAATGGTTTGAGGAACACAACAACGAGTTTGAGGAGTTTACTTGGCCTCCAAATTCTACAGATCTCGCTACAATCCAGTATCTGTTAAACATGCTGGAAAAACCAGTCCAATCCTTGGAGGCCCTACCTTACAATTTTCAGGACTTAAAGGAACTGCTACTGATGGCTTAGTGCCAGATATCACAATATACCTTCAGAGGTCTAGTGGTGCCCATTCCTCAATGGGTCAGGGCTGTTTTGGTGGAAAAAGGGGGATTTGCTCAATATTAGGTGGGTGGCCATTAAGGTATGATATGCTGTATATATACTGTATATAAGTTATGATATACAGTATGAAAAAAATTAAGAGCAAAAGTTTATCCAGCAAACCTTTTTTCAAGGACAATCCAAATGCAAGAAACGATTTTACACATTTAAACGCAAATCAAAAGGAGAACACAAAAGAAGGATACTGATATTTTGAATTTGCTGTATATATGACAACTTAGTATCAGTCTGGGACTGAAGGTGGAAGGTGCATCAGTAAGTAGAGTGCACCTCCTGAGCTCATTACTCATTTTTTGGCAGGCAAGCAGAGAGTTAGTACAAGCTGTCAATCAAGAAGATGCCTGCAAACACATTGACAATAAGTAGTGGCAACTCATTACAGATTAGCTGTCTGCTGCCTGCTGACTAGCCGGCCCCTTTTTAAATGGAGTATCTAATGGCAGAAGTGAAGCAGATTGATGGTCATACATGTTTCACCATTTTTGGACAGAAGTGAAGGAAACTGGTTACTTTACTAGCTTATGTCACCTTATAGTACAGTACATTGTTCAGCTGCAAAATCAGATCTTAAAAGCTATTTTGTATGTCTTATTGGTTCTTTCAAGTGAGATTGTCAGGGTCAGATTTAATTTATGTTCCCCCTAGGCTACCTTTATTTTGCCTTTTTGGCTAATGATACTATACTCAGGAGGACATTTTATGTAATCCTTAATTTTAAAAATGCATGGAAATAAAGTAATTTATTTGAACTTTAGTATGAAAAGCTGCAGTCTATCCAACACTTTTATAAAAAAAAATAAAAACAGGAGCTTACCAAAAATAAAACTCCTATTGCAGAAAATCCTTCCTATGTGAGTTCAGCCTTTGTGAAGTCTTGGGAAAAGCAGTCAGCCAATCACAAAAGTGTTTAATGATGGTTTTCGTTACACAAAGTGCATAGAATGCTATCGGTGTTGTCATGATTGCAGAGATGCTTTTGAAAGCTGGAAGCAGATGAAATATAAAAATAATGTTAAATACATACAATTATAAAGTGGCTTGTTTAGCCATTATATAGCCTATACATTTTTTTTGCAAAAATTTAGTTTTCCTTTATAGGTCTAAAAGTAAATAAAAAAAATGTCTTCTGCTCACAAACTTTTCTTTTCTTTGACAGGACGTATTTAACCTTTGCGCAAATCCAGACTTAGCTCCAGACCCAAATCTTAAAGAAACATGTGAGGCTCTTCTTTCAATACTTAGAAATATCAGGAAGTAGAAAATCCACAAATGTGAACCACTTTATAGCATTGTAAGGGACAGGGCCGGATTAAGAGCATCATGGGCTTGGTGCTGAGGATTTTGAAGGGCCTTAAGGGCCGTGCCTTGGCATGCACCCAGAGGAGGAAGGGTGCAGCCATGCATGCCTAATTCAACATGGGATGCTGTCTCTGAAGACCATAAACACATCCATGCATCGGCAACTGTCCCTCCTTGTCCGGCCTTCGCGCTGTGTGGGGAGGTTCTGAGGGAGCTGCCTGGGGAGGCGAGCATAGAAGCCAGACTTCTGTGTTTACAAGTGACAGAAGAGCGGTAACAGTGAATATGGCCAACCCGGGGCCTATATTAAGGTAGGGGCCTGGAGCTGCAGCTCCAATAGCCCCTATGTTAATCTGGCCCTGGTAAGGGAGGTGAGGAAGCTTGCATATCAGCCCCACAGTCCATGTTGAGTGCAGAGGAGCTAAGGGGATCATCCATTCTCAGCACTACACATTCCAAGGTTCCCCAACACTGAAGTCATAGGGAATGCATGGAAGAATAGTCAAAAGTGGACTGTGGACTGGACTCTGACTAGTGTAGATCCAGACCATTTAAGTGCTACACACGACACAGAGGAAGTGTTACTTTTGTGAGTATCCCTATAGTGCATTATACTATAATGGCATGCATTGCAATAGTTTGCAAAGAAACAACTTGTTGGAAAAATAATAGAAAATTGAATTGGTTTCTTTTGACAAATCTCGCAGTTCAGTGTTGGTTTTATTGGAATGCAGTGTGTACTGTTATTGGTGTAACTCAGTGAAAGTAAATACATCTCTGAGGCCAGCTAAAAGAGGGTGGCTATGTTTCTACATAAAATGGGACCATGGAGAACAAACAATGCCACCATGCAACTGGAAGCTGGATCACATCAGCAAAAGAAAAAGAAATTTGGAGATTTAAAGAAGGCTGAGAGCAATATAAGGTACGTTTTAAGTTAAGAATACATACTTTCTAGGATAAAAGCATTTGAGTGCAGTTGGTAGTATCTCTAGGCAAAGAAATGGTGGGGGTAGGAAGAGGGGCATGCTAGAAAAGATTGTTTCAAAACTGTCATTATTGTTTTAATTATTTTTCCTTTGCCTTTTACGCTTTTACTTGTACTATACTAAACATATCAATGGGTAGGGGGGTAACACATTCCCAACCAACACATGGGCCAAGTGACTCAAACTTAAGTCATTTCCATATTCCCAAACCATCGATTTGGGTACTTGTGGTGTGCAGTAAGCTGGTTCCAGGCTGGTGTTTTAAGAGTATAGCTCCAATTTTCTAGACTACCTCTTTAAAGCACATACTTAGTGCTGGAGGTCATATGGTGCAACCCTCTAGCTATAAGCAACCAACCCATAGAGCTAATCTTCTGGACTGGTAGATTTAGGTAAAAGGGACTCTGTCACAGTTTTTTTAAATCAATACAGTAATATTTCAAACTAAAGGTCAAAATTTGGAAAGAGAATGAGGCACTTAGGTCTTTCATGGTACAACTAAACTCAAAACTCTAGATTCTTATTAAAATCATATTATTTATTGCACCAATCTATTATTAAAATAATTTTACGTATATTATTGTCAAAATTGATCAAAAAAGCACATAAAACATTAAAACATATATTCTTCTTCCAAGATTAAATATTGTGATATAGTTTCCTTCCAACCATCGGAGATCTATATTCATAATAGTCCAATCTATCGCTCAATATATTTTGTGGGTAACCTGCTTCTTCAGGAGTTTTAATAGAAGGAGTATTGATCTGTAGAAAAATAAGCATAGTGATAATAAACAAAAATATATATATACGAGGTGTAAACATTCATAAATGTATAGACACACTCTGCAGACTATACATTTATGAATGTTTACACCTTGTATATATTTTTTGGATATTATCACTATGCTTACTTTTCTACAGATCAATACTTCTTCTATCAAAACTCCTGAAGAAGTGGGTTACCCACGAAACATGTCGAGTGATAGACTGCATTATTATTAATATACATCACCTATGGTTGGGAGGATACTATATCACAATATCCAATCTTGGAAGGAGATTATATGTTTTAATGTTTTCTGTGTTTTGTCGATTTTTGTTGACAATAATATACTGTATGTGAAATGTTTTTTAATACTAGATTGGTGCAAAAAATATGATTTTAACAGGAAACTAGAGTTGGGAGTTCACTTGTACTATGAAAGTCCTAGGTGCCTCGTTCATTTGCAAAGTTTTGAACTTTGATCTATAGGAAGAAGGTACAGTTATCAATTTCTACTTATATAGCACATATCAATATTTTAAACTACTCTAATTAAATGCTGTTCAACCAGCTTAACATTGGAGAATGTCTGCATTTTTCCACCTGTGGTGAATTAGCCTAATTTCAGTTTAACTTATCTTTATATTTAAAGCGGAGTTCCGGGCACAAAAATGATATTTTTTTTTTTGTGCCCCTCCGCAAGGTATGCCTCACCTGAAAAGGAATTGGATAGTTATTTTTTTTTTTTTTTTGTTTACTTACCTTGCAATTGAAGATCGAAGATACTCACCTCAGAGTACTTCCTCCCTCGGAGCCGCGGCTCACCCCGTCACTTCCTGCCTCGCTATGATTCCTGGGAGCTGAACGTCACAGCTCCCAGGAATCAATGCGACGGCACCGGCCCCGCTCGTCATTTCTGGGCGACGCCGCATTCCCCTGCTAAACAGCTTCTGGGCATGCCCAGAAGCTGTGGAGGAATGCGGCGCCGCGCCGGAAGTGACGAGAGGGGCCGGTGCGGCGCATTCTGGGAGAAGAAGACGCGGAAGAAGACACAGAAGAGGACCGCGCTGGCTTCAGCTGCCCACAAGAGAGATGGAAACGCTGTGGAAGAAATTTTATAAGTAAGTATTTCTTCTAAAAGGTAAGTGCGAACCGGGACAGATCAGAGCCATTGTGGAATGTGCTAGCCCTGACTGTCCCGGGGGTATGTTTATTAAAAAATGACATCTGTGCCCGGAACTCCGTTTTGATGTAGCATTAAAGTGGAGTTCCACCCTAAAATTATACTTACCTCCATCTTCTCGCTCCGGGTCACCTGAAAAACAAATGGATAATCGCAATTTTTTTTTATTTATTTAATACTTACCTCGTTTAGAAGAAAATATACTTACCTTACTTCCTCTTCCTCCCCTCGGCGGCCATGGCGATTCGTCAATTCCTGGCATGCAATGATTCCTGGGAGCTGAACGTCATCGCATTCCAGGAATCAATGCGCCTGCACCGGCCCCGACGTCAGTTCCGGTGCAGGCGCCGTCATACCTTGCAAAACAGCTACTGGGCATGCCCAGAAGCTGTGCAGGGATGACGCTGCGGCACCGGAAATGACAGTGGAGCCGGTGCAGTGCATCGTGGGACCGAAGAAGACGGAAGAGGACACAAAAGAGGATCGCGCTGGCTTCAAGCTGCCCACACCTGAGATGGCAGCGCTGGAGAATACATTTTCAAGGTAAGTATTTCTTCTAAAAGGTAAGTGCAACCTGGGACAGATCAGAGGCTATACATTGTGGAATGCACTAGCCCTGACTGTCCCGGGGGTATTTTTATTAAAAAAATGTTCACTGGGTGGAACTCCGCTTTAATATTAGTGTAAGGTCCCCATACACAAGACATACTAAATAGAGTTGTAATTCCAATGATATGCTGTATAGTGTGGTTTTGCCTTTGATAGCTTAATTTGGATATATTGAGACTTTTACAGCATTATATTACTGTAAAAATCGTGTTCTATAGATTAGTATGTGCTTTTTTTTTTTTACCCATATTTCAGTTTGTAATATTGACAGGTTGTTTAACAGGGTGATCAGTCAATGCCAATCTGTTATTTGCACAGTGAGAGGGCCATTGGTATTGTGATATTTCACTAATCCCTTCACCTCCCATTACATGCCTGCATTTAGCCTTAGAATAAGACACTTGGTTTTGCAACACAAATTACCTGCAAAGTAAAGCTTGACTTTAACGAGGGAGAGAGAAACAGCAGCGGTAGGGAAACGTCTGTAGACTTCTGTCAAGTCCTGTCAGCTCCAGACCAAATTTTTACATTTCCTGAAGAGCAGCCTTTCAATCCCTATAAAGTCATTATCAGTTCTATAGCTTGTCTCCATCAGTCTTCAGTCTTCCAATGCTAAGTCAGGAAAGAAAATTATTTTCACATTAGCAACTATAATGGCCACAATTTTTTTTTACCTGGAACACTGCTGGAGTCAAATGCATTGTTTTAACACCAACTTGAAAGTATTGTCAGAGTGGCCAGCCCTAGCCTGCAGGTCCTTCTGTGATGCACATGGATAAGTGGTCTGGGTGGAGATGTGTCACAGTCATTCATCATTCTCCATCAATGTCACTAGCACCTCATGCTGAGATACCACCAGCAGTAAATCTGTCATTCATTGCTCCTGACATCTTGACAGCAGTTTACTGTACCTGCTGTATGTGTTTGCTATATATTTTTTTATAGTAAACAGGCTGGAGGAAACCTTACATGAACAGATTGCCTGCACCTTGTCAAACCTTGTCCATGCACGGGACATTAAGGCTGAAAATGTTTCCTATATCTTTACTTATTGAATATGTTTTACAGATCAGCTTATTTTTTACAAATGGGATGAGATATGATAGGAAGTTTGCAGATATTTAATATACATGTTTGCTCATACTTTCTAAAAGGTTAATTGGACAGGCACATATGTCCCATGGAATGACAGATAAGGAGATATCTGCCAGCCTTTGAACATAAAACTGATATCTGCCAAGATTCTTGGTGACATGACACATCCGTTTTTAATTGGTAATATTATTGAAAGTGATTTGAGAATTAAAATACCCTATAATTCATGAATTTAAATATTTGCCAAACTTTAATTGAATACTTGAAATAATTGATGCAATCAAACAGAAAATGATAAAAACTGGAACCCCTTTAAGGAATTTGATAGAAATTGATCTGCTTTTCTACTATATTTGAAAGTGGAGGGTTGTTTTGAAATGATTGCCTAGTGGTTAATCAAACAGAGTAGATTATTTATTTTATTTTCATGGAAAATGTAATGAAAATTAATATCAAATGATCAGATTTGCTGTTGAATGTCAAGCTTTGCTGTCTTTTTTTAAAAGGCCAGAACAGTGAAAATGTACCAATTTCTGATATCAAGGTAATTTTTAATATAGGAGGGAATAATAGGGAACCATTTCAACAGGTAGCAATAAATGCTGGCACTACCCTACTCTACACCAGGTTAGTAAATATTTTACCGTGTAAAAATCATGAAGAGAAACATATGTAATTATAAATATATAGATTACGAACAACAGATTTAAAACCTAATTTGCAAAAATGTGGTATTTGTATTAAAATGATCAGGCTGTTAGAAGTCATAGAGTTTTGTAGCATCCATTACAGAAAATGTCCAGCATCCTGCTAAATTTGTATATAAAATTCATAGAGAAAATACATTTTTTGAGCAGAACTGGCAGTCATTATGAATGTATCATGATGACTATTGCATAAATTCTCAGTCCTTCAGTTTACTAGAGCACCCATTTTCACTTTTTCTGTTTGTCTCCTATACAAACCCAGGAATGATTTCTGGGGCATGTAAAAAATGACTACTTTAAATGAGAACAGCATTACTCCTGAGGAATTTGCTGATCTTTTCAAATATAAGGGTATTTTTCAGCCAGTTTGATTAAGGGTATTTTTCAGCCAGTTTGATTAAGGATGTATAACTGTTTTGTTAAGCACTTAAGGACCAGAAGGTTTTACCCCCTTAATGACCAGGCCATTTTTTGGAATTCGGCACTGCGTTACTTTAACTGACAATTGCGCGGTCGTGCAATGCTGTACCCAAATAAAATGTATGTCCTTTTTTTCACCACAAATAGCACTTTCTTTTGTTGATATTTTGATCACCTCTGCGATTTTTATTTTTTGCACTATAAACAAAAAAATAGCGTAAATTTTGAAAAAAAAAAAAGAAATCCCAATAAGTGTATATTGATTGGTTTGCGCAAAAGTTATCACATCTACAAACTAGGGGAAAGATTTATGCCATTTTTTATAATTTTTTTTTTTTTTTTACTAGTAATGGCAGCGATCAGCCATTTTTAGCGGGACTGCGACATTGCAGCGGACAGATCCGACACCTATCTGACATTTTTGATACTTTTGGGGGGATCAGGCACATTACTACAGTAATCAGTGCTAAAAATATGCACGGTTACTGTACTAATGACACTGGCAGGGAAGGGGGTAACACAGGGGCGATCAAAGGGTTAAATGTATGCCTACGGGGTGTTTTCTAACTATGAGGGGATAGATTTATGGAATCAACACAGGAACCTGTGTTCCTAAATTGGAGGAACAGAGGAGCCCTGTGTTATTTGCTGACAGAACAACGGGAGACCGCCTTTAAGTCTTCCCAAGGAGTGATCGGGGGTGCCCAGCCACAATCGCAGCCGCCAGCCCCGCAGATCAGCTTTCCCTCTCGGGAATCGTCGCATGCGCATGCCCCCATGCTGGCTCTCGAGGAGCGACATATGGGTGCGGCCATTCGCGCAGCCGAGCCAGCCTGCCGCAGTATATCTGCAGCAGGTGGTTGGCAAGTGGTTAACTTTTCTTCTCAATGTATTTATTGAAAGGAAAAAAATGAAAGCGATAAAAATCAAAACTATTTACCTACGCGCTGAGAAACTTTCAGCCATCCAAAAATAATAAAAAAATAAAAACATGCTTGTCTAAAAATATCTTGCAGGAAAAAATGTTTAGGCCTGCAAAAAGTATTAGGAGATTATACCTATACTTAGGCATAGGCAGCATAAACTATGTGCTGGCAGTGTCCTGATATGACAGTGCAAAGTCGGATCTTTAAAATAAAGCGGAAGTGGAATTAATTCTGTTTTTATTGTCCAAGATGACATCTTTGCTTTAAAACGTTTAGCTGCTTATGTACAGTCTATTCTTTTGAGGTTTCTTAGGTAATAAGGTATGGTTATTTTACCCAGTATAAGTATATTGGCTTCTTCTGCATAATTATCTGATTAAATATCTGTTATTATTTGCCCAACATTAACATTTCTAATTGCCCTAAAGAAGAACTGACCTTTGGAAGCTGTATGCAAAAAAATGGCAAACAGAGGGCAAACAACTAGCTAATAGGAATACCTGTGGTTTCCCTGCAGCCAGTCTTTTCTCTGTTACTGAATTCTGATTAGGGATGATCGAATTTTTGAAAAGTTTGGTTCGACCAGAACACCCGAATTTCCCGAAAGTTTGGTTCAGATTCCAGAACCCCATTGAAATCAATGGGACCCGAACTTCGGGAATCAAAAAACACAATTTTGAAGCGCTAAAACCCAATAAATGCCCCTAAAAAGTGCCTAGGGTTCTGGGTCATGCCACAGGGACTATGAATCAGGCAAAAAAAAGTTCTTAAAAATTGTTGTTTTTGATAGAGAGCCAATTATTGAAAAAATTATTGAAAAAAAAAAAAGAGATTTCTTTGGATTTAGTGTCGGGGGGGGGGGGGTCTAAAAAGTGTACCTGTGAAGTTTCAGCTCTGTAGCATGTCCAGAACCAGAAAAAAAAAACAGATTAATTTATTAGAATTCCAGTAGCGCAGGGATGGTGTTACCCTCCTTTCACACCTGGGCGCTATTGTTTCAGGCGTTTTTTGAAGGCGTTTGGAGGCAGGCATGACATCTGAACTTCTGTATAGGGGTATATATATATATATATATATATATATATATATATGCGTGTGTGTATATATATATATATATATATACATATATATGTGTGTGTGTGTGTATATATAGATATATATAGATATATATACATATATATATATATGTGTGTGTGTGTGTGTGTATATACCCCTAACCCAGAATCTGCATAGTGGGGTCACCCTGACATGGCAGAGTTTGGTCACCCTGGCATGGCAGAGTCAGGTCACCCTAAACTACACTACGGTCACCCTGACATGGCAGAGTTCGGTCACCCTGGCATGGCAGAGTCAGGTCACCCTAAACTACACTACGGTCACCCTGACATGGCAGAGTCAGGTCACCCTAAACTACACTACGGTCACCCTGACATGGCAGAGTCAGGTCACCCTAAACTACACTACGGTCACCCTGACATGGCAGAGTCAGGTCACCCTAAACTACACTATGGTAACCCTGACACTTAAAACTATCCCTACAAAAACTAGATTATTGAATCTAACTATAGTGGTATATAGTACCCTAACTACACTGCATATCCCTTTCCTCACACTAAAAGAACAGCTCCATACAGCAGAAGATAATTGCAAAATGCCACTGGAGATTTACAAGCAGCAGGAGAAACACAAATGCTTCCACTCTCTTTCACAGCCTCTGTATTACAGTGCTAGATGTTTGGCGGGGCTATGTTATATACTGGGGGGCATATTCACTCCTGATTGGCCTCTGGACCCCGTAGTCACTCCAATCACATTCCTAGCAGACTCCTGCCCCCTCAATTGGCTTTTACTGAAGTTACTGGGCCAATCACTGGCTTTTAAAGCCCAGTTCCTGTCCCATTGCGGATTGGGCGGTTCTGGTGACCGAATTCCGAACTTTTACCACAAAAAGTTCAGAATTAGGCCGAATTTCGAAGACCCAATGTTCGGGTCGAACCGATGGTCGACCCGAACCGTTCGATCATCCCTATTTCTGATATCTTGTTCAGCATTGTGTGTCTGTGTAGGGACAGCCATCTTTGTAGAGGCAAGGTTTTGCCATACTTCCTATCTTTTTACGATAAGAACAAGGGACACCTATTAGCAAAAGTATAGAACACACCCCCTGGCATGCCCCGTTAACCACTTCACGGCCACGCTATAGTGGAATGACGGCTACAGAGTGATCGCACTTTACCGGGAGGCCAGCATATGATGTCCTACCATGCTCGCCCTTTCCTGCGCACCCCTGCAGACAAAGCTGATCCCAGATCAGGGTAAAGAGACAAACACTGTGGCTCTTTATATCATGTGATCAGCTGTGTCCAATCATAGCTGATCACAGTGCAAACAGGATTTGCCCATTATCGGCAATCCTCTCCCCATGCGTGAGAAGAGGATTGCCGATATCTGGCAAATCCACACAGGGGACATCTACATGGATAATCAGGGCACTGATCATGAGAGTCCTAATTATCAGTGCAGCCCCAACAGTGCCCAACAGTGCTGCCAATTAGTGCCCACTAGTGCTGCCAATCAGAGTCCACCAGTGCTGCCAATCAGTGCCCATCAGTAATGTCTGTCAGTGCCTATCAGTGCTGCCTTTCAGTGATGCCTATCATTGCCGCCTATCTTATTGTTGCCGCCTATCAGTGCCCATCAGTGCCCATCAGTGGTGCCTATCAGTGCAGCCTCATCAGCGCACAACAGTGAAGAAAAAAAATTGCTTATTCACAAAATGTTATAACAGAAGCTAAGAAAAAAAAAAAAAGTTTTGTCTTTCATTTGTTTAGCAAAAAATAAAAAACTGAGTGGCAAATAAATACCACCAAAAGAAAGCTCTATCTGTCTCAAAAAGACAGTTTGGGTACAGTGTTGCATGACTGCGCAATTGTCATTCAAAGTGCGACAGCGCTGAAAGTAGGAAAATTGGCCTGGGCAAGAAGGAGGTGAAAATACCCAGTAGGCAAGCAGTTAAAGGAGAATTATAAAAAAAAAAAAAAATGATTAGTTAAACCCACAAGTGCTTTTTTTTAACCATGACTATTCCCATATACTTGCATTTGAAATTTACCAATGCAGAATTGTAGAAATTGGATGAAAGATTTAGCACTGGGAAACAGTTTTTGAAGCTAAATAGTGTGTAGCAGGTTTTCCAGGCATTGGGCATGAGGTGGGTCTGCCATTGGTAACACTCCCAGCACACTTGAACTGTAACTCCAGGTGTGAGAACTGAGACAATGACAATTCCGGCATCTTTGGTTTGTGTGTTTTATTATATTTTGGGGATAGGAGAAGGGAATGAGTGGGACACTCCTCTGGCTCAACCAGGCACAATTTCGGGACTCTTCTAGCAAAAATGCCCTTCAGCGCTGTCCTGACGCCAGCCGAACACCAGCCAACGCTTCCTGACACCTGGATACACTGTAACACTGAAAACTGTGCTGGAACCTCGACTTTAATTCAGAAGATACAGAACTGTAGAATACTTGAATCCTGACACTGCTTTGCTCAAAAGTCACTGAACAGCTCCCTCCGGCCCTGCGCTGGCTTGAGGTAGCTCTTTGTAGATTCCTGTGCTGCTGCAACTCTCAACTGGTACACTCCACACTGTACACTGGCTCTTCAGGGCCCAAACTGCAGGACCCCCCTTTAACACTTTCAGGGTCCTCAACCTAGGTACCCCCTCTAACACTTCATGGTCCTCTGACCAGGCACCCCCTCCACAGCTAGCTGACTCCTGGATCCCAGAACCTCCTCCGGAGCAGCCCCCTCCGACACCAGGCAGACCCCCAGGGGCAATCCACAGTACTCACAACCTTTGTAGGCTTTCCTGGGACTGGACCCCTCTCTCTCGCTGGTTCTCGGCACACCGAATCCCCTTCAGCTGAACTCAGCACCCTCTGGAGTCCCAGCTTTGGCACATGTAAACAGTCTTGCCAGTTATTACCAAAAGAAAGCTCTAGCTATCTATCTGTAACACCCTACAAGGTAGGTGCTAGGTAAAAGTATAGTGGGCCTTCGCTGCCTAACAGCAGGGCCATGATTTTCAGCTGGGCTGTCATGTCTCCCAGGTGTTGCTATTGAGACTGGGGAGTCTTCCCACTGGCTCCATGAGAAGGGTTCTCATTGGGCAGTGGAGGAAACCCAATCAATGGCACATTCAGGCCTGTATCTACCCCAGGAAAGGCAGATTCTGCTGCACAGGATTCTGGGAGTGGGTATAAGTTTGAGGGGAGCGCATGACGCAGCGTCTTTGGTGGGAAGCAGTTCGCATTTTAGAAAAAAAATGTATTTACTTAATTTTTTTTTCCGCAATTGTGTAAGGGGGATGGGGAGTACATAGTTACATAGTTAGTGAGGTTGAAAAAAGACATCCGTCCATCCAGTTCAACCTATGATGTGTGTGTGTGTGTTTGCTGTTAACCGTACATTGTATACCCCTCTATGTTGTGGTCTTTAAGGTGTCCATCTAGTTTTTTGAAACTATCAATGCTCCCTGCTGATACGACTGCTTGTAGAAGAGAATTCCACATCCTTACTGCTCTTACAGTGAAGAACCCCCTACATACTTTAAGGTTAAACCGCCTTTCCTCTAGTTTTAGTGAGTGGCCACGTGTCTTATTCTATTCCCTTTCTCTGAATAGTTTGTTCCTTATGCTAGGGTCGCCAGTACAGTATTTGTGCATTGATATCATATCCCCCCTCAATCGTCTCTTCTCCAGAGAGAATAAGTCCAGTGCTTGTAGTCTTTCCTCATAGCTGAGGTCCTGCATTCCCCTAATTATTTTTGTTGCCCTTCTCTGGACTCTCTCCAGTTCCAGGACATCCTAGGAGAAAGGTACAGCGCTAAAATGATACATGAACATATATAATTATCAATTTTCAATGTTCAATAAAGATTAATGAGAGTCCATTAAAGTCCACAAGGGTTGGCAGATCTCCAGTGCAGGAAAGATGAGTGTAAAACACCACTAAAATCGTGATTCCTTCACCATAGTGTATTCAAGCCTCTCACCTCCATTATTCGACCACTAGGGGTCACTACATCTTTTGGTATTAATGAGGATCACGGTCAGCACAAACTTTCCACATCCGCAGAAGGACATAGAACGATCATCCCATAAAATATATAAAAAGAGATCTAGTGCTCTCCATTTAAACATAACATTTTATTAAAAAGCATACATAATTCCACTCACACGAATGGCACTGTCACAGTGCTCAATGCTGGCGTGTAATGGTGGCTAGCATACATCGGAGTGCTGCGGGTGATGTCAGACTCCTCCCCCCGTACGCGTTACGTCAGTGGGCGTGACTTCGTCAGCGGGGTAAGACCCTTGTGTTTAAATGGAGAGCACTAGATCTCTTTTTATATATTTTATGGGATGATCGTTCTATGTCCTTCTGCAGTTGTGGAAAGTTTGTGCTGACCGTGATCCTCTGGCTATCTTCATTAATACCAAAAGGTGTAGTGACCCCTAGTGGTCGAATAATGGAGGTGAGAGGCTTGAAAACACTATGGTGAAGGAATCGCGATTTTAGTGGTGTTTTACACTCATCTTTCCTGCACTGGAGATCTGCCAACCCTTGTGGAATTTAATGGACTTTCATTAATCTTTATTGAACATTGAAAATTGATAATTATATATGTTCATGTATCATTTTAGCGCTGCACCATTTTTTGTATTATTGTTCAGTTCTAGGTATTGATACGTTGCTTGCTTGTGAGGGTCTAGGGAGCGAGCGCGCGCCCCCGGAGGCGCGCTCCCGCTCCCGCGTGGTCACGGACCCCCCCGCGCGTGTGACCAGCAGACCCGATGTCCGCCGGCCACTCGGCGATCGGCGGGGGAGAGGGAGAATGTCAGGCAGCTTGTGTAAACAAGCTGCCTGTCATTCTCCTCGCTGCAAAGACACTGATCACATGGATCTACTATGTAGATCCGTTGATCAGTGTCCTTACAGCTGAAGCCACAGCCAATCACAGTAGAAATCATGCCCCTAGGGACACACACAGCCCCTCCCTCCCAAATAAAGTTAACCCCTTCACTACCAGTGTATTTTTACAGTAACAGTGCATATATATAGCACTGATTACTGTAGAAATGTCACTGGTAACCCCAAAAGTGTCAAAAATGTCAGTCAAGGGTCCGATCTGTCCGCCGCAATGTCGCAGTACCGCAAAAAAAATCGCAGATCGCCGCCATTACGCGTTAAAAAAAAAAACAACAAAAATGACAAAAATCTTTCCCTTTGTTAGTAAACGCGATAACTTTTGCGCAAACCAATCAAAATACGCTTTTTGCGATTTTTTTTACCAAACATAGGTAGCATAAAACAAATTGGCCGAAAATGTTAAAAAATTTAGATTTTTACATTTTTTTGGGGGGAATTTCATATAAAAAAATGTGAAAAATATTGTTATTTTTGCAAAATTTACGCTCTTTTTTTGTTTATAGCGCGTGATCAAAAAATCGCACAGGTGATCAAATACCACCAAAAGAAAGCTCTGTTTGTGGGAAAAAAAGGACGCCAAATTCGTTTAGGTACAGTGTCGCACGACCGCGCAATTGTCCGTTAAAGTCACGCAGTGCCGAATCGCAAAATACCCCCTGGTCGGAATGGGGGTAAAATCTTCCGGGGCTTAAGTGGTTAACCTATTCCGGTGTTTATCAGCTTCTCCTCTATACTGATCTTAGCGCTGAATAATTTTTCTGTTGCACTTTATCCTAGGAGAAAGGACCTTAGGAAAAGTAGGGAGGGTCTGCTTTAGGTTCTTTTACATGGTGCTTTTATTTCTTAGGGATAGAGTCCCATTAAGGTTAAAACCTCATTAGTGTACTTCTGTCTTCATTGCCCGATGTCATATTCTTTTATCAAAGTTGAAAGTTATGGCTACTGTATGCCAGTGGTATGTTATAAAGGATTTCTGTTGGTTCTTATAAAATTTAAGTTGTGCAACATCCAGGTAAATTATCCATGTGAAGAAAATGTGAATTCTGTGGCCCCGATTTACATGTGAAGAGAACACACAATTATGTAAAGTGGAAGCTCTATTTCTTAGATTCCCTACACATAATTAAATATTTAAAGTGAATGCAGGTTTACATTACTTCTCAATGTAGTAAATGAATGCCTAACAAGCTATGTTTTGACAATTCCCCAAGTGGACCAACATGGTCTAAGGGTCAATTTACTAAGATGCACAAGTCATTTTATTTGCATTTGTTATTTGACTTATGAAAACATTGTTAGATCATATACATAGGTATAATACTTTTGTGTAAATCATTATACATTTGTAATCATTTTATTATTATTTTAATTTTTTTTTTAATTATTTAATATGTTTGTTTTCCTGAGAAAGACAGGGGTCCCATAACACATAATGGAGAACCCCATAGGAGAGGACAAGGGGCACTTTGTTCTCTCCTTCCTTTCTAGTGCTTTTTTGCAGGGATGCCTTTATTGGTCATTGGACCTCTAGTCCTTCACCAGTGGCAGATTCCCGATTGGCTTCCTTCTGGCCTCTTCTCCATTACCACTCTGAGTCAAAAATCCAACAGGGAAGAAACTTTTCACCCTTCTTCCCTTTATGTTCATGAATTGACAATGTAAAATATATTTCTTATCTTTAACAGGCCTTGGTTTGACCATTTAATGTTAGTCTTTAAATCTAGACTTTGTTGAAGTGTTCATTATTTACTGTCATTTGGGATCATCCTTTAAATAAACACCATGACTCTATTCGCCATTCAAACCTGTTCTGCTATCAGTCTGTTTACCATCCAATGACTTCAATTTTCTATTCAGTCCAAAAGACATCTCATAGGATTTCACAATTAAAGCTAATCAGATGCTAGTGGCATATTAAGGAGTGGAAGCCTTGCAATAGTCTTTGTGGATTGACTTTTACATATAAAAATCCTTTAAAAAAAATCAGTTACAGATTATAAGGTGCATGTGGTTATCTGTGCAATAAAAACTTTAGTGCATTGAAAACACATTAAGCCATTATACAAATTAGCAAAATGAAACATCTTAATGAAGATATTATCTGTGTAATGCTTTAGTGAATTGACAGATATGGATTTATTTGTAGTTCGTCCATGACCCAGTTTGTATTCTCAGTGTAATGTATATCTGCTGAATTTACAACGTCAGTAAAAGTAGAAAATTCTATTAAGTTAGCAGTTTGGAATGGAGTTAATTGAGTTGATAATTACAGAAATAAAGCAATACAATATTTACTGACAGTCCCTTTGATCTTACTTTATACAATTGAACACTTGATGCCACACAACACCAATAATCTCTATCAATCTATTGATAGTGTGAGTTGTTTAAGAAAGCTGGTATTAGTAGCTGAAAAGAAACTGATGTGGTTTTATAGAATTAAAGAAAATCAATTTTGCTTTTTTGTTGTTAATGAGTAAACAGCTGTGCTTGAATAGCTCAATATCATTAACATATCCATTCTCTACGCTAAACAGTACAAGCTGTGCTCCAAGTAGATTCTAATAGAGGTCTAAAGTTACCTCCCATGGTAATGTGCTCTCTTTTGCACTTAGATTGTATTTTATGAGTTCTTCATTCTTTTTAAAATGTTTAAAAAGGGTCAAAGCGCTAAAGTTGACCATGTGGTACTAAAGGTAAAGGTTTTTTTTAACTCAAGGTAAAAAGCCTTCTGCAATCAGCTGCCCCCCTAAATACTTACCTGAGCCCAATCTTGAAGCAGCAATGTGCATGAGAGCAGAGGCTCTCCCACCTCTCTTCCTCCTCATTAGTTCAAACACAGCTGCAGGAGCCATTGGTCTCAATCAAAACCAATGAAGAGGGAGCGGGGGTGAGGCTGAGCCACGCTCTCTGTGTCTTATGGGCTCAGGAGCTAGCATGCACAAAAGCCCACATAGCAAACAGCTTTCTATGGGGGCACTTGGCAGGAGAGAGGAGCCAGGAGCACTGGTGGGGGACCCCAGAAGAGGACGATTGGGACTGCTTTGTGCAAAACCATTGCACAGAGCAAGTAAATATGTCATTTTGTAATTTCAATAATAATAATAAAAAAAAAATCTTTAGAATCCCTTTAAGTCCTGTCCAAACATGATGATTTTATTTGTGTACTACTGAAGTGGGGGGGGGGGGGGGTTGTTTGTGTGTCATATTGCGCATATACAATCCAACCACCATCATCATCACCATTATCATCATCTATGGCCTGCTTATAGAGTAATTGTATTTAGAGTAAAGTTAATTATAAATTCTATTAGAGTAAAATAGATTGCTTAACGTAACTCCACTTTTGTTGAGAAAAAACTTTGCCCTCTGGGTGATCTCTGTACATTGCAAGGATTATAACAAACTTTGTTGCAGATTCCTACCTTTTGTTATTCTGAAAAAAAAAAATCACTGCTTGTTCCTCGTGCTGAGTGAGTCTAATGGGAGTGGTTTCATAATTATCAATCAGCTGTGCAGCTGCAGAGCACTAATGAGTATATCTGCTGGGCCTGCATCCCTTTAGACGTGTTCCTATTGGCAGTGTCTCACCAAAAATAACATTTTTTTTGCAGGGGAAATCTGACATGTATCTTAGGCAGACTTCTGGGAAAATGGGTGAGCCAATCACACAAGCAGGAAATGATGATTCTGGGGTGTGGTGGTCAGTACACATTCTGTGTACAGAAAAGCTCCAGGTAGCCATATTGCTTTGCATTTTCAGAAAACTACAGTGGCTGCAGAAGGAAAAGGAAAGGTCATTTTTAACCACTTTAAGACCGGAAGATTTGACCCCCTTCCTGACCAGGCCCTATTTTGCGATTCGGCACTTTACTTTATTTTAATGGACAATTGCGCGGTCGTGCAATGCTGTACCCAAATAAAATTGACGTCCTTTTTTTCCCACAAATAGAGCTTTCTTTTGGTGGTATTTGATCACCTGTGCAATTTTTTATTTTTGCGCTATAAACAAAAAAAGAGCGACAATTTAAAAACAAAAACCCAATATTTTTCACTTTCTGCTATATAACATTCCCAAAAAAAAAATTTTAAATCAAAATTTTTTATCATTTTAGGCCAATTTGTTTTCTGCTACATATTTTTGGTAAAAAAATCGCAATAAGGGTATTCTGATTGGTTTGTGCAAAAGTTATCGCGTTTACTAACTACAGGAAAGATTTATGTCATTTTTATTGTTTTTTTTTTTCTACTAGTAATGGCGACGATCTGCGATTTTTTGCGGGACTGCGACATTGCGGCGGACAGATCAGTCCCATAACTGACACTGGGGGACCAGTGACATTACTACAGTAATCAGTGCTATAAATATGCACTGTTACTGTAATAATGACACTGGCAGGTAAGGGGTTACCCCTATGGGTGATCAAAGGGTTAAATGTATGCCTCATGCTTACTGACATGTGTGTGTGTGTGTGTGGGGGGGGGGGGTGGGGTTCTGTGACACAGACAGTGATCGTAGGTTCATCCTGTGATCTCTCCCTGACTGTCACTGAGAAGATCCGCCTGCTTTGTTTACATAAGCAGGTGGGTCTTCTCACACTTTCCCCGACAATCAGGGAAGGGGTGCGGCAATCGCCGCCTCTCCTCCTCCGGCCTGACTCCCGCTGTGTCTAAACGCAGCGGAAGCGAGCCTCCGACGGAGCACGTGCGCCGCCGAGACCACTAGGAGTCCAGCGACATAGGTCTACGTCGCTGGACCCAGGGGAGTTGCACTGCTGCAGTAGGTTTACTGTCGGCAGTCGGCAAGTGGTTAATAACATTCAATAACAATATGACTTGTGTCACAATTGTATACGCTATATTATATTTTCTTTATTTACTATCTTGTTTCCCCACGGAAGTGGAGTTACCCTTTAAGTGTTCTGTATATAAAGCCAAAACCATTTTTTTTTAATTGGATAGAGTAGCGAGGGGTAGAAACACTATCAGGTTATTTTTTGCTGCCTGTGTCTTAATAGGGAGATCTCTCTTCACTTTTTGTCCTGGATACATGACAGGAAATCTCTCCAAAATGAACAGAATCCCCATCTTAGAGTGTTAAGGCCCGTACACATGAGTGGAAATTCGGCCGGGAATTTTCGTCCGACGACCTATCTGCCGATTTTCGGCTTGTTAGTATGATGCTTCCGACAACCGACTCCGACTTTTCGGCCGAAAAAATCCTGGTGTGCAGGCTATATCATTATTGTCGACCGTCAAAACACATCCGATTTTCGTCTCATTAGTACAGATTTCGATGGGGAAAAATCTTATGAGCAAGACTAGGCATGCTCAGAGATGAAAGAACACAAAGAAAGCAATCCAACACATGACATCACTTCTGAAGTAGAATTCTGTCGTGCGGGAAAATTTGTGCGCAGTCTAGAGCACATTCCAACCAACAAAACACCACTCTGG
The DNA here is from genome assembly GCF_965119305.1 of Pelophylax lessonae. NCBI lineage: Eukaryota > Metazoa > Chordata > Amphibia > Anura > Ranidae > Pelophylax > Pelophylax lessonae. The sequence continues at coordinate 439,809,014 of NC_138770.1, read as the reverse complement.
ACAAAAGACGGAGGACCGGTCGGCGGAAATTCGTTGCGTGTGTTTGAGGCTTTACAGATTGTGAAAGATTTTCATTAACCTCTTCTCTTGGTGACATTTCCAATTTTTTTTCATCAAATTGTGTTTTGGTAGCAATTGGTCACCAAGACAATTAGAGGAACAAATCTCCCCAACAGGGACAGCAGCAGTAAAACAAGGGGGGGGGGGGGCTTACCAGACAGATTGGACCCAACAGAGCTTACACTCCTTACGTCTCTTGCGCATGTGGGTATAGACAGCAATCCCTTCTCTGCCTTTTGGCTAAGATCAAGTGTAGTATCTGTTCTTATCAGTTGGTATGGGCCTTAGCTAGTACCAGTATGACCGAAACCCGGAGCACTCTGAGTATTGAGGTATGGGAAGTAGGTCACCTGGGAAAGCATGTGGGGCCCGCCGCCTTCTGATTTGAATGGGTTGAACTGTCCTAACCAGTTTGAAGGGAGCAGGAAAGCCGGTCTGGAGGGTGAGCCCGGTGGAACTGCGCCTGGATGTAATGGGCTGAGGAACAGGATGGCGAGGGGAGGGCTTTCTCTCCTGGGTTTTGATCTGGCTTGGTGGCGGGCCTGTCCCCAGTTGTAGGTAAGCTCTCTCTAAGCTGTCCAGGTTCTGATGTCTGCTGGTGGGGATAGGCTACACTCGGTCTGGCCGGGGGCTGAGATTGAAAAAGCCCGTAGTGTAAGTGCCCCTGGGGTGGCAGCCCAGGGGTGCCTTAATTTCTCACTGGTGAGGGGCAGCTCGCTGTGAGTTTTTTCGGCACCTTGGTCACTGCACTATGCACACCTTTTTCACACCTGCCTCTTGGGACAGGCCTTTTGGCTTGCACCAGAGGAATTTTTTATTCCGGCTGGAAGGCCTGCCTTGGTTCTCCACATGGCACCAAAGCACTTTCCCCATTCCCCTTCCCCACCTTTCTGTTTGTCTGTCTTTTTATTTGGAGTCCGTCACCTGCACTGTCACCTTTGTTTTCTTTTTTTTGCACGACTGGAGTGTGTGGGTCCTCGGGCCCAGCCTTAAGTCTTGGGAGGGGGTGGATATGGCCTTTTGGCTTAGTTCGCCCTCTCTCATGGGGCCTCCCTTCGGGGGAGCCCCACTTAGTACTCGGTGGGGGCTGTTTCGGCAGTCCCCCTGAAGAACGGGGTCGGTCTGGTTTCGGCCAGACAGACCATGAGTACCTTATATCCCTGTCAGGAGTCTTGCGCCCCGGGGGATCGAGGTTTCGGGTCCTACCTCTTCGGAGGGAAGACCATACGTTGTCGCACACCCTGTGCTTTTTTGTGTTCTCACTTTGTGTATGTGCACTTTTTTATGCACCGGGTGGAGTCTTTTGAGTGTGTTGCACACGCTACGGGCTTTAAAAAAAAAAAAAAAAATATAGACAACAATCCCATCAGAGGCGTAACTAGAACCTTCAGGGCCCCGGTGCAAGAAACCATGAAGGGCCCCCCCGGACCCCTGGCCGGGGCCCTTCCCTTCAAGCCTGGAGCTTTTTCCACTGATCCTGGGGCCCTTTACTCTCATTGCGTGGGCCCTTTATTACAGTCCCGCAGCGGGACCCTTTTCACGAGTTCTGCAGTGTGCCCCCTTCCTGCCATCTTGGGGCCTCCCCACGGTGGTGGAATGCCAGGGCCCGGTCGCAAGTGTGACCTTTGCGATCCTGGAAGTTCACCCCCTGGTGTCAGTAGTTTTTAGTTTTTGGTATTTTAATTGTATTATTTTTCATCATTTTATTTTATTTTTTTACAATGTCACTGACTATGACTCTGTCCATTCAGAAAAGGAAGGGGCTGGTAAATTACATATTTACCGACCCCTTCCTGGTTCTCTATTGTGACACATCCTCTGCAGCAGCCGGCAGGAGAGGGGAGGGAGCACAGGGAGGGGGGGAACCAGGGGAGCACACAGGGGCCCAGAGACAGCAGAATACAAGTGAACTGGATAGGAGGAGTGGCGGGGGCAGCATACAGAGGAACCAATCTCCTCCATTTTCCTCCTGCAGCTACAAGAGGAAAAAGGACAGTGATTTCTCTACATGCTGCCCCCGCCGCTTCTCCTATCCAGGTGTACAGGGGAGCCGCACAGGCCCCCTGGAGCTTGGGGCCCAGTTGCGATTGCAACCCCTGCAACCCCTGTAGTTACGCCCCTGAATCCCATTATCACACTATTAAAAACTAAAAAGGGTTGTCTTTACATATATTTGTAATGTTTCACTTTTTCACCCTCTTCAATGCCTGTGAGTTTTATTAAATACCCTAAAAATGTAATATAGCTTTTGACTTAACCAGAAAATGACGCAAAACAAAACAAAAGGTACCAGTGCATCCAAGCACTTTCTTTTTTTTTACTTAAAGATAGTATAAAGAAGGGTTTAAGGAATAAGTCTATAATTTAGAGTTGTCATGTGAACAAGAGAAGAGGTGAAACTTTCCAAAGGGGACACCGATCTAAGAGGGCAATGCCTTAATTTTGGAGAGATTTCTTCCTTCTCACTTACTGATGGATCTACAAGTAAGGAAGTGAAGGGGGATCTTCCCAGTGTGACACGGAAGGCAAAAAAAAAGGCAAAAAAAATCTTAACATCCCTACTCTATCCAAAACTGCAAAACAAAATAAAATGATGAGAGCAACAACATACTACCCCTACAAATGTTGCCTACAATATTTTATATGCTGTTCCTGAGAATGGAGGTTGCAATGATAAATATATACAGTACAGTATATATACCCTGTCTTCTTTGCTCTAACTGTCAAATCATCGCGGTAATATGCATTTATACTTGCTGTCGCTACACTGCTGACCTCTCCGTCTGAAAATTCTAGTTGCCTGGCTATATGCTGACCCTACTACTTTATTATGTTGGTTTACTGGATGCTGGAGCAAAAATGCAGATTTCTAACATTACTCTGTTCTTCCTGATCTGCATGTCAGTGTCCCAGGAATCACTGGGTTAACATACAAGTCAGGCAATCAACGATTCAAAAGGAGTTCTAAATAGTAGTAATAGTAGTATAATAATAGTATAATATTAGCACATTTTTTCACTGCATTTTGTATGTTGTTACAATGTAATGCCAAATTGATTTAGAATGCAGCATGTCATTACCTTATTTAAAAATAATCAGAGTTGTATGACAATGTGTTAGTATTTATTACTCAACAAAGACACATTTAGATTGTATTTATTAGTATAATGCCATAGTTCAATAGATAGTTAAAAGATCTGCTTGCTTATGGGATAATATGGGTTTATTAATCTGTAGGATTTTCTCAGACATTTTAACTTCAAATATTTACTTTATATACTGTCTAAACTAACAAAGGATTATTATAATTGCAATCCTACATGGTACTGCTGAGAGGTTATCATCAGCAACAACTCACTGTAGGTTTACTTAATTTCAGTTTTTTTTTTGCTTTGTATATTTTTGTACATATTTTATTTATCACGGTCATTATGGTCAGTTAAACGTTTTTTTTTTTTAAAAACAAATATAAAGGAAAACTCTTGAGCTAATAATTATGAGTACACCACAGTGAGAAAAGTGTACTCCAATAAATGGTGCTCAAGTATTATAAACACACATATACAGTGCTGCGGCTTAAAACCAGATCAACAGTTAATTAAAGTGAAATTATATTCCCACTAGCCGCGCATTAACCCAAAACAAACATATTAAAATATATATTAATCAGTGTCATAAACATATAACTATGTATAAATGAACAAAAGTCCAAAAATGTGCACTGCAATAAATCAATTAATTAGTGCCAAAAAGTCCACAGTGTAATCAGGTAATTAAGTGATCTTTGGTGTTAGAGAAAAAGAGTCCACTAGTGCAATACAGTTTGACCTTTTATTAATTAAAATCAAGCCCAATATAATTGCACTCATATAGGATAAAACAATATTAGTGCATATAGTTATCTAGAGGGTCCGAAGTATTCCTTCAGTCCTCACCACCTCCACGATGGCGCAACGGACCTTTGGAAAGTACCTCCGCTCACCCGATCACTATCTTCCAGTATGCCGTGTAGCCGTGCACTGACACGTGTTTCGTCACATCTGACTTTGTCTTTTTCTCCTTACATTAAGTGATTTTTGGTGTTAGAGTCCTGTGGTGAGTAATGGGTCACCGCAAAATCCACCACCGTTGTGAATCCACAACCTTCAGCTAGGCAACTCACCCCATACTAATGCCCACCATCTTCATGGTTAGGGCCCAATGCGCTAAATAAATCAATGTAGCAAAATCAAGGAATACTCCTCAGACTGCTCCTGCGTGTCACCTCTTCCTCCATCAGATGTATATGTAAGGAGAAAAAGACAAAGTCAGATGTGACGAAACACGTGTCAGTGCACGGCTACACGGCATACTGGAAGATAGTGATCGGGTGAGCGGAGGTACTTTCCGAAGGTCCGTTGCGCCATCGTGGAGGTGGTGAGGACTGGAGGAATACCTCGGACCCTCAGATCAGTGGTTCTCAATTCCGGTCCTCGGGACCCACTAACAGGCCAGATTTTAAGTATTACCTTGGGGAGATGCAGACTAGAATACTGCAATCACAGAGCAGCAAATGGGATCACCTGTGATGTAATTTAGTTATCTTGCAAACCTGGCCTGTTGGTGGGTCCCGAGGACCGGAGTTGAGAACCACTGCTCTAGATAACTATATGCACTAATATTGTTTTATCCTATATGAGTGCAATTATATTGGGCTTGATTTTAATTTATAAAAGGTGAAACTGTATTGCACTAGTGGACTCTTTTTCTCTAACACCAAAGATCACTTAATTCCCTGATTACATTGTGGATTTTTCGGCACTAATTATTTGATTTATTGCAGTGCACGGTTTTGGACTTTTGTTCATTTATACATAGTTACCGTATATGTTTACGACACTGATTCATTTATATTTTAATATGTTTGTTTTGGGGTTAATGCGTGACTAGTGGGAATATAATTTCACTTTAATTAATTGTAAAACTTTTTTTTTACATTTCTTGTTATTTTAGCATGGTAGATGTGAAATGTTGTATATTTTGGAGTTTAAGTATCAAAGGAGTAGAGAATGTTTACTAAATACATAGTTCTGTTCACTTTGAATACTCAACCCTGTGCAGATGAAATAAATAAAGAGGAATATGCTTTTCACATGGTTAGATAATTAAGTGAACATTCTCCACTCCTTTAGAGAATGTCTTTGTGTTCTCAGATCCAGATTCCAGCCAATAGAGCTTTAAACCTTTTTCACTTGTTTTGCATTTTTTTCTTACCCTCGAATACCTACCAGGGTTGGGTCAGATGTTGCTGTGCCTTTTTCCGGATGATTTTATGTATTATGATCAAGCGCTTTTATATTGAACATATGTAAGTGTTTCTATTTTAGATTAAACATTCCTTTTAAACGGTAATACACTATGTGGAGTCTTTTATCTTTGTTGAGTATACAAGGAAGATTAAACTGGTTTATGTTACCATTGTATGAGAAGATTTATCGATTCCCATGCCCTTGACATGAGATATTTGGTGGATGCTGGAATACATTGAATCAATTTCAACAGTGATAATGGGATTGCTGTCTATACCCACATGCACAAGAGACGTAAGGAGTGTAAGCTCTGTTGGGTCCAATCTGTCTGGTAAGCCCCCCCTTGTTTTATATATTTGGTGGAGGCAACATACTCTCACTACGTTGAAGACACTTCTTGCAAGAGGAGTTTCTTTGCACTTTTTTGCACCTTGGTGGTTCCTTTAGAACCACAGAGACTGTTTTATTTCTATTCATCACATTGATGCACTTTATATTCACAATATGCACTTTACAATATGTTTAACACCGTATTGTTGGTATCCTATTGGTCCTAATCAGATGATATCATTTTTCCATATATGCACTGTATAATTATTATGCTGATTGCACTTTATCAATTTTTACCTTAATTAGTGTCATTTATTTCATCTTAACCAGCGCCGCAATAATTATTTGTGTTTTTTTGATGATTGCAAATTGTCTTTCATTTTTTGCTGGCTGCTAGCTATCGCCTTTATTGTCAGCGCAGTATTTTCTTTTTACAAATGTTTACTAAATACATTGTAGTTCTGTTCACTTTGAATACTCACCCTGTGCAGATGAAATAAATAAAGAGGAATATGCTTTTCACATGGTTAGATAATCAAGTGAACATTCTCCTATCCTTTAGAGAATGTCTTTGTGTTCTCAGATCCAGCAAATAGAGCTTCAAACCTTTTTCACTTGTTTTGCAGTTTCTTATTACCCTCGCATACCTACCAGGGGTATACCTACAGGGGATGCATATGTGACCTGGACCCATGCTGTAGGGAGTCCGTGTGGCCCCTATGTACGCCTGTATGGGAGAAGCAGGGGGGAGGGGGTTGCAAATAAAGGAACCAATCTCCCCATTTTCCTGCAGTCGCTAAATGCCTGCAGGAGGGAGAGAAGGAGAAGCAGGCATTCAGTGGCTGCAGGAGAAAAATGGAAAAGATGGTTCTATATGCAGCCACTCCCGCTGCTACTCCTACCTAGCTTCTTTTTCCTGCCCCCTGTGTGCTCGCCAGCCCCCCGTGCTCTCTCCTGGCACCTCCTTGTCCCCCGTAGCTCTGCCAGGTTCCCCCTCCCCTCCCCTCTCTCGTCGATTGTCAGAATGCAGAGCAGGGAAGGGACCGATAAATGTGTCATTTGCCGAAGCCTTCCTTTTCTGAATGTTGAGTCAGTGATTCGTACTGACTGTGTTTACTGTTCTTCAGTTTGTGAATGAATAGAAAGCTCTGTACAGAGCTATTCCTGTCCATTCATTTAGTGCAGCTGAGGCTGCAGAAAAGGGATTGCAGGCTGTTAAATTTTATTTTTTTCTGTCTCAAATGTGAAACATCAGAGGCCTGTTTAGACCCCTAATATCTCACCAAAGCCCCCCAGGGGGGCTCCAAAAAAAATAATAAAAAAATAATATTGTAAAAAAAATAAATTAAAAATTAAAAAACGACTGATGCCAGTGGCAGAACTACCAGGGTCACAAAGGTTACACTTGCGACCGGGCCTTGGCGTTCCGTCACCAGGCTCGGAGGGAAGGGCCCTGGCCAGGGGTCAGGGGGCCCTTCATGGTTTCTTGCACTGGTGCCCTGAAGGTTCCAGTTACACCACCGCTACATATGTGTGTAAAAGTGATGACTCGTCATCCTCTCTCCCTTTCCTTTATACGGCTGTTTCTGAGAATTCAGTTAGAGACAATAAGTTTGAAATGAATGAGCTTCTTTTGTCCTCTCTTTAGAAAACCCATAGAGCTCCATAATCTTTTGTTATTATTTATACTTTCAAGTTAGCAAGTAAAAGAAAAATTCAGTTTCAACTATTCAGGTCAAAAATATAGGTTCTAGTTGTATACATTTGCAAATACATGTGGAAGCCATGCTGCCACATCAAGGCACCGCTGAGAAGTGTGCTTCCACTGAGTCCCCAAACTTTGGCACATATATTGTATATAGCATTAAACAGGGATTAAATGTACAGGAATACACCAGATAAGGCAGCTAAAGTGTGGGTCTGTACCAAATCTGAAAAGGAACGATGACAGCCACTGTGATTCCTAGGAAAATTATTCAATATTTTTTTGGGGGGCAAGGGGCCCCAGGAAACAAATTAGTGGTAACATATGATACAGTCCTTGTACCCAAAAAATATTTTTTATAACTATGCCACAATAAAGAGTCTAACAGGTGTCAAGAGTGTATGCACAGGTACACAAAGTGCAACAAAATAATTACCTCCCCCTGCCGCTACTGCTCCCAATTCGACATCCATGTGGGTGAGTGCACCCCAAACGCAGGGTCACGCACCCACATCCACACCCACACGGATGTTAAATTTGGAGAAGCGGCTTTATCTGTGCAGCTGCTGCACCCCAATTCACATTCATGTGACTGCCTGCACATGGATGCATGGAACACCTTTGCATCCTGTGTGGACAAATCTGTTCCTAGTTGCAGAGAACTTTGCCACATGGTGTGAGGATAATCAGCTGTATCTAAATGGGACTAAGGCTGGCCATACATGTTCAATTTTCTTGTACAATTTTCTGTTAGATTTACCACCAACCACATAATAGGAGGTCAAAGCTAAACAACACTTTCACTTGTATCCAATTAGGCCGGCATTTGTACTACATAGTTGAAGGTACATTTCAAGAAAATTGTACAGAAAATTGTAAGAAAATTGTATAATGTATGACCAGCCTAAGACAAAAGAGCTGGTTGTGGATTTGAAAAGGAGTAAGGTACTGATGACCCCTGTTTTTATCCAAGGAGGAGGTGTGGATGTAGTAGAGAATCCAGTATCTGGGGGTGTACATAGATAAGAAATCAAACTTTAGTAAGAACTCCAAAGTGCTTTACATGAAATGCTAGAGCCACCTCTATTTTTTTTTTGGAGTCTAAACTCTTTTATCATCTGCTGAATGATGTTGAAGGTGTTTTATGAGTTTGTGGTGTCTAGTGCTCTCCTGTATGCAGTGGTATGCTAGGGAAGTAGGCTTAGGGTGGTAGACACCTACAGACTCAATAGGCTGGTCTGCTAGGCATTGTAGACATGTACATTAGACCAGCCTTTTTCAACCAGTGTGCCCAGGCATCCTGGGGTGCCTTCAGTTGTCTTCAGGGGTGCCTTGGAAAAATGCAGAGAAAATTTACCAAAAATTGTATACAAGCCAGTGGGTGGATGAAAACTGCCTATTAGTTAAATAAAGCCACAAGTTTTCATTGTGCACCATTACAACCTTCCAGCCACCAGTGTCTTAACAACCAATGACATCTTCGGTTGATAAAGAGGATGTTGGGCACTTGCACAGCATCCTTGTTTGCCCCTTTCCTGCCCTTCTCCATTAGATCACATTAGCTGAGTGAGGTAGAGAAACTGAGGGAGAGGAGAAATATTGGAATTCTAATCAGTACTAGTGTGCAAGGGTGTGTTTGGTTTGAAAGAATTATCTCCTCTAACGTTTGGCATCCTACGTGTGTGGTTGTTGCTGCATTCTGTAAAACTCTTAGTTTCATTTTTAAACTTTAGAATGGGGTGCCTCGAGATTGTGCAGAGTTTTAAAGAATGCTTTGACTGAAAAAAGGTTGAAAAACACTGCACTAGACATGTTCAGTTGCTTTCGCTCTGAATCGAAATTCGAACAAAATTTCCATTATTCTGAGGTAAATGTAAACTAATCCAAAATAAATAATAACGAAACAACAAAATTAATTTGTTTCATTTGGATGTTTAAAGCATTTGAATTAAATTAATTATTCAAACTGATTCCATAGTTGGTTATTAAGAATCGGCCGGCTTTAATAACCATGACTCATCTGCTGTCAACGTTGTAATCCACCCTCAACATTGGGGGGGTTGCTTTGGGGCAGGGCCTTGCCTCCCAGGGAGTGACACATCTCTGGTTCGCCACCAACCGTAAATAAACAAAGACGTGGGGGTCCTTCAATTACAGATGACCCCACCCCTTTGTTTATTTACCGTCGGCACTGGGAACCAGAGTTGTCAGTCAGAGGGTGCCTAGCGACGCTAAATTAACAAAGGGCGGTGGTCATTGTGTCACTATCCCCTTTGTTTATTGGATGAATTTTGGGGGAGACCCCCTTTTTTAAAATTTTGGCATTGGACCCCCACAAAATCCATACCAGACTCAAAGGGGGGACCCCCATGCTGTTTTTTTAAAAAAAAACATTTTAATGCCGACACTTGTTTGCTTACAAACAAGGGGAATCCCGCTGACAGCAGATGGTTCCTAAGGATGCCGCGGCCATCCAGTCTTTAACAAACAGCTATTCTGAATATACAAGATGAATGCCAAAGATACTAAACACATTTCAAATTTAGTTTCGTATCTTTGGCATTTGTTTTTTTTTTTTTTTGAAAGGCTATTCCAAATATACAAATCAAATGCCGTAGATACAAAACAAATTATGAAATTAGTTTCTTAATTGTTCCATTTCAAATATACAAAAAGAATTAGAATAGCATTAATTAAAGAAAAAAAAAAAACATCCGTAGAAGACCTTTAGGTCTGGTAAAGATTTTAAGTGTAACCCCACGCCACAATTTCAAAAAAAAAAAAATGGAGTGGGGTTGCCCCAAACGTTAATACCAGACCCTTATCTGAGCATGTAGCCTGGCAGGCCGGGAAAGGGGGGGGGCGCCATTCCCTCCTGAACCATACCAGGCCAAATTCCCTCAACATGGGGGGTGCATTGGGGCAGGAACACTCCCCCCAAAGCACCTTGTTCCTATGTTGATGAGGACAAGGGCCTCTTTCCCACAACCTTGGCCCCAGTGGTTGTGGGGGATCTGCGGGCAGGGGGCTTATCGGAATCTGTAAGCCCCTCTTAACAATGGGGGCCCCCAGATCCCGGCTCCCTCCTATATAAATGCATATAGGATACATTCACCAAAAAAAAGTGTCAAATATAAATAAAAACACAAACAAAGTTTTTGACAAGTCCTTTATTAGAAAAAAAAAAGTCCACAATATAAATCTAGCATCAATCACGATGAATGCCGACCAACGACCCAAAAAAACAATAAAAATATAGGTCCACATGTGACACTTGCCTCCCAGTGACTGACACAGCTCTGGTTCCCACTGATAGTAAATAAACAAAGGGAAAGGGTCAACGGTGACAGGTGACAGACCCGAAGGGCCTGGTATTGATTAGGAGGGGACCCCCCGCCCACACATTCTTTTTTTTTTTTAAGCCGACATTGTTTGTTTACATTCTGCTGCCAGTAGGGAATCCTGCTGACAGCAGATGAGTCATGGTTTGGAAAAATTTAAATCCAATCAAAAAAAATAAATAAACAAAACAAATTTCATTATTAATGCAAAACTAAATTAGTAATGTAAAAGAAATCCGAAAAGAAATTAAAAACGTTTTGTGTTCTGCACATTAATAATTTTGACTGGGGGGGGGGGGGGGGAGTGCGATTTTTGTGGGGTAAAGACTTGTGATGAAGACTTGGGGCGAAAAGAAGATTTGTGCTGCAAGGAAGTATTTCAACAAAGCAGGAAATATTTGAACTGGGAAAAGAGGGACATTTTTGAATGTTTGTTTGGGAGACATTTTAGCTTCTATAGGAAATGTGTACTTTGGGGGTGAACATGCATGTTAGTGCTGAATTTTTTTGGAGGGGGGGAGGGGAATATTTGGTGAAAGGGGAGAGAGTATTGCTTGCAGGGTGGGGGATATATTGTTTCATCCCCCTGATACCTGTGCTCTGTGCGTTACACACCCCTGATGCCTGAATTCTGTGTGTTACACACCCATGACACCTGCACCTTGTGCATTACATACTCCTGACCCCTGCGCTCTGTGCGTTATGCACCTCTGATTCCTGCACTCTGTACATTACACACCCCTGATCCCTGCACTCTCTGCATTATATAACCCTGGACCCTATGTACAACAGACCCCTTTTCTCTGTGTTTTACATACCACTGACCCCTGCACTCTGCATTACATGTCCTTTATCCTTGCACCCTTGCATTATACACTCCTAACCACTGATTTCTGTGTGTCATACACTCCTGACCCCCTGCAGTCTATCAGTTTCCTGCATTATATACATTATAATGCGTATTACTTCTCATAAAAGTGTTCGTTGTCTCAACAGTTGCAGATTGCTAAGCAGTACCCGACTATTTTCATAAAGTTATTCTGCAAGGTAGGTGCAGAAAAAGTGTTAGCTTGCTGTTTATTTTCAGTGTGCACAAAAGCATATGTAATGGAAGAATTTCATTTTTTTTTAAATTTTGTACTGAGGTTCATACATGTTTGTGAGACTATCCCTTGGGGCACAGCAATGAAATCATATTTATGGGTAAAACGACTGTGGTGTATGTGTGCCATGCATACAACAAGTAGTCTAGCATTGTATTTAAGGACCTTTGGCTTATTATCAGGAGATAATATTATGGTTATATCCACTCTGGCTGGAACACACAAATACCCTTGCAATGGGGTCCCCCAAACTGCATGGGTTAAATGCTCATTATATCTGGGGGTAGAGGAAGAGGCTCTTTAACTTACCCTATTCCCAGCTTTAGCCAGCTGCAGTTTTGTCATCTTCTCCCTACAGCTCCACTCTGTGGGCAGTGTCTGAAATCATCATATACAGTACGTTGCTGGGCTTTTGACCTCACATTGTATCCAAGAGGGGTCAAGTGCATGACCACTACCTTGAGTGGCTTAGAGAGGAGGCAGCACTGGACAAAGGGTGCTGGAGCACAGAATAATATAAGTATAAAATATATATATATAAACATGCACTTAACCCTTGCAGTGTGTGTGTGTGTGTGTGTGTGTGTGTGTGCGCTGCAAAAGTATTATTTTATTCAATCCAGGAGTTTTGTTTCAAATGATTGTTGTATGAACATGACTTACTTTTTGCATTCAGTTTTGTTTCAGTAATATTCAGTTTGAAGTTTATATGCTTTATGAGAGTAGTTTTGGTTAAATGTTCAGGAAAAAGGTTTAACAGCAACTGTGACTTACACCTTGTGAGTGAAGCCAGCCATTCAGAGGATAGGGTGAAGTGCCTAGATATGATGGAAATAAAGAACAATAAGACAGTAAAGGAACTAAGGATGTTAGAAAAAAAGGGGATGGCTACAAGGACCAGAGGAATAGAAAAGAGAAAGGGGGGGGGGGGGTGTTCTAGAAATGTTATGAATATTTCTATAGACATTTTTCAGGAAGTGTTCTATTTAAATGACCATTATGTCTCCCAGTGTCAGTTTACCGGTAATCGCTATGCACAGCGATTATGGCTTTAACTGGCATTGAGGAAAGACCTGTAGTTGTGGAAACCTTCCATTAATTTTAGGCTGCATACCACTCGCCTGATCTCCCGAACGGTGGGTGCTCCGAGCGGCTAGCGAACGAGCGAACAAGCGAACGCCGGTCCGGATCAAATGGCAGTGCGATGTGAACTCTGCCGCGCAAATGTATATCAGTAAGCCGGGGCCCCGGTATTCATTGGCGGAGATATGTTTGTGATGTGGAATTATTATCGTACAGTCAGGTCCATAAGTATTGGGACATTGTCACAATTCTAATCTTTTTGGCTCTATACACCACCACAATGGATTTGAAATGAAACAAACGAAATGTGCTTTAACGGCAGACTTTCAGCTTTAATTTGAGGGTATTTACATCCAAATCAGGTGAACGGTGTAGGAATTACAACAGTTTGGATATCTGCCTCCCACTTTTTAAGGGACCAAAAGTAATGGGACAGATTAACAATCATAAATCAAACTTTCACTTTTTAATACTTGGTTGCAAATCCTTTGCAGTCAATTACAGCCTGAAGTCTGGAAAGCATAGACATCACCAGACGCTGGGTTTTATCCCTGTTGATGCTCTGCCAGGCCTCTACTGCAACTGTCTTCAGTTCCTGCTTGTTCTTGGGGCATTTTCCCTTCAGTTTTGTCTTCAGCAAGTGAAAAGCATGCTCAATCGGATCCAGATCAGTTGGTTGACTTGGCCATTGCATAACATTCCACTTCTTTCCCTTAAAAAACTCTTTGGTTGGTTTCCCAGTATGCTTCGGGCCATTGTCCATCTGCACTGTGAAGCGCCGTCCAATGAGTTCTGAAGCATTTGGCTGAATATGAGCAGATTATATTGCCCGAAACACTTCAGAATTCATCCTGCTGCTTTTGTCAGCAGTCACATCATCATCAATAAATACAAGAGAACCAGTTCCATTGGCAGCCATACATGCCCATGCCATGACACTACCACCACCATGATTCACTGATGAGGTGGTATGCTTTGGATCATGAGCAGTTCCTTTCCTTCTCCATACAAACAGTTGATTTGGCCACACCCTAATGTTTTTGCTATCTCTCTAATGGGTTTGTTTTGTTTTCTCAGCCTAATGATGGCTTGCTTCACTGATAGTCACAGCTCTTTGGATCTCATATTGAGAGTTGACAGCAACAGATTCCAAATGCAAATAGCACACTTAAAATGAACATTGGACCTTTTATCTGCTCCTTGTAAATGGGATAATGAGGGAATAACACACACCTGGCCATGGAACAGCTAAGCAGCCAATTGTCCCGTTACTTTTGGTCCCTTAAAAAGTGGGAGGCACATATACAAACTGTTGTAATTCCTACACCTTTCACCTGATTTGGATGTAAATACCCTCAAATTAAAGCTGAAAGTCTGCAGTTAAAGCACATCTTGTTTGTTTCATTTCAAATCCATTATAGAGCCAACAAGATTAGAATTGTGTCGATGTCCCAAAATTTATGGCCTGACTGTATCTGCCCTTTTGCTGGAATAATGGCTGGTAGCTTTCTATTATGCTTGATCCGCATGATTGAAATACTGCTGCTATTTTCCTTTGCAGATATAGTCTCATTTACTGGAACAATAGCATAATCACTATCAAATATGGTTTTTATGAACTATATTATAAAGGATTCACTCTAACAGGTTATGACAGGAGTGCATGCATATGTACTGGTGTGGCCGCGTACATGAGAATCCTTGCTAGTTCCATTGTATAGTGTTTGGCAGCCATTATCCCATACGTGGATCCCATTGTTGGCAATAGTGCATGGTTCCTTTTGCACCCAACGACTGGGGACTCTTGCATAAGGCTCAGTTTGTCCATTAACATACACTTCCATTTCTTTTGTACTTTTGAAAATATACATGTCTGTGATTGGTTGTATAGTCGCCATCTCCCATTGTTATCCGACTATAAATAAACAAGTGTCCTGTGTTGGAACAGGACTCATTCTGTTGATCTCGACCGTGACACAGCTTGCACCTGTTTCTCTCTTTGTCCCCGAGTGCGCTAGGATTTCTTTATACAAAAGAGCTGTACATACAAGGGATTATTGGCGCTTGGCGAGTATTAATATCCACAAGTGCACTTTTCAGTGCAGCGAAGTTCTCGTAGCATCAAGCTCATTTCTATGCCCCAGACCCCATTAATTTCCACCACAGGGGGTGGAAAGTATTCCATCATCCCATCAGCGTTGTATCTGTCCAGTAGAGTTATCTATCCAGAAAAGCAGGTGACAGTCTAAACAAATCAAGATGCCCAAGGTTTTTTGAACTGCTCTTTTCTATCATTTTCTTGAGGCAACAGATGTTCCAAATTGCCAATAGAGTCCAACTCCACTTCGCACTCTGCTAGGGAGGGTATGTTCATAGATTTCCAGCGGTGGGTTATGACCATTCTAGCTGCAGCTTAGCTGATTTGAGGGATCCTTGGATTAGAAAGAGAGATTGGTACATATGTCTCCATAATTTTACAGTCAATTTTAAAGATTTTTATCCAGAATGATTTAAATCAAGGACAATCCCACCACATTTGGAGCATAGTCCCTGTCTAGTGGCATGTCCAACAACTAGCAGGAAGTGTAGAGTTAAAATGATTGAGGGTAGCAGGGTACCTGTACTATATAGTAGTACGTTTAAGCCCTTACTCTTGGATCTTGGTCGCTACTAGGGATGATCGAACTTTTCAAAAGTTCGGTTCGGCCAGAACATCCGAACTTCCCGAAAGTTCGGCCGGATTTCAGAACCCGATTGAAATCAATGGGACCCGAACTTCGGTAATCAAAAAACACCATTTTGAAGACCTAAAACCCAATAAATGCCCCTAAAAAGTGCCTAGGGTTCTGGGTCATGCCCCAGGAACTATTAATCACACAAAAAAAAGTTCTTAAAAATTGTCATTTTTGATAGAGAGCCAATTATTGAAAAAAAAAAAAAGAGATTTTTTGATTTTGATTTAGTGTCTGGGGGGTCTAAAAAGTGTACCTGTGAAGTTTCAGCTCTTTAGCATGTCCAGAACCATAAAAAAAAAAAAAAGATCTTTGTATTATGTCACTTATAGAACAGGGATATGGCTCCGCTCTTTTCACACCTTGCCGGTTTAGTATCAAGCATTTTTTGGGCATTTTTTGGGGGTTATTGGAGGCAGGCAAAACATCAGAACTTCTGTGTAGGGGTATATATATACACACATACTTATATGTATATATACCCATACACATATATAGGTGTATGGCTATCTGGCTATCTGGCTAGCTGGGCATTTTTTTTTTTTTTTTGACAGGCAGCTGGGAGCCGATATGTTGCCTTCTGCCTGTTTAAACCCTGTAAAGCCAAAAACACTGTGCAGCAACTGTGTGTTGCAAGGGGTTGCAGGGTAGGGATAGACCGATATGGTTTTTTCAGGGCCGATACCGATATTTTGGTCACAACCTATCAGTATTGGCCGATGTTGGCCGATATTGTGTACATTTAAAGTTTTGCAAAATAAAGACAATTTTTGACACAAACCTGGTACTGAATATGTTAATTTTTGTTTGATGCTTAATGTCTGGCTTGCTGGCACCCTGTGGGGGGTGGCTGGCTGGCTGGCACCCTGTGGTGGGTGGCTGACTGTCTGGTACCCTGTGGTGGGTGGCTGGCTGTCTGGCACCCTGTGGTGGGTGGCTGACTTGCTGGCACCCTGTGGTGGATGGCTGGCACCCCGTCTGTGGATGGCTGGCTTTCTAGCACCCTGTGGTGGGTGGCTGGCTGGCTGGCACCCTGTGGTAGGTGGGTGGCTGGCACAGGGGCTGTGGGTGGCTGGCACAGGGGCTGTGGGTGGCTGGCTGGTACAGGGCCTGTGGGTGGCTGGCTGGGTGGTACAGTGCCTGTGGCTGGCAGGTACAGGGCCTGTGGGTGGCTGGCTGGTACAGGGTCTGTGGGTGGCTGGTTGGCTCGCTGGTACAGTGCCTGTGGCTGGCTGGTACAGTGCCTGTGGATGTGGGTGGCTGGCTGGCACCGGGCTGCTGTGGGTGGGTGTATGGCTGTGATACACTCCTGCAAAACTAGTCCCAACTCCAGAAGAGGCAGTCCAAGGCGAGGGAGGCGGCCTAAGAAGGCAGAATGACGTCACAAAACTTTTGGCGATATCGGCCATTTCCGGGGCCGATACCGATATATCGAGGAAAGTGCATATTGTCCCCCAATATATTGGCCTTGCAGATAGTCAGTCAGTCTATCTCTATTGCAGGGTGGTCGGGTTGCAGCCCTACTCATTTGAATTGGTCATTTTTTTTTTCTGCGGAGATACTGCCCACCGAATGCAACAGGGGGGATATTTTTGCAATAGGTGCCATGTTAGATTAAGGGGAGAGGAAAATATGTGTCTAAACTGCCTGCTTTTACTGCCCCCCAACTGCATACATAAAGAAAAGACCTTTAGCCACCATTCACGTTGGTGCAGCTTTGAAATTGCGCTACTTCAGCGCGATTTCAAAGCCGCACATCAGTGCGATTTGCACTGCCGATTTCATTGCGGCTTACAACTTCATTCAACAAAAGTCTATGCAAGTCGCAATGAAATTGGTAAAAAGTACTGCAGGAACCTTTTTTCATGATCACTGCAACATGAATTGCTGTCATATGAATGATTCCATTGCCAGCAATGGGGTGCGCCTTGTCGTGCGATTTGGAACTGTCAGATCGCATGACAAGTCGCACCAGTGTGATCTGGGGCAAAGGGCTTTTTTTTATCTTAATTTATTAGCAAAACCCTTTGCATTAAACGTTTTTAAAAACATCTTCATGTTATATTCTCAGCAAAACAATTTATCTACATTATTTCAATATAGTGCTACAAAAAGATCTTCATGATAACGTAACTTCTATTCTTTTACTATTTTTGAAAGTTGAAGGCTGAAATGTCATGATGCAATCCAATATAAAATACTTACTAAACATTTACCTTTTCTGGCTGAAGTTGTTAGATATGTTTGTGCTTTCAAACTGTGTGTGTGTAAGGCTGGATACACACTATACAACTTTTGTTGTTAGATTTCCTTTATATTTACCTTTAACTATGTAGTGCAAGGGCCTGCCTAGTTGCATACAAATGGAAAGTGTTTATATTTGACCTCATATTTTATAGTTTTGGTAAACCTAAAGGAAAAAATCTAAAGAAAATTGTATAGTGTGTATCCAGCTTAAGTTATTTAACAAATGACACTTTCAAAACAATAGTCTCAAACACATTGAAAATGTAGGTTTAGTTGTGTGTTCTACATTTCGCCCAGTAGATGGCACACGTTTGTTCTTTCACAAGTAACTTTCAAATCTACCATAGTACAGCATGGCTGTCAGACGTGAACAATGTTTTCTAAAATACCAAAGACAGTTAATTTAAATAGTAGTAGCAGTGATAATAATAATAATTATAAAAATAATTTTATAAAAATAACAATAATTTGTCCTGTGCTGCATATAATATGAATAGGCTCCAGAAATATTTAAATAATACCCTTCAAAATATTCTCTTTAAGTTGTGTTCATCCACTTGTATTTTATAAAAAAAACATGGGCATCTGAATACTGCTGCTATTCTTACATTTATGTAAACCCCGTGTCTATATTTGTGATTAATGGTGTGCATCACCCAAATGTGGACATGACAGTATAAGTGTGTTATGAAATTATAGTATAGACAAAGTTAAAAACTTGCACAGTACACGCCCTAAAATGTTATCAAACTACAAAAAGAAAAATTCTGTGTTATAATTTTTTGTACAAATAGATGCGATTAGTTTTAGGACTTTCATTGTAAACAAGCAATCAGTAAAATGTCTGCTGTACCTTAATTATAAAGAAAACATCAAAGTGGATGTGCCCACAGTAACATTAAGCAGGAATAATAGTGTCCTAGCAGCTAGAATCTTAGCAATATGTTGAAAGTATTTGATGCCATTCACAGCATGTGACAGTGATATATTTTAGAAGATAAGGAACAACTTTTGTCAGGCTGTAATGCCCCACAAACCCAATTGTAGGCAGATCAACACTGTCATAATACAATTATTCAAGACCTTCTACATATCATATTTTCATACCATAAATAGCTCAAGGCGCCAGAGATGTGCATCCTGGAGAAAACACTGAGTCGAAACTTGAAGGGTGTGAAATTGACATGATTAATAATTATAGTTATTAGCACATGTGCCAGCTGCTCATGTATGGTTTGCCTTGATTTATGGTGCTGTAACTGCCTATATCCGCCTCATAAGAAGCCTTGGTGACACAACTGTGGGCAGAATGTGTCCTTCCCATTGCTAGAGCTTCATCTTCAGAAAGTGGGTGAAAAACACACTTCATGACAAGTCAAGTAGACACCTCAGTGGGATGGAAGGGAGCCTTTGTTCCCTTGCTCGTTGCACGGACTTCTGGAACCTATCTCCTTGGAGCAGTCGGTCAAAGCCTTTGATGTTTTGAGCTAGCCTCTCTCCCAGTTACCAGAATGCGAGCGATCATTTTTTATTGGTAATGCCACCACAACAGAGAACAGTGAATAACAATGAATCTGTGGATAATTGTATGATACTGCCTGATGTTAAATACTAAAACTGGACATAGCTGGATCCCCCAAGCTTTGACAGTTTTATTTATATGAAGGCCACTAATGTTAGTTCATTCTTTGTCATAACAAGAGGGCTTTTAAATGGCATATGCTTTAATCATTGACATGTCTTTCTTGATGTATGCTAACAACATATGTTGGAAGGCATTTAACACTGAATTGATTTATATATTTATTCTTTTTTATGTAGTAAAAAAAATATAAAGGGTTCAGATATAAAAAGAAAAACGGTAATAGTATAAAAACAAATTCAAAGGTTAAAAGGTATCAAGAAGAACAAACACCACATTGGAGTTAATTTACTATAGGAGTAGAGACTGTTAACTAAGAAAAGCCTAATAAATACATTGAAGCACTCTGAATATCCAATCACGTGCTAGGAAACATTTAAAAAACAGGATTTTTGTTTGTACTTCATTGTGTAGTCGAAGTGAACATAGTATCACCTTACACACTAAACTATGGGAATGTTAACTTTGCTAAATACGGGGCGTGGCTGACTTCCGGGATGTGAGGAGCTTCTTCTCCTAGCTCCGCTGCCGATCGATTCTCCTGTATCTAATCCTTTGCCATCCGGGCTCTATTTCGCTGTCTACTTACCTCCCTCGGCTCCCTGATCACTCCTGCATCCGACAGATATGGTGAAGTATGGCAGGGACAGGCCGGTGTCCCCGGAGGATCGCGATCCGGATCCCTCGGCACAGGTCCAAGATGGCGCCCGATCCTCTCACGCTGCCTGGGCCTCCGCTGCAGCTGCTCACGCATCCTGGATGGGAGACAGTCCTGAATGGCCTGCACTGTCACCGAGTGCCCATACCGCTGCAGAACCTGTGGGACCACGCATATCCCAGGTACCTGAACCCACCCTGTCGCAAATAATGGATGCCATAAAAATGTGTCAGACCTCCCTTACATCCCAGATTGATGCTCTTAGGGTGGACTTCTCCCTCCTTAAAGACGATGTCCACAAGCTCAGGCAGAGTGTCACCACTGCAGAACAACGTATAAGCTCCGTAGAGGACGATGTATTCCCTCTCCCTGCAGCACTTAGAGGCATACAGGCGGAGCAGAAGGCCCAGGCGGCTAAGTTAGGGGACATGGAGGACCGCCTGCGGCGCAATAATCTGAGATTCCTGGGCTTCCCGGAGGGAGCTGAAGGCAGAAATCCTGAGGCCTTTGTAGAATCCTGGCTGAAACAGGCGCTGGGCCCTGATTCCTTCTCCCCACTATTTGCTGTTGAGCGGGCTCATAGGGTCCCCTTTAAGGCCCCTGCACCGGGAGCTAGGCCCCGACCCTTGCTGGCAAGGATCCTTCACTACAGGGATAGAGATGCAGCTCTGAGGAAGGCCAGGGAACTACCGGATCTCCGCTTTGACAATGCTGTCATTACCATCTTTCCGGATTTCTCAGCGGGCACGCAAAAACAGAGAGCAGCATTTGTGCATGTCAAGAAACGTCTCAGGGAGCGGCAGCTACCTTACAGTATGTTGTATCCTGCTAAATTACGTGTGGTGTGTGGAGGCAAGACGCAATTCTTCCTGGATCCTGCGGACGCTGCTCAATGGCTGGACTCCTTGGGCAGGGGCTGAGGACTTTGCTGAGTGGGGTATCCTTTTTCCTGATATATCTCTCCGGATGCTGAGCCTGTCGCAAGGTTGGGGATACCCTTTTTTGTGCCTTGGATTATTGCCCGTCTCCTCTTCTTTACCTGTGGGAGGTGTACTCCTGATTCCCCTTCCCGGATGGTAACTTCTATGTGGTGTGACTGTATGGTGGCATTCTAGGAACGTTACTTAGGTTCGGTTCTCCACTAGTTCCACTGACTTGGTTTGGTTTGGGGTTCAGGCTCGGGCATGTTGGGGCTACGGGCAGGGTGGGGGGTTGGGGACTTTTTGTTTTTTTGTTTCTTTGGGACTGGTTTCTACCCTTCACGGATGCTTCCTGCGCTCCTTACCTTATGTATACAGACGCTTCCTACGGCGGTTGAGGCGCTGCCCCCTATTGCCCGGTTTCTGGGGGACCTCATCAGCATGGGACTGTCCTCTTTTTTCTTACCATGGCTGTGGACAAGTTAACTGTGCTCTCCTGGAACGTTAGGGGGCTTAACGATAAAGTGAAACGGGCCCTGGTTTTTAATTACTTACAGAAATATACCCCTCAGATTGTATTTTTACAGGAAACACATTTGACTGGGTCTAAGGTTCTTGCCCTTAAGCGGGCGTTTGTGGCGCATGGCTTCCACTCCATGTTTTCCACACACGCCAGGGGGGTATCAATCCTGGTGACTCGTTCACTTCGGTGCCTGGTGAAACAGGTTGTTACCGATATATATGGGCGATATGTTATCGTTTTACTGCAAATTGAGAATGTGGTGTATACTTTCTTGTCTGTTTATATCCCGCCCCCATTTACACTAGCCTTCTGGGACAAGGTAATGGCCCAATTGTTACAGGTGGCCGAAGGGCCTTTGCTGATTGCGGGTGATTTTAATGCAGTGATGTCCCCTGCGGTGGATAGGTATCCTGGAGATGTGTCGGCTTCTTCCTCTCTTGCGGCTTCAGTCGACAAGTATCAGTTGGTGGACTGCTGGAGGTGGAGGAACCCGACCGCTAGAGAATATTCCTGTTACTCGGCCTCTTATAAAACCCTCTCCAGGTTGGATATATGTTTGGTCTCCCCGGACTTGCTCCCGAGACTAATTTCCGTCTCCTACTTGCCTAGGGCCGTCTCGGACCACTCTCCTTTGCTTATTACAATTGGCCTCTCCTCCTCAATCGGTTACAAACTGTGGAGGTTGAGCCCTCAGTGGCTCAACGAGGAAATCTTTTTCAATATCACTGAGAAGGAGATGGCTCATTTCTGGCTGGTCAATCAGGAGACGGCCTCTGGTGCTATGGTGTGGGATGCCTTCAAGGCTACCATGCGGGGCTCAGTGTCCGGGGTGATTAAGCAACTCAGGGAGGATAGGGCCTGGAGGGTGGAATCTCTCCAGTCGGAGGCGACTAAGGCTGAATTGGAATATATTAAAAACCCCTCATCTGAGAACTATTCCGTGTGGCGGGACAGTGCTCGGCAGCTGGATCTCATTTTAATAGAAAAGACTCAGAAAAAATTACTCTATCAAAAGCAGCGAGTGTTTGAATATGGCGATAAGAATAGTAAGATTCTGGCGTATCTCTCTCGCTCTGAGCACCCGGTCACGGCTATTGCCAGTGTTTACGATGCCCAGCATCGGCGGTGCACGGAGGGCACGGAGATAGTGGGAGCCTTTCTAGATTTTTTTAAGTCCTTGTACTCCTCAAGAGCCACCTACTCTCAAGAGGAACTGGACTCCTACCTACGGGATATCCCGATGGAGACGCTTGAGGTGGAGGATAGTGTGTCGCTTGAGGGCCCTATTACTGCTGAGGAGATCGCGGCTGCGATTTCCTCTTTTGCGGCTAATAAGACACCGGGGATGGACGGGTTTCCGATTGAGTGGTACAGAGCCTACTCGGGGACTCTAGTCCCCCGACTATCTAAGGTTTATGCTGACGCTTTTGAGACTGGGAAGCTCCCACCGTCTCTTCGGGAGGCCCTGATAGTGTTGATACCCAAGCCAGGAAAGGACCCGATGTACTGCGAGTCTTATAGGCCTATATCCCTGATCAATGCTGACGTCAAAATTATGGCAAAGGTTTTGTCCCGTAGGGTGAATACCGTTGTCTCTAAGATTATTCACTCCGACCAAACTGGATTCATTCCAGGCCGCTCTACGGCGATAAACCTACGTCGTCTCTTCATCAACCTACAGGCTCCACCCTCTGGAGTGGACACCAGACTGATATTATCCTTAGATGCTCATAAAGCATTTGACTCGGTGGAGTGGCCCTATTTATTCGCAGTGCTGGGCAGGATGGGATTTGGTCCAAAGTTTATCAGGTGGGTGCGATTACTCTATGACTCGCCAGTGGCGCGCTTGCGTGTCAACAACAGGGTTACTGAACAATTTCCGGTGTCCCGTGGCACTAGGCAGGGGTGCCCATTGTCCCCCCTGCTGTTTGCCCTGGCCCTGGAACCACTGGCCAACTTGCTCAGGCGTGATGAGAGGATACGTGGTTGCAGGGTGGGGGAGCTGGAAGAGAAAACATCTCTATATGCCGATGACATGCTGCTTTATTTGGCTGACTCCCGGGAGTCCCTGGATGCTGCCCTGGAGGTGATAGAATCCTTCGGGCGATTCTCGGGATTCCAGGTTAACTGGGATAAGTCGGTGGCGTTCCCCCTCGACCCTAATCGGGCACCTGACCTGGTGCTTCCGCGTAGCCTTCAGGTAGTGACTAAATTTCGATACCTGGGTGTGGTCATTCAGCAACCGGTGGGCATGTACGTTGACAACAATATTGCTCCACTGATACAACGGTTGAAACAAACCTTGGTCACCTGGAGCAAATTGCCCCTTAACCTGATGGGTAGAATCAATATATTTAAAATGATCTATCTGCCCCGCTTCCTCTATCTCTTTTGGCAGGCACCGGTGTACCTTCCCAAACGGTTCTTTGCAAGCATTGAATCCATACTGATTTCTTTTCTATGGGGTATGAAGCCGGCGCGGATCTCGTTCAGCACGCTAAAACTCCCCGCTCACGCTGGGGGTCTGGCGGCTCCTGATCTGCAGGCTTACTACTTGGCTGCTCAATTGACACATGTCCATGCGTGGTTCTTCCCGGACCTGCCGAACGCAGCGGTCACCACGTCGGCAGCGGTGATGGGCTCCTATGAGGCACTCCTTAATTCACTATATAGGAATGGTCCTTACCCGAAGGAGGGTGCCGCTATCCTTAGATTATCCTACAAAATTGTGCATATTTGTAACGCTAGAATGGGGGGTTCTTCCTTCAATAGATCCCCTAATGCTCCTATATGGTTTAACCCGGGACTGCCAGATTTACATAAGTTGGATTCCTCTAGGAGGTGGGCGGGATTTGACTTAAAATATGCCCACCAATTGTTTGTGAACCAGACCTTTAAGTCCTTTGCTGAGCTGAGGACGGAGCTGGGGATTCCCTTGACGTGCTGGTTTCTGTATCAGCAACTTCGACACGCAGTGGCGGCCCAATTTGGTCTTCGGGGGGTCCACCTGGCTCCGACTCGGTTGGAAAAGGAATTGATGAATCCCGACCACACTAAACTCATCTCTCGACTATATGGGTTGACTCTTGACCAGGGTGAGGGGAGGATGGGGTCCCTTCGGGCAAAGTGGCAGGCTGATATACCTCAATTGGAACTGGCGGACTGGGATGATTTGCTCAGTGCCCAGTTCCATGGATTGATAGCTGCGGGGGACAGGGTTATTCAACTGAATTATTTACATAGAATTTACTATACTCCCTGCCGTCTCTTTGCGATGGGAAGGCTTGCCTCCCCATTGTGTTTCCGCTGCCAGGAAGTTAGGGGGGACTTCTTTCACATGGTCTGGTTATGTCCGCTGATTCAGTCCTTCTGGAAGGGGGTATGTACCTTTATCGCGGAAAAATTGGCACTGCCGAATATTCTCGCGCCGGACAGATGCCTACTTGGCAATCTGGGGGAGGAGGGTATTCGGCAGTCCCAGAGGACTCTGTTGTGTATACTTTTTTTCTATGCCAAGAAATTGATTGCCCTGAGATGGAAACAGGACGCTCCGCCTACGGTAGCAGCCTGGGTGGAACTGGTCAACAATGCTCTTCCTATGTATAAATTGACATATCTGGCTAGGGGTTCCAAGAAAAAATTTGCTAAGGTATGGTCCTCCTGGATGGACTCGGTTCTAGGGTCCAGAGAGGTCTAAACTTCTGAGATGTTGTGTGACTGTCTGTCAAACTTATTGCTCCGCCTTGGGGACGTTTTTGTTTTGTTTTTTTTCTCACCTATTGGGTGCCCGGGGCTGGGAGGGGGGTGGTGCTTCTTCCCTATGGTGGGTTGCATACTTGCTGATGTGATAGGAATGCATTCCGTGAAGGGTTTTGTTAGGTTTGTACTTTCTCCTTATACTATTTGGAAGGTTATATGTTTTAAGTTGTTGGGAGGGGGGGGGGGGAAGGGGGGAGGGGAAAAAAAAAAAAAAAAAAAAAAAAAACTTTTTGAATATCATCCTACGAAGTCTCTGGTTGGTGCGGGAGAGGCGAGGTGGGGGCAGTCAATTGAGGTTGCTATATGTGCGCTACTGTGGTTGATGTTACTTGCCTTACTACCCTGTACTTCTGTCTGTATGATTTTTGGATATGCATTATTTCCTTCTTGGTTGTACTTTCTGATTTATATCGGACTGTTGTCTGTGTTTTATGTTTATTAATAAAAATACCTTTAAAAAAAACTTTGCTAAATGAACGGTCTTTATTCTTTTAATGAATCAACCCTGATGGGGTCTGATTAACCAAAGTCAAGCTCAAAGTACCTCAAACTCAAAATATATCCAGAGATCTACAGTCCAGTGAGCAAGCGTATAAGATTATTAAATCAAACCTACTGATGGACATTATATTGCAAATCTTACTGCCAAACTTGATATATATAAAATGCAGTGCTTTGCAAATGTATGCATACACCTTGAAACCAGAGCCGGCCCTACCATGGGTCCCACTGGGTCCATGGGTCCCACTGAGTCCATTTGGACCCAGGCGGAACTTTGAGAAGGGCGGCAAATTCACACCAAAAATTTTTTCCAGCAGTTTTGTGTGTCATCAGTTTGAGGCGCGTTATGGGAGGCATTTCCCTATCTCATAATTTGCGCCCGTAGTGCAAACTGATGAGTATGAGGAGGCAGAGCATCTCCTCTGGGGAACGTCTTTTGCATGATTATGGCGTGCGCAGTGACATCAGACATCAGACTCAGGAGCGACAGGAGGACTGAGGACAGACAGTGGGTGTTTGGTGGACCGGTCTGGTGGTGAGTTATGGAAGAAGATAGCTGTATATATATAATATTTTCTAAATTTTATATTTAAGAAAGTTATTCATGTTTTTTTGTTTTTTTTTGTCCCTATACCCCACAAAGCAGCCCCTTAACCCCCCACAAATCAGCCCCTTAACCCCTCCACAATGCAGCTCCTTAAGATTTTGCATATAGGCACAGTAAATCTGACTTCCTGACAAATTTTAATTTTATCATGATGTAAAATAATGTGGATGTGGGGGCCTTTTGGCGGGCCTGATTTTTTTTTTTGGGTGAGGGGTGGGGGGCAGCCCTGCTTTGAACTTTTGCACACTTTGTAATTTTAAAAATGTAACTTTAAATTGATATTATTAATATTTGTGCAACCTAATTTATACAATATGCTTACCCTTTGGAGGTGCAGTATATTTGCTATTGTAACATAAAAGTACGTTCAATTTAAAAAATAGTCATTTGTTACAAACTGTAAATGTGCAACCCTGAGTCAATACTTGGTAGAACGGCTTTTGGGATAGATCTGTACCAGCTTGACACAATTGGCTTCATTGCAATTTCTGTAGCTGTCAGATTGGATAGGGTCCATTGATGAACAGCAATTTTCAATTGGATTGAGGCCTGGGCTGTGATCTATTCCAAAAAATTCAGGTCATGGTGTTAAAATACTTTAGTGTAGCTTTGGCTGTGTGTTGAGGATCACTGACCTGCTGAAGGTCCTTTCCCAAGTTTTTCTCTAAACATGTCTTTCTCTACAATTGCCATGTATTTGGCTCCCTCCGTCTTTTTTCTCAGTTCTTACCTGTTTTGTGTTCACTGATGATGAAAAGCATCCCCACTTCATAATACTTTTACCACCATGCTTTACTGTAGGGATCCTGATCTCTAGAAATTAAGAGTTTGGACTTTTTGACAGTCATAACATTTTATGCTAAGCTCAAAAACTCACATTTTGGTGCTGTCAAACCAGAGAACTATTGTTCTGTTGTTTGCTGTCTGTGTATCACCTGTGCCTTTTGGCACACTCCAAATGAGATTTGATATGAGATTTTTGTCATATTTCCAAAGCCCAGCTATGTTGAGCATCTGGGTTATAGCTGTTCTATGAAAGAGTTCTCCTATCTCAGCTGTGGAGCTCTGCATCTACATCAGAATTACCATTAGCTACTTGATTGCCTTTTGACTAATGCCCTCCTTACCTGGTAACTGAGTTTTGCCTTCTCTAGAGAATCTGTAAAACTGAACTCAAGCCTTACCATCAGTTGTTGTTGTACCGGCTGCTCTACTGTACTGAAATTGCTAATTCTTATTTTACTACACATCTTCCCAAAGTGTGCGTTAGAAGCTTTAGCAAGTCAGATAATGGAAAATTGCTATCAGACACTTACCGTAATTTTCCTTTCCTGGCCTATCCTCACGACAGCACACAATGAGTTAACGCCTCCTTTTGAGCCCACAGGATCACCTCTTCCTAGCTAAATAAAAGACAGCCCCTCCCCAACTGAAGTGTTCGATAACTTAGCCTGCGACAGGCTTCTAGGGAGGGAGTCCTCTGCTGACGTGAGGATAGGCCAGGAAAGGAAAATTACGATAAGTATCTGTAACAGTTTTTGCTGGCCCTACCTCATGTCAGCACACAATGGGATATAAGTAGCTGAATAAATGGGCGGGAGAGAACACATGAAAAGAAACACTGGCAATCAAAGAAAAAGAATAAGTCTCTTATCCCAATCTTGGCAGAACTAGGCCAACTTGGCATGTCTAGCTTAAAAAGTCAAATGAAGGCCGCACAAGAACTTAAGCTAACCATCTCACATATATCTCCAAAATCTTTGCATAACTGCCCCAAAGGCTGCCATCCCTTTGGTCGAAGGAGCTTGCATCTGTTGCATGTCAATCTAATCACCCTGGTAAACCAAAGAAGATGACTCTTGAGAACCTAATGGCAAAATGCCCTGGTAAACCAAAGAAGATGACTCTTGAGACCCTAATGGCAAAATGAAAAGATTGTCCACTTTCCGCATGTCTTTAGAGCTGTGCAAGTACACAGTTAGCAACTTGACCATGTGTCAGAACCAATACTAAGTCCCATGAAGGGAACAAAGATTTCCTTGGGGGTTGTATATGGATTACCACCTGCGTGAAGCATCTGGTCAATGATTCTTCCACCCATCTGCAGGCCGAGAAAAAGGATATAGCAGAGATATGTACTTTAATGGAGTTGTATGCCAGACCAAACTCTAATGCTGACTGTAAAAATGTCCAGAATATTGGCTAGAGCTGGCGACACATGTGAGAAATCTTTTTGCTGAGCAAACAAGACAGACTTCCTTCATATCCTCTCATATGTAGCGTTCATAAATGATCTTGCATCCTTTACCAAGGTTTTAACCACCTCAGGAGAGAATCCCTGCACCTCTAGTCTTGCCAATTCAAAAACCGAGCTACTAAAAAGTAGTCTAAGTTGATTAACCACTTAAGCCCAGGAGGATTTGGCTGCTGAAAGACCAGGGGGTATTTTGCAATTCGGCACTGCGTGACTTTAACGGACAATTGCGCGGTCGTGCAACGCTGTACCTAAACAAATTTGACGTCCTTTTTTTCCCACAAACAGAGCTTTCTTTTAGTGGTATTTGATCACCTGTGCGATTTTTTGATCATGCGCTATAAACAAAAAAAGAGCGTCAATTTTGCAAAAATAACAATATTTTTCACATTTTTTTATATGAAATTACCCCCCAAAAAAATGTAAAAATCTAATTTTTTTAACATTTTCGGCCAATTTGTTTTATGCTACATATGTTTTGGTAAAAAAATCGCAAAAAGCGTATTTTGATTGGTTTCCACAAAAGTTATCGCGTTTACTAACAAAGGGAAAGATTTTCGTCATTTTTGTTGTTTTTTTTTTAACGCGTAATGGCGGCGATCTGCGATTTTTTTTGCGGTACTGCGACATTGGGGCGGACAGATCGGACCCTTGACTGACATTTTTGACACTTTTGGGGTTACCAGTGACATTACTGCAGTAATCAGTGCTATACATATGCACTGTTACTGTAAAATTACACTGGCAGTAAAGGGGTTAACTTTATTTGAGAGGGAGGGGCTGTGTGTGTCCCTAGGGGCGTGATTCTAACTGTGATTGGCTGTGGCTTGAGCTGTAGGAACAATGATCAACGGACCTACATAGTAGAACCGTATGATCATTGTTTCTACACAGGGGAGAATGACAGGCGGCTTGTTTACACTAGCCGCCTGCCTTTCTCCCTCTCCCCCGACGATCGCGGTCCGCCGGTCACACGCGCGGGGGGGTCCGTGACCGCGCGGGAGCGCGCCGTTGGCGGCGCGCGCTTGCTCGCCAGAGCCTCACAGGCTAGTGACGTACCGATACGTCACTCTGCCTGTGAGGGGCTGACCGCCGCAGTATATGTACTTGCGGCGGTCGGCAAGTGGTTAAAGTACTGCCCCTGGTGTATACATAAAAGATCTAGTTTGACCGAAAATGGGATTGGTGGTGCTATCCCACGCCTCCCCATCTCCCCGCCCTCTGTGACATCATCCATAGTCACTTTCAGACTAAAAGCAAAGCCAAGAGAGAAGTGCGGTGCACTGCCTATACAAGACAGGAAAAAACCAAGGGTGATGCAAATGGTGACATTGCAGAGCTCACTAATACCACACCTGTACAATATCCATGCTGTTTAAGCAACATTGCCTGTGGCTCAGCACACAGGGCACCCAGTTTCAGGAAGGTTTACATCCAACATTCTGGGTCTTCCAACTCCAGAAGAGGCTGAACCTGGAGGGGTAGGTGGGGCAGGGAGAATATACTTGCAGCAAACAAAGTACTTACCAACTACAATAAACAGGTGGCCTGGAGCATGACACAAAAAGGAGAACACTTTAGTTAAGGAGGGGCTGTCTTTTATATAGCTAGGAAGAAGTGGTCCTGTAGGTTCCAGAGGTGTTAACCCATTGTGTGCTGATGTGCGGTAGGGCCAGGAAACAGTCCTTTCCTCCTCAGTTTTACCATTCGTGCTCTTCCTCTACCATTCATTAGATTTCAGTTTTTTAGTCATGCACTCTGCCTAGGAACTCCCAATCCTCCAGATTGGCACCCACCCAATAAGGTATTTTGATATTTGCATAACTTTTAGAAGCTAACCTTGTACACCAAGGGCAAGTTTTTGCTACCATTATGTCAAGGCTGGCTCTTATTTACTACTGTAGCGTTTGGGTGGGGCTTATCGCTCAATGTTGCGACCCTCGTGAACCCGCTTGCTAATGCCCAGGAACAGAGGAATGGGTGCCGCAGTCATGCCAAAGTTCAACATTAAGGTGGCAACTCAACTTAAAAATGAGCTGTTGCCTTGCACAGTTCCACTTGATACACGGATAACCTTACTGTAAAGCATTTGTCCCATGTAACTGCACACCTTCTCCTTTCATACAAATGCAGCAATTATAAAGGAGTTACCGCAGAGCCTGTGTCCTGCTCCACCAGCTCTACAATTATTGCCACCTCACTCCCAGTGACAATGTGTGAACACAACGCAGTTCTCTGTTGCTAACAAGCCTAAATACTTTACATGGATCCACTTCTTGCTTCCTCTCTCTCTTCCTGTACCTTCCAGGCTAGGCCTATAGGTTCCCCATGCTGCAAGTCTGGTCCCGAATGTGTGGGGTACTGATCACTAGGAAGAGGGTCAAGCTCACCAACCCCCTTGCAACCAGGATTACTGTCCCCTATGCCAAGGCACTACTTCCCATTGGCTGGCTGCTATAACATTCCATACCACTCAACTGGCGCCCCCCCCCCTTCCATAGCAGGCTAACTTGAGGTGCGGAGTCTAAGCGCCAACTGGTATTCACCAGAGCTTCTGATGGTGGAGATGAACTTCACTGATTCTTGGCACCAGGTCGCGGTCCTCAGGGTCGCCCCACCATGAGGTGAGAGAGTTTGGATCCGGGAGCAGAGGAACTGATAGGAATAGACGGAACTGTAGTCAAAGAAAGTTGTAAGCCAATGAGAATCAAGAGCCAGGAAGGTCGTCAGCCAAAAGGGAAATCGAGAGCCAGGACGGTCATCAGCCAAAGCCAGGTCATACACGGAGGAATACGGAAAGCAGAAGATAGCCAGCAGAGATTCACCTAGAAGAGTCAGTTCGCCTTAAAAAAAAAAACAAATGCACATTTTTTTTGTACATTAAAAAATGTTCATTTATTTATTTATTTTTTTGGTGAATCTGTAAAGTATTACACCCGCAATCAGAAGACACTTGCAGACTGTCAGTACACTATCTGCCTGTACCTCCAATACGGTCAGGCAGTTAATGAAGTCCAGGAAGCTCAATGGAGTACCAGAAAACTCACCAGCGCCCTCGCAGTTCAAGGAGAACCACAAACGGTGACGGTAGTTGTAGTTCATTCATTTACAGAACCCTGTGACTAAATGATGCCACTGTGTGGGCTGTAAAGTTGTGACAGAGGGTGCGTGGAGAAGGCCCCCTGCCTGCTGTCATAGGGAAGAGGCAGATCGGGTGGAGAGGTTGCGGATGTTCAACATGTTATATGTTAAACCCTAAAAGCTAAACTTTGATGGCCTACTTTAACTGTATGAAGTAGGGAGCACTGCCCTCTTTGAACTCCCTATGGGCACTTATCTCTATGATTCCCAAGAAGAAGAAGCCCATGATCCCCAGGCCTTCTGCCCAATCTCTCTGTTGAATGAGATCATGAAATCCTTGAGAAAGATCTTGTGTTCCCACATCAATAAATATCTGCGTGTCCCTGATCCATAGAGACTGGGTTGGCTTTGTGCCTGAATGTCGGGGACAATGTCTGGAAAATTGTCCACCTGATAATCCTACTGAACCATCGCAAAATCTCTGGATTTCTCCTCTCGCTCAATATATTTAAAGCTTTTGGTTCCCTTTCATGTGACTATCTACGATACGTGCTACAGTGTTGGGGTTTCGGGTATTAGATCCTCTCATAGTTGACAGCCCTTTATTTTTCCCCTTCAGCGCACGTTCGCTACACTGGTTGCTTTTTGCCCTCATTCCCCATCTTCAAAGGAACAAGGCAAGGGTGCCCCTTGTCCCTGTCCTCTTTTTCCTTGCCCTTGAACCTCTGGCCATTGCTCTTAAGGCAGACCCCAACATCAATGGCATCCCATACGCGGGCGAATGCTAAAATTAAATATGTTTGCAGAGGACACCCTTTTGACCCTCACCAACTGGATTGTCACCTTACCCAACCTTCAGTCTCTCTTGACCAGCTTTGCTGCCATCTCTGGTCTTCAAATGAACCCACACAAAACAACTGCCCTAAACATTACTCTCCCAAGAATCCCTGGCCTCGCACTTCCATTCTGCCTTCCCATATCACTGGGCCAGCTCCTCTTTGGACTATTCATCCCTCTTCTCCAACAGTTTTTACCCCCTTTTACGCACCATCACTGCTGTTATGGCATCTTGGCAATTTCTCACCCTGTCCTGGATTATCAGTATCCACGCAATAAAGATGACCATCCTCCCAAAGATTTTATATTTCTTTTGGACTCTGCCATTCCTAGTGCCTGCGTTCTACCTGGGTCTTCTTTTCTCCTTTATCTGGGCTTACAAGCACCCCAGGGTCTCTCACTCTACTCTATATGCCCATAGGCTGCGAGGCGGACTTGGTGTTCTAAACATTGCAAAATACTATCAGGCAGCACAAATCTCCCATGCTCTATGCTACGACTGACCGATTGGTTCTCGCAGGTCCAACACTTTCTTGCATCTCACACCTTCCCTACATAGTTCTTGATTCAAGAAACCCATGAAGCTCCCTGGGTTGAATTCTTTCACTATATTCAACTGCGACACTGGATAACCTCTCTTTGACTCCACAACGCTTTCCCATATAAGCTTTCAAACACACTTGCTTATACTCCCCTGGTGCCCTTGGCACCATTTTCATTATATATTCCTTTCTCAAATCCAACAGTGCCTCAGCTTCTCTATCCTATGTGCTTAAGTGGGAGCAAGACTTGTCACCTAATGACCTTGTAGATTGGAGCAAAGCCTGATTCAGTATAGCAAAGTGCTCCTTTCACACGGCCATGCTGGAGGCAGCTTATTAGGTTCTCATCTGCTGGTACTTGGTCCCGGCCCAAATTGCCAATAAAACCCATCTCATAATGATAGATGCTATGGTCAGCGAGGAGATGAAATTCATATTTGGTAGTTTCTCCCCCTGCCTCGTGGAATTTTGGTCAATGGTGTTTGGACTCCTGTTCACCCTTTTTCACATATCTATCCACAAGGATCCCAAATTGTCGGATCCTGGGCATCTTCGCTTACCAGCAGAAATTAGCCATTAACCAATTTATTGCTGCTAAGCATGCAATAGCTGGAGCCTGGAAAAGGCCGGCTGTTTCGTTTGCTGGGGTGAAGAGCATCCTGACGACCCTTATGATCACTGAAAAGAAGACTAGTATCCTCCACGACACACATGTCAAGTTTCTCAAGGTGTGGATCCTGTGGTGGTCTTACACTCTTCCAACCTTGCACCCGACCAGCTTAGGCCTCACTAATTTGCAGTGGCGGCTGGTGAAGTTTTAAGATGGGGGGGCGCAAGACCCCGCCCTTCCATTTTGACCCCTCCCATTTCTCAGAAGCCACACCCCTTATAGACTCCACCCATTTTGTCCCCTGTATTTTGCTTGCGTGAACCAATTCTCCCAATATATCACATATTAAGGGATCTCTCAGTACTAGTATATCCCATAATAGGGAACAGGGGCCCTATTATGGGATATACTGTGAGAGACACCCTATTATGGGATACATGGACTGAGAGTGGCACAAACCCCACAGTACAGACCCCTCCAGCACAAACCCGCACAAACAACTCAAGCACAAACCCCACAGTACATGCCCTCTAGCATAAACCCCACAGTATAGGCCCCTAGCACAAACCCCACAGTACATGCCCCCTTCAATATAGTGACCACCAGTATAAATGCCCCCTTTCAATGTAGTGACCAGCATACATGTCCCCAATGCAGAGCTATGCATGCGTGCCTCCAATGCAGTGACCACCAGTTTACATGTCCCCAATGCAGAGCTATGCACGCGT
The DNA here is from genome assembly GCF_965119305.1 of Pelophylax lessonae. NCBI lineage: Eukaryota > Metazoa > Chordata > Amphibia > Anura > Ranidae > Pelophylax > Pelophylax lessonae. Next base: position 439,774,463 of record NC_138770.1, on the reverse strand, counting down.
GCCTCCAGTGCAGCCAATAAACATGTCCCCAATGCAGAGCTATGCATGCTTGCCTCCAGTGCAGCCAGTAAACATGTCCCCAATGCAGAGCTATGCATGCTTGCCTCCAGTGCAGCCAGTAAACATGTCCCCAATGCAGAGCTATGCATGCGTGCCTCCAGTGCAGCCAGTATACATGTCCCCAATGCAGAGCTATGCATGCGTGCCTCCAGTGCAGCCAGTATACATGTCCCCAATGCAGAGCTATGCGTGCGTGCCTCCAGTGCAGCCAGTATACATGTCCCCAATGCAGAGCTATGTGTGCGTGCCTCCAGTGCAGTCAGTATACATGTACCCCAATGCAGAGCTATGCGTGCGTGCCTCCAGTGCAGCCAGTATACATGTCCCCAATGCAGAGCTATGCATGCGTGCCTCCAGTGCAGCCAGTATACATGTCCCCAATGCAGAGCTATGCATGCGTGCCTCCAGTGCAGCCAGTATACATGTCCCCAATGCAGAGCTATGCATGCGTGCCTCCAGTGCAGCCAGTATACATGTCCCCAATGCAGAGCTATGCATGCGTGCCTCCAGTGCAGCCAGTAAACATGTCCCCAATGCAGAGCTATGCATGCGATGCGTGCCTCCAGTGCAGTCAGTATACATGTTCCCCAATGCAGAGCTATGCGTGCGTGCCTCCAGTGCAGCCAGTATACATGTCCCCAATGCAGAGCTATGCATGCGTGCCTCCAGTGCAGCCAGTATACATGTCCCCAATGCAGAGCTATGCATGCGTGCCTCCAGTGCAGCCAGTGAACATGTCCCCAATGCAGAGCTATGCATGCGTGCCTCCAGTGCAGCCAGTATACATGTCCCCAATGCAGAGCTATGCATGCGTGCCTCCAGTGCAGCCAGTATACATGTCCCCAATGCAGAGCTATGCATGCGATGCGTGCCTCCAGTGCAGCCAGTATACATGTACCCCAATGCAGAGCTATGCGTGCGTGCCTCCAGTGACCATCAGTATACATGTACCCCAATGCAGAGCTATGCGTGCGTGCCTCCAGTGACCACCAGTATACATGTACCCCAATGCAGAGCTATGCGTGCGTGCGTGCCTCCAGTGACCACCAGTAATGTACCCCAATGCAGAGCTATGCGTGTGTGCCTCCAGTGACCACCAGTAATGTACCCCAATGCAGAGCTATGCGTGCGTGCGTGCCTCCAGTGACCACCAGTAATGTACCCCAATGCAGAGCTATGCGTGCGTGCCTCCAGTGACCACCAGTAATGTACCCCAATGCAGAGCTATGCGTGCGTGCGTGCCTCCAGTGACCACCAGTAATGTACCCCAATGCAGAGCTATGCGTGCGTGCCCGACTGAGAGTGCACTTACCTGTGAGTCACGGCGGCTTCTCCCTCTCCTCTTCTTCGTTCGGCGGCGGGAAGGTGAGCGGCGCTTCTCCCTCTTCTGCGGCGGGTGACCGGCGCGGGCTTCTTCTCCGGACTGGACTCCAGGTCTTCGGCGGCGGGAAGCTGACCGGGCGGTGACGGTGAGTGACTGATGCCCCCATTGCGACGTCAGCGGCGTCGCAATCGGATGTCCTGGATGATGATTGGTCCAGGCTTGAGACTGGACCAATCACAGCCAGGAATCCACGAAGTGGGTGTGTGCAAGCGCTGTGCTCCGCGCCCAGGTTACGCCCCCAGAAGGCAGCCAATCGGCGCCTCTTGTGGGTCGTAACCCCGGCCCCCCCCACCCCCAGCCTCCACATAGGCCGGCGGCGGCGAAGTTTGCGAACGCAATTTTTTTTTTTTTTGAAAACTTTGTTGCTCATTTTGTCTTTTTTTTTTCTTTTTTTAGGGGGGGCGGCGCCCTGGCGCCCCCTATGCACGGGCCGCCACTGCTAATTTGCCTTCTTCACCACCCAGCCTTGGGGAACTCCCTTTCCCTCCCCTTCATCCGTTCCTCGCTCTTATCTCTCTTTCTTCTCCTACTACCCTTCTTCTTTTCCCTCACTCCTCTTCCTATCACCCTGCCCCTTCTTTTTTATCACCCCATTCCCTAATTAAACCCTCCCTTTTTTTTTTCTTTCTCACTTTTGTTTGTGTGTTCAGTTCTGGTTTTGTTTATCCCAATTTTTAGCAGACAGGTCCACTCCCCTCACCCCCTTAGCCCCTGAGTCCTAGGGCCCAGGCATTTTGTGTTGACATGGCTACGGTAAGAGGGTCATTGCTGTTTTTTTTTGTATATTCTTTTTTTTTTTTTTTTTTTTATTGTTTTAATATGCATTACACACGATATAAGACTCTTGCACAGGATTACATAGGACTCTTGCCCTTGGAACTTCTGGTCTTTGCCAGAATCTTGGTATCAAACTTTTAGCTGCATTTAATAAATGCGACACTAGAGTATTCTTATATTGGGGTACCATTTTTTCTGTGCAATGGAACAAGCATCTCCAGGGTTCCAACTGTATCTGTTCTCCTGTAATCTGATTAGTTGCCTTAATAATCCCCAGCCAGTATTTTCAGGGGACGTCCGCTTTGATGCTTCGCGCCCTCTGCTGGGTTAGAGACCACCTAGCCAAAAGCTTGTAGCACATCTCTACTGTCTTAGTGTCTATTGATGAGAACCAAGCTAATCTCAAGACCTTCCTCCTACTTTCCTTGTCCCGAATGCCTCCTAATTCCATCTCCCATTTCCCTAAATATGGTAGGTATTCAGGTTTTGCTTCATTGACCAGTATTTTATATACTTTAGATGTACTTTGCTTTACACACAAAGGGGAGTGTGACAGGAAGTCAGGTAAATCTGTGGGTGTTGTCACAGACGGGAGATACATTTCTGCCTTGTTTAGACAATTCACCAATTACTATCAGGTGTCACCTGCGGAGGTAGCCAGAAAGGTATAAGGACGTTGGAAAGCTTCAGCTATTCAGAATGAGGCAATTAAGGCCTCTATAAGTTATCCAGAGGATGACTACTGATTGCTGTATTCTGAGGCTTTTTGCGTTAAGGAGAGCAGTGAGCTGAGAAAGACTTCTGAAGGTGAGGTGGTGTAGAATTTTTCTGTGTGAAAAGAAAAACAAATAGACTAGCAATAGGTTGTGACAGACTCCATAGGTAGGTTCCTGTGTTGTGAAGGTAGACGCCCCAAGGGGCCAGGGTTTATTTTATGTTTTGTTTGATTTATGCTGTTTGGATGCTTGCACTTGTACCCAGCAAATTGGAAGAATAAACCATAGACCGTTGTTTTTAACCACTCCTCGGCTGTCTCTCTGTGTAGCGAACTCACCCAAGGGGATCACCCACACCCGCTACCGAGCAAACCCCTTACAGGGAGATAAAAAGTTTCTCTATTGACCTTTAGCCTTTCCCCCGCAGCGGATGTGGTAGTGATTGTGCAAAGTATTGTAATTGTGTGTGCCTCTATCTATCTAGTTGTATGCTTCACAATTTTGTCTTATTTTAAAGAATGTACATAATCTATTTCCTTTCATTACATTCTGTAACCGTATGTCCTCTTTTTTGCACAACTAACAAGTGATCGTCTTTCCCTGGTTTAAAGTAATTTGTGTCTATTCATGAAATTAAAGGTGCATTCTATTCCCTGTGGTGTTTTCTACACAAACCACCCCATACTCTAAACATTTTCTTAGTCATTGGACTTGTACCCTTAGCTAAATTGCGGTGTTTTCGTGGAATCCATACCATCTTGCCTAAATCAGCCCTACTTTGTGCCTTTTATCTTTTATCTTCCTTATTGTGCATCCAATCTGTTATTTGAGCAAGAACACTTGCCTGGTAGTACCTTTTAAAATCTGGTGCCCCTAGCCCCCGGCCTTTTTCTCTTTCGCTAACATGGCATAGGAGATTCTAGGGGGCCTATGTGCCCATATGTAGTTTAGTACAATAGATCTTAATTTCCTAAAATATTCCTAAAGCAAGGTGATTTCATGTGAAATATGTGTATTAGCTTAGGCAGAACAATAATTTTTAATATGTTTATTCTACCTAGCCAAGAGAGGGGTCTATGTCTCAAGAGATTCAGCTGCTCCTTAATCTTATTAAGCATTGGGATATAATTAGCCTTATACAGGGTTGTTTGAGATGCTTCACTCCAAGGTATCCCGATTCCTCTCTACACCATATAAAGAAGAATTTTGGTTGTATCGCCTGCATCTCTTCCCTTGGGGTGATAATATTCAATATCTCCGACTTAGCCATGTTGATTTTAAAGTTTTACATCTTTCCATATCGGCTTAATTCTTCCATTACAATTGGTAATGTTATCCTGGGGTTAGAAATGAAAAATACCTCATTGTATACGACCTTATACTCCTTATCCCCCAGCCAGCAGAGGTTCCAGAGCTATTATAAAAAGCATTGGGGAGAGGGGGCATTCCTGCCTAGTTCCATTAAGTAATTCAAAGGGGGAAGATAGACTACTGTTTACTCTTTTTTTTGCCGTTGGATGATGGTAGAATGCAGAGATCCATCTCATCATCCTATTACGAATACCTAGATGTCTCAAGGTTTTAAATATGGAGCCCCAGTCTACCCTGTCAAATGCCTTTTCAGCATCTATCAACAGGAGTACGACCGGGACCTCTCTCTTTTTTGCTTCTTTTATTAAAAAAGTGACTTAGCCTCCCTAGTGGTATTCCCGAGTGTGGTTTGGGGTTAATATTCGGTGCCAAAAGCGGTAACCCCGAGCCACACTCGGGATTACCCCACAATAAAACTTATTTTCCACTGTGATCCTCCGCCGTCCTCCAGCCATCCTCCCGCTGCCCTCCCGCTGTGTGCTCTGCCAATGCCGGCACCTTTATCCAGTTTCCTTCCCTGCGAGCGCCACATCGCAGGGGGGTGGAACTGCCGGGAGATTAAAAAAAATAAAACAAATGACATGATACAGTGTAATCTGTTAGGATTACACCTTTTGTATCATGCCTTTTCACCTATTGGCTTTTCCAGTGCTCCGCCTGTACTTTTTGCAGTACTTTTAGCCTGGAAAATTGATAACGTCCATGGCGTCCAAAAAGCATTTTTTTAGCTCAAAAACGCTTTTGGATGAACTGGAAAACAGCGACAGTGAATCGGAATTATTTGAAGAACTGAGCGATAGCAATTTGTGGAAAAATTCATCATCAGGTACTAAAAGTGACGACAGCGACCATTCTGCGACTGAGCTCAGTGATGTGAGAACTTGGTGCTCTATTGACTGTGGTACAGATCAGGCAGTGCCCCTAAGATCCCCATTTACTGGGGCACCTGGTATGAAAGTTGACGTTGACCATGACAACTCCTTGGCATACCTACAATTATTTCTGACCGATGAGGTTATTAAAGAAAACGTTACCGAGACAAACCGGTACAAAGAGCAACAATGCGCTACGCTTCGGAAGTTTGCAAGATGCAGAAAGTGGGAACCACTGACCAAAGATGAGATTTGGAAATTTCTTGGCCTAATAAGGGAGTGGTCGGGAAACCCCCGCAAAAGTGGTATTGGACAACCAATACATTACTTGCCATGTCATGTCAGAGTACAGATTCTCCCTCATAATGAAATATCTTCACTTCGAAAACAAAGAATTTGATGAAATGTATTATTATTATATTATAATTTATGATTTTGTGTTTCAAACTTTATCATATCCAGGATGTTTACTATTTTCTTGTTTGGACAGATTTAAGTGAGTTATTCCTAAGAATTACAGGCCTAAAATATAAAACAAGATATTTCCATGCAAAACAATGTACTGCTTTTAGCACAAAAATTCTGACATAATCAGACCACCAGGGAGGTTAAGGCAATTATCCCTCCCCTCCCTTCCTGGCACAAATCCTACCTGGTCATTATGAATCCATCCTGGCAAAAAATATTTTAATCTTTCTGCAATTATTTAATATCAGTGTTTCACAGTGAAATGGGTCTATAACTCGTAGGAGACGCTGGTTCCTTCCCCTCCTTCAAAATGAGTGTTGTGTAAGCCAGCAATGACTCCTCCCACAAGTTCACTCCCTCTCTCAACCATTTGAAGTAGTTACACAATTGCGGGACCCAGTAGTGGCTGGTGCATGAAAATTTGGGTGGGTGGCAAAACCAACACCACCGCCCCCCCCCCCCCCGCAGGCCAGCCAGCAGTCAAATCTACCACCCACTCCCGGGGGACAGCTGGACAGGCAGCATCCTTACCTCCTCCTTCCCCGAGCGGCTGTGAGTCTCCTCCGGCCGTACGTCTTCTCCCTCTTCCTGGCGACTCTCACGACCCGCTTCCTGATTGTCTGGGAGGAAAATCAGTGTGATAATAGTGAATATTCATTCGCTATTGTCATACAACTAGGTGGGCTCAGGGCGCAGCCAAGCTTATCCTTTTTTGAAGCCTATTAGAGCCTCTGGCTCTAATCATGTGCTTCAAAAAATAAAATCCCCTATTGGAATCCATGCGTCCGGTGCCCTGCATGTAGATTAGGGGGCCAGGCGCATGGATAGGGGGGACGGTGCCCCTGCGCCCCCAATGGACGAGCTGCCACTGGCGGGACCAGAAGTTCCTGGAACCTTTTGTAGTACAAGTTTGAAAACCCATCTGGTCCTCGGCTTTTGCCCAATAACAAGTTCTTTATTGCTCTTACCACCTTCTCCTGTGTAATCGGACTCTTTAAATGTTCCAAGTCATCTTCGGGCACTGTAGGGAGGTCTGGTCCCCGAAGATACTCCTGTACTACAAAGCTATCCTGATTCCCCTCCCCCCCTCCTCTTTCTGTCTCACGTTATAGAGATAACTGAAATATGAGTGGAAAACCCTAGCAGTTTCTGGCGATCAAGCAAGTTCTGGCTGCACTATTTCCTGTTTATCATTTTGGATTTTAGGTATAAAGGATGCATTTTTTCCCCCTTACTTTTCTTGCCAGCCATTTACTAGGCTTGTTCCCCCATTGGTACCTCTCCTCGGCGACTAAATGGAAAGCACATTTTTTCTCCTGCTCCATGAGTGCATCTAACTCCTTTTTTTTTTTTTTTATTAATTCCCGCCTCTAAAAATAAATAAATAATAAAAAAAAGGGGGGAAATTCATATGTGTCTCCATAAGATGTGAGTCTGCATCATATACTGTATGATTCAACTATTCAGATCCTCAATAATTATATAATATTGCAATGATGAGAATACATGTGAATCTGGTCTCGCCGACCCTTGGAAGGGTGACCAACCCAGAGATAAGGTTCTACAGAAATTGTGAAAGGAGAGGTGAAAATAGTAATTTGTATCATACTTAACTTGTATAACTTACATATAGATTAAAAAGAACAGGACCTAGTACAGAGCCTTGTGGTACACCACTAGTGACTGCTCTCTGTTCTGAGTGAACCCCATTTATAACCATTCTCTGGTTTCTATCCTTTAAGCACCTATCCACGGAACCACCCAAGGGTTAGGTCCTACAACCTTTAAATTAAATCATGATGTGGAACTGTGTTAAAGTCAAGATATGCTATGTCTACAGAATGACCCTGGTGCAAAACATTGGTAATATAGTCAAAAAATTCAATACAATTAGTCTGACATTATCTGCCCCTAGTAAAGTGATGCTGCTTTGGATCCAGCAAGTTGTGTGTTTTTAAGTGATCAATGATCCTTCTTTTCAGGAGAAATTCCATTAACGCTAGGTTCACACTTATGCATGTGGCTGCGGGTGTGGAAATCACAAAATTTTCCGCACATGCAACCACCTGCAGTGAAAATGTGCTGCTCTGAGAATGAATGGCACCCCTATGCATGTAAAACTGTGAGTGCAGGAAGATTCACATCACATCATTCACACAGGGAAATCACATAGTCGAAATAACGATGCAATTTCCCTATAGGCTACGTTTTGAAAAAGGTGCATGCACCTTTTTCTGCAGGAAATGCAGGCACAGAAGCCCATTCATTTGAATGGGCTGCTGTGCTCGCAAGAAGGCGGGCCGCAATAACACTAAGGTGTGAACCTAGCGTTACTTGACTACAACCGATGATACACTCACTGGCCTGAAATTGCGAGCTTCTACATTGCTCCCCATCTTGTGGGTCCAGGATAAGTACAATATTAGCTGTCCACCAGTTACGGGGAACCTCTCCTGTTAGAAGGTGGTCAAATTTTTTTTAGTATGAAAAAAAAAAAATTCCTGCTAAAGCTTTAAATAATAGGCTGTCAAAAAATAGATGTCACATTAACCACTTGCCGACTGCCTAACGACGATTTACGTCGGCAGTCAGCCCCTCGCAGGCAAAGCGACGTAGGTCTACATCGCTAGCCTGTGAGGCTCTAGGGAGCGAGCGCGCACCGCCACAGGCGCGTTCCCGCTCGCTCACGGACCCCCCCGCGCGTGTGCCCGGCGGACCCGATGTCCGCCGGGCACTCGCGATTGTCCGTTACAGCGGGAGAAAGGCAGGCAGCTAATGTAAACACAGCCGCCTGTCATTCTCCCCTGTGTAAGAATTGAGATCATACGGTTCTGCTATGTAGGACCGTTGATCTCTGTTCTTACACCTCAAGCCACATCCAATCACAGTTAGAAGCACGCCCCTAGGGACACACTTAACCCCTCCTTCTCAAATAAAGTTAACTTTATGTATAGCACTGATTACTGTAGTAATGTCACTGGTAACCCCAAAAGTGTAAAAAATGTCAGTCAAGGGTCCAATCTGTCCGCCGCAATGTCGCAGTCCTGCAAAAAAAATCGCAGATCGCCGCCATTACGCGTTAAAAATAAAACAACAAAAATGACAAAGATCTTTCCCTCAGTTAGTAAATGCAATAACTTTTGCGCAAACCAATCAAAATACCCTTTTTGCGATTTTTTTTTTACCAAACATATGTAGCATAAAACAAATTGGCCTGAAATGTTAAAAAATTTTGATTTTTTACATTTTTTGGGGGGGGATTTCATGTTAAAAATATTGTTATTTTTGCAAAATTGACGCTCTTTTTTTGTTTATAGCGCATGATCAAAAAATCGCACAGGTGATCAAATACCACCAAACGAAAGCTCTGTTTGTGGGAAAAAAAAGGACATCAAATTTGTTTAGGTACAGCATCGCACGACCGCGCAATTGTCCGTTAAAGTAACGCAGTGCCGAATCGCAAAATAGGCCCTGGTCAGGAAGGGGGTAAAATCTTCTGGGGCTTAAGTGGTTAAAAGAAATGCCAAGACAGTTTGTTCAGATGATGTTTTAAAAAATGAACTATAGTTTTGTTGAACAAAATGCATTTTTCCATGTGCCTGAAGACTCAGACTGTGCGTTTGGGGCAGAATTTTTAATAGGGTCATACACAACATTTAAATTCAATTCTGCAGATGGTCTTGGCAGACAAAACCTCCCTGATCTGCCTCTGACAACATTTTTCTGAAACAACCTCAAAACGAGAAAAAGATATTATTTAATTTGCCAGTTGTCAGTTGTTTATTTAACTTTAATCCAGATGGTTAATTAAAGCGAAAAAGCACTCAATATTTGAGTAAATTATTGACAAAAGGGTGTTTTTTTAAGATAAACAGGTAACCTAAAAAGTTATGCTTTCATTATCAGATTTTATGATAATCCTTTTATTTGTAAATGACTGCCCCTTGATCTCAAAAGCCGCAACAACTGGAAGCAGTTCTAAAAAGAGAATATTCCCTATTGTTTTTTTAACCAGATGAGGTCGAAAAGGTTTTACCCCCTTCATGACCAGGCCATTTTTGCTATTCAGCACTGCGCTACTTTAACTGGCATTTGCATCGTCATGCAACACTGTACACAAATTAACTTTTTATCATTTTTTTTTCACACAAAAAGAGCTTTCTTTGGTGGTATTTTATCACCACTGTTTTGCTATATAAATGAAAATGTTGGAAAAAAAGAATAAAGACAATATTTTCTACTTTCTGTTTAAAAACATATTCAATAAAACAACATTTCTTCAAAAATGTAGTCTAAAATGTATTCTGCTACATGTCTTTGGCAAAAAAAAATCCCAATAAATGTACAATAATTGGTTTGTGTGAAAGTTATAGCGTCCACCAACTATGGTATATATATTTGAAAATTGATTAATCCTGATGTGCTGGGGGCCTCTCTCAATTCTTGAGGCCCTTAACCACTTCTGGACCAGAAGGTTTTACCCCCCCCCCCCCCACCTTAATGAGCAGGCCATTTTTTTGCGATTTGGCACTGCGTTACTTTAACCCAAATAAAATTGATGTCCTTTTTTTCCCCACAAATAAAGCTTTCTTTTGGTGGTATTTGATCACCTGTATGATTTTTATTTCTTGCACTATAAGCATAAAAAGAGCGACAATTCTGAAAAAAAGACAATATTTTTCACATTCTTCTATATAACATTCCAAATAAAAAAAAATGTAAAAATCAAGTGTTTTCATCAATTTAGGGCCAATATTCTGCTACATATTTTTGGTAAATAAAATCCCAAAAAGCATATTTTGGTTGGTTTGCGCAAAAGTTAACGCACCTGCAAAATAGGGGAAAGATTTATGTAATTTTTATTAATTTCTTTTTTTTTTACTAGTAATGGCGGCGATCAGCGATTTTTAGCAGGACAGTGACATTGCGGCGGACAGATCGGACCCCTAACTGACATTTTTTAGTAATGGTGGGGATCTGCAATTTTTACCAGGACTGCGGTGGGCGGTCGGCAATCGGTTAATTACACAGGTTCTGAGGCTAATAAAATGCACATAAGGCACTGAGTGAGTTTAATTACCACCTTAACCTCCCTGGCGGTATGATTCTTTTGGATTTTAGGTGCTGAAAGCGGTACCATTATTTTAGGTGCTGAAAGCATGTAATTCTTGTGAATGAGCAGCCCAAACCAACTGTATACATTTATTATACATATTATATATATATATATATGTATGTATACATATATTATGTATACATATATTATATATATATTATATATATATATATATATATATATACGTATATATATATATATATATATATATATATATATATATATATATATATATATAATGTATACAGTTGGTTTGGGCTGCTCATTCACAAGAATTACGTGTATATATATATATATATATATATACATATATATGTGTATATATATATATATATATATATATATATATATATATATATATATATATATATATAATGTATACAGTTGGTTTGGGCTGCTCATTCACAAGAATTACGTATATATATATATATATATATATATATATATATATATATATATATATATATATATATATGTGTATATATATATATATGTGTATATATATATATATATATATATATATATATATATATATATATATATATATATATATAATATGTGTGTGTGTGTATATATATATATATGTATGTATATGTGTATATATATATACGTATATATATATATACTGTATATATATGTATATATATATATATATATACATATATTTACATAAAAAGTACAGTAAAACTGCAGGAAAGGGCACTGGGGGGTAATGTAATGTGATTTTATTTTATTTTGAACGATATCAGTGTGTTTGGTGCATTTTACATTCGAATTTGCCGCCGGTTCCACCCCCCGGCGGACGTCACGTCGCCGGAGACGGAAGCCGGGGCTCGCAGACGATCGGGAGAGAGCTCCGCCGCCGCACACCGCTGGCAGTCTTCGCTGGATCCCGGAGAAAAGGTAAGTAAAACCTCCTCCAGCATCCAGCGATCTTCCTAGCGCTACCCCGAGTGTGACTCGGGGTTACCGCTTTTGGCACTAAAATCTTACCCCGAGTCACACTCGGGAATACCGCTAGGAAGGTTAATCAGCCACAGAACCTGTGTAATTAATGTGTGTCCCGGTTTAAAGGGATGTGGTGACAACCCTATACCTGGATCAGTCACAGCACCCTTTACCATGTGATAAGCTGTAGCCAATCACAGATCACTAGTAATCACAGTTGTCATGAATGTAACCCGTTCATGACAGTTGAAAACATTGTTGTTACAATGATCAATATTGTAACAGCAAAGTGAAAAAAAAAAAAAAAACTCTGATCACCCCCCACCCCCATAGTAGCACAGTGTTACGATAGTGACACCGAACTACTCTGATGAGAGTATGTAAGAAAAAAAAAAAAAGTAAAAAAAAAGTAAAAAAAAAATGTTTGAAAAAGAAGATAAGATTTTAAAGAAGTTTAAAAAATGTAATAAAAAAAAAAAAAATGAACATACTGTCACCAGTCAGTATCCCTGATCCTATGATGATGCTGTACTGCACTGGTGACAGCATGTAAAAAACAAAAAACAAAAAAAAAACAAAAAAAAAAACTTTTATTCATTTTCTAAATTTTCCAAAAAATTGGGACATACTAAAACATTTAATGTGAAAATGGCTTAATGTAGCTTAATGTGTAATAAAGTGCATAAACCATAACCAATTGCCCTGAAACTTTGCACAGACTAAGTTTTTAACTGTTCTAATATATCCTAGAAGTTTCATGTAGTTTGGTCTTCCACGAGGCAAACTGGGGACATTAAGCTTGTTTTTTGGGGAGCTTAATGTGGCTTAACGTACAAAAAAGAGCTTAGATGTGAACCAATTTCCCCCAAACTTGGCACAATAAAAGAGTCTATCAATTCAAACATATTCTGAAAATTTCAGATCATTTGGTAAATCACACCAAAAGTTATTCACATTAAGCTATTTTTTTACAATACTAAAACGTTTAATGTCCACGGCTTAATGTAAAAAGAGCTTAATGTACCAAAATGTGCCTAAACCTCAACCAATTGTCCTGAAACTTTGCACAGCCCAAGTTCTGCACTTTCCAAAGCTATTCTGGAGGTTTCATCGATTTTGGTCTCCCACGTGGAAAACTGGGGACATTAAGCTCTTTTTTTGGGGCGCTTAATGTGGCTTAACGTACAAAAAAGAGCTTAGATGTGAACCAATTTCCCCCAAACTTGGCACAATAGAAGAGTCTATCAATTCAAACATATTCTGAAAATTTCAGATCATTTGGTAAATCACACCAAAAGTTATTCACATTAAGCTCTTTTTGTACAATACTAAAACGTTTAATGTCCTTAGCTTAATGTAAAAAGAGCTTAACGTACCAAAATGTGCCTAAACCTCAACCAATTGTCTTGAAACTTTGCACAGCCCAAGTTCTGCACTTCTCAAAGCTATCCTGGATGTTTCATCGATTTTGGTCTCCCACACGGAAAACTGGGGACATTAAGCTCTTTTTTTGGGGCGCTTAATGTGGCTTAACGTACAAAAAAGAGCTTAGATGTGAACCAATTTCCCCCAAACTTGGCACAATAGAAGAGCCTATCTATTCCAACATATTCTGAAAATTTCAGATCATTTGGTAAATCACACCAAAAGTTATTCACATTAAGCTCTTTTTAGCAATCATAAAAACGCATAGCTTAATGTGAAAAGAGCTTAACGTACCAAAATGTGCCTAAACCTCAACCAATTGTCTTGAAACTTTGCACAGTCCAAGTTCTGCACTTCCCAAAGCTATCCTGAAGGTTTCATCGATTTTGGTCTCCCACGTGGAAAACTGGGGACATTAAGCTCTTTTTTTGGGGCGCTTAATGTGGCTTAACGTACAAAAAAGAGCCTATATGTGAACCAATTTCCCCCAAACTTGGCACAATAGAAGAGTCTATCAATTCCAACATATTCTGAAAATTTCAGATCATTTGGTAAATCACACCGAAAGTTATTCACATTAAGCTCTTTTTAGCAAACATAAAAACGCATAGCTTAATGTGAAAAGAGCTTAACGTACTAAAATGTGCCTAAACCTCAACCAATCGTCTTGAAACTTTGCACAGCCCAAGTTCTGCACTTCCCAAAGCTATCCTGGAGGTTTCATCGATTTTGGTCTCCCACACGGAAAACTGGGGACATTAAGCTCTTTTTTTGGGGCGCTTAATGTGGCTTAACGTACAAAAAAGAGCCTAGATGTGAACCAATTTCCCCCAAACTTGGCACAATAGAAGAGCCTATCCATTCCAACATATTCTGAAAATTTCAGATCATTTGGTAAATCACACCAAAAGTTATTCACATTAAGCTCTTTTTAGCAATCATAAAAACGCATAGCTTAATGTGAAAAGAGCTTAACGTACCAAAATGTACCTAAACCTCAACCAATTGTCTTGAAACTTTGCACAGCCCAAGTTCTGCACTTCCCTCAGCTATCCTGGAGGTTTCATCGATTTTGGTCTCCCACACGGAAAACTGGGGACATTAAGCTCTTTTTTTGGGGCGCTTAATGTGGCTTAACGTACAAAAAAGAGCTTAGATGTGAACCAATTTCCCCCAAACTTGGCACAATAGAAGAGCCTATCTATTCCAACATATTCTGAAAATTTCAGATCATTTGGTAAATCACACCAAAAGTTATTCACATTAAGCTCTTTTTAGCAATCATAAAAACGCATAGCTTAATGTGAAAAGAGCTTAACGTACCAAAATGTGCCTAAACCTCAACCAATTGTCTTGAAACTTTGCACAGCCCAAGTTCTGCACTTCTCAAAGCTATCCTGGATGTTTCATCGATTTTGGTCTCCCACACGGAAAACTGGGGACATTAAGCTCTTTTTTTGGGGCGCTTAATGTGGCTTAACGTACAAAAAAGAGCTTAGATGTGAACCAATTTCCCCCAAACTTGGCACAATAGAAGAGTCTATCTATTCCAACATATTCTGAAAATTTCAGATCATTTGGTAAATCACACCAAAAGTTATTCACATTACGCTCTCTTTAGCAATCATAAAAACGCATAGCTTAATGTGAAAAGAGCTTAACGTACCAAAATGTGCCTAAACCTCAACCAATTGTCTTGAAACTTTGCACAGTCCAAGTACTGCACTTCTCAAAGCTATCCTGGAGGTTTCATCGATTTTGGTCTCCCACACGGAAAACTGGGGACATTAAGCTCTTTTTTTGGGGCGCTTAATGTGGCTTAACGTACAAAAAAGAGCCTATATGTGAACTAATTTCCCCCAAACTTGGCACAATAGAAGAGTCTATCTATTCCAACATATTCTGAAAATTTTAGCTCATTTGGTAAATCACACCGAAAGTTATTCACATTAAGCTCTTTTTGTACAATACTAAAACGTTTAATGTCCTTAGCTTAATGTGAAAAGAGCTTAATGTACCAAAATGTGCCTAAACCTCAACCAATTGTCTTGAAACTTTGCACAGCCCAAGTTCTGCACTTCCCAAAGCTATCCTGGAGGTTTCATCGATTTTGGTCTCCCACGTGGAAAACTGGGGACATTAAGCTCTTTTTTTGGGGAGCTTAATGTGGCTTAACGTACAAAAAAGAGCCTAGATGTGAACCAATTTCCCCCAAACTTGGCACAATAGAAGAGTCTATCAATTCAAACATATTCTGAAAATTTCAGATCATTTGGTAAATCACACCAAAAGTTATTCACATTAAGCTCTTTTTGTACAATACTAAAACGTTTAATGTCCTTAGCTTAATGTAAAAAGAGCTTAACGTACCAAAATGTGCCTAAACCTCAACCAATTGTCTTGAAACTTTGCACAGCCCAAGTTCTGCACTTCTCAAAGCTATCCTGGATGTTTCATCGATTTTGGTCTCCCACACGGAAAACTGGGGACATTAAGCTCTTTTTTTGGGGCGCTTAATGTGGCTTAACGTACAAAAAAGAGCTTAGATGTGAACCAATTTCCCCCAAACTTGGCACAATAGAAGAGCCTATCTATTCCAACATATTTTGAAAATTTCAGATCATTTGGTAAATCACACCAAAAGTTATTCACATTAAGCTCTTTTTAGCAATCATAAAAACGCATAGCTTAATGTGAAAAGAGCTTAACGTACCAAAATGTGCCTAAACCTCAACCAATTGTCTTGAAACTTTGCACAGTCCAAGTTCTGCACTTCCCAAAGCTATCCTGGAGGTTTCATCGATTTTGGTCTCCCACGTGGAAAACTGGGGACATTAAGCTCTTTTTTTGGGGCGCTTAATGTGGCTTAACGTACAAAAAAGAGCCTAGATGTGAACCAATTTCCCCCAAACTTGGCACAATAGAAGAGTCTATCTATTCCAACATATTCTGAAAATTTCAGATTATTTGGTAAATCACACCAAAAGTTATTCACATTACGCTCTCTTTAGCAATCATAAAAACGCATAGCTTAATGTGAAAAGAGCTTAACGTACCAAAATGTGCCTAAACCTCAACCAATTGTCTTGAAACTTTGCACAGCCCAAGTTCTGCACTTCCCAAAGCTATCCTGGAGGTTTCATCGATTTTGGTCTCCCACACGGAAAACTGGGGACATTAAGCTCTTTTTTTGGGGAGCTTAATGTGGCTTAACGTACAAAAAAGAGCTTAGATGTGAACCAATTTCCCCCAAACTTGGCACAATAGAAGAGTCTATCAATTCTAACATATTCTGAAAATTTCAGATCATTTGGTAAATCACACCAAAAGTTATTCACATTAAGCTCTTTTTAGCAATCATAAAAACGCATGGCTTATTGTGAAAAGAGCTTAACGTACCAAAATGTGCCTAAACCTCAACCAATTGTCTTGAAACTTTGCACAGCCCAAGTTCTGCACTTCCCAAAGCTATTCTTGAGGTTTCATCGATTTTGGTCTCCCACGTGGAAAACTGGGGACATTAAGCTCTTTTTTTGGGGAGCTTAATGTGGCTTAACGTACAAAAAAGAGCTTAGATGTGAACCAATTTCCCCCAACCTTGGCACAATAGAAGGGTTTATCAATTCCAACATATTCTGAAAATTTCAGATCATTTGGTAAATCACACTAAAAGTTATTCACATTAAGCTCTTTTTAGCAATCATAAAAACGCATGGCTTAATGTGAAAAGAGCTTAACGTACCAAAATGTGCCTAAACCTCAACCAATTGTCTTGAAACTTTGCACAGCCCAAGTTCTGCACTTCCCAAAGCTATCCTGGAGGTTTCATCGATTTTGGTCTCCCACGTGGAAAACTGGGGACATTAAGCTCTTTTTTTTGGGGAGCTTAATGTGGCTTAACGTACAAAAAAGAGCTTAGATGTGAACCAATTTCCCCCAAACTTCACACAATAGAAGAATCTATCAATTCCAACGTATTCTGAAAATTTCAGAACATTTGGTAAATCACACCAAAAGTTATTCACATTAAGCTCTTTTTAGCAAACATAAAAACGCATAGCTTAATGTGAAAAGAGCTTAACGTACCAAAATGTGCCTAAACCTCAACCAATTGTCTTGAAACTTTGCACAGCCCAAGTTCTGCACTTCAAGACAATTGGTTGAGGTTTAGGCACATTTTGGTACGTTAAGCTCTTTTTACATTAAGCTAAGGACATTAAACGTTTTAGTATTGTACAAAAAGAGCTTAATGTGAATAACTTTTGGTGTGATTTACCAAATGTTCTGAAATTTTCAGAATACGTTGGAATTGATAGATTCTTCTATTGTGTGAAGTTTGGGGGAAATTGGTTCACATCTAAGCTCTTTTTTGTACGTTAAGCCACATTAAGCGCCCCAAAAAAAGAGCTTAATGTCCCCAGTTTTCCGTGTGGGAGACCAAAATCGATGAAACCTCCAGGATAGCTTTGAGAAGTGCAGAACTTGGGCTGTGCAAAGTTTCAAGACAATTGGTTGAGGTTTAGGCACATTTTGGTACGTTAAGCTCTTTTCACATTAAGCTATGCGTTTTTATGATTGCTAAAAAGAGCTTAATGTGAATAACTTTTGGTGTGATTTACCAAATGATCTGAAATTTTCAGAATATGTTGGAATTGATAGGCTCTTCTATTGTGCCAAGTTTGGGGGAAATTGGTTCACATCTAAGCTCTTTTTTGTACGTTAAGCCACATTAAGCGCCCCAAAAAAAGAGCTTAATGTCCCCAGTTTTCCGTGTGGGAGACCAAAATCGATAAAACCTCCAGGATAGCTTTGGGAAGTGCAGAACTTGGACTGTGCAAAGTTTCAAGACAATTGGTTGAGGTTTAGGCACATTTTGGTACGTTAAGCTCTTTTCACATTAAGCTATGCGTTTTTATGATTGCTAAAAAGAGCTTAATGTGAATAACTTTTGGTGTGATTTACCAAATGATCTGAAATTTTCAGAATATGTTGGAATAGATAGGCTCTTCTATTGTGCCAAGTTTGGGGGAAATTGGTTCACATCTAAGCTCTTTTTTGTACGTTAAGCCACATTAAGCGCCACAAAAAAAGAGCTTAATGTCCCCAGTTTTCCGTGTGGGAGACCAAAATCGATGAAACCTCCAGGATAGCTGAGGGAAGTGCAGAACTTGGGCTGTGCAAAGTTTCAAGACAATTGGTTGAGGTTTAGGTACATTTTGGTACGTTAAGCTCTTTTCACATTAAGCTATGCGTTTTTATGATTGCTAAAAAGAGCTTAATGTGAATAACTTTTGGTGTGATTTACCAAATGATCTGAAATTTTTAGAATATGTTGGAATGGATTGGCTCTTCTATTGTGCCAAGTTTGGGGGAAATTGGTTCACATCTAAGCTCTTTTTTGTACGTTAAGCCACATTAAGCGCCCCAAAAAAAGAGCTTAATGTCCCCAGTTTTCCGTGTGGGAGACCAAAATCGATGAAACCTCCAGGATAGCTTTGGGAAGTGCAGAACTTGGGCTGTGCAAAGTTTCAAGACGATTGGTTGAGGTTTAGGCACATTTTAGTACATTAAGCTCTTTTCACATTAAGCTATGCGTTTTTATGTTTGCTAAAAAGAGCTTAATGTGAATAACTTTCGGTGTGATTTACCAAATGAGCTAAAATTTTCAGAATATGTTGGAATTGATAGACTCTTCTATTGTGCCAAGTTTGAGGGAAATTGGTTCACATATAGGCTCTTTTTTGTACGTTAAGCCACATTAAGCGCCCCAAAAAAAGAGCTTAATGTCCCCAGTTTTCCGTGTGGGAGACCAAAATCGATAAAACCTCCAGGATAGCTTTGGGAAGTGCAGAACTTGGACTGTGCAAAGTTTCAAGACAATTGGTTGAGGTTTAGGAACATTTTAGTACGTTAAGCTCTTTTCACATTAAGCTATGCGTTTTTATGATTGCTAAAAAGAGCTTAATGTGAATAACTTTTGGTGTGATTTACCAAATGATCTGAAATTTTCAGAATATGTTGGAATGGATAGGCTCTTCTATTGTGCCAAGTTTGGGGGAAATTGGTTCACATCTAGGCTCTTTTTTGTACGTTAAGCCACATTAAGTGCCCCAAAAAAAGAGCTTAATGTCCCCAGTTTTCCGTGTGGGAGACCAAAATCGATGAAACCTCCAGGATAGCTTTGGGAAGTGCAGAACTTGGGCTGTGCAAAGTTTCAAGACAATTGGTTGAGGTTTAGGCACATTTTGGTACGTTAAGCTCTTTTCACATTAAGCTATGCGTTTTTATGATTGCTAAAAAGAGCTTAATGTGAATAACTTTTGGTGTGATTTACCAAATGATCTGAAATTTTCAGAATATGTTGGAATAGATAGACTCTTCTATTGTGCCAAGTTTGGGGGAAATTGGTTCACATCTAGGCTCTTTTTTGTACGTTAAGCCACATTAAGCGCCCCAAAAAAAGAGCTTAATGTCCCCAGTTTTCCGTGTGGGAGACCAAAATCGATGAAACCTCCAGGATAGCTTTGGGAAGTGCAGAACTTGGACTGTGCAAAGTTTCAAGACAATTGGTTGAGGTTTAGGCACATTTTGGTACGTTAAGCTCTTTTCACATTAAGCTATGCGTTTTTATGATTGCTAAAAAGAGCTTAATGTGAATAACTTTTGGTGTGATTTACCAAATGATCTGAAATTTTCAGAATATGTTGGAATAGATAGACTCTTCTATTGTGCCAAGTTTGGGGGAAATTGGTTCACATCTAGGCTCTTTTTTGTACGTTAAGCCACATTAAGCGCCCCAAAAAAAGAGCTTAATGTCCCCAGTTTTCCACGTGGGAGACCAAAATCGATGAAACCTCCAGGATAGCTTTGGGAAGTGCAGAACTTGGACTGTGCAAAGTTTCAAGACAATTGGTTGAGGTTTAGGCACATTTTGGTACGTTAAGCTCTTTTCACATTAAGCTATGCGTTTTTATGATTGCTAAAAAGAGCTTAATGTGAATAACTTTTGGTGTGATTTACCAAATGATCTGAAATTTTCAGAATATGTTGGAATAGATAGGCTCTTCTATTGTGCCAAGTTTGGGGGAAATTGGTTCACATCTAAGCTCTTTTTTGTACGTTAAGCCACATTAAGCGCCACAAAAAAAGAGCTTAATGTCCCCAGTTTTCCGTGTGGGAGACCAAAATCGATGAAACCTCCAGGATAGCTGAGGGAAGTGCAGAACTTGGGCTGTGCAAAGTTTCAAGACAATTGGTTGAGGTTTAGGTACATTTTGGTACGTTAAGCTCTTTTCACATTAAGCTATGCGTTTTTATGATTGCTAAAAAGAGCTTAATGTGAATAACTTTTGGTGTGATTTACCAAATGAGCTAAAATTTTCAGAATATGTTGGAATGGATTGGCTCTTCTATTGTGCCAAGTTTGAGGGAAATTGGTTCACATATAGGCTCTTTTTTGTACGTTAAGCAACATTAAGCGCCCCAAAAAAAGAGCTTAATGTCCCCAGTTTTCCGTGTGGGAGACCAAAATCGATAAAACCTCCAGGATAGCTTTGGGAAGTGCAGAACTTGGACTGTGCAAAGTTTCAAGACAATTGGTTGAGGTTTAGGAACATTTTAGTACGTTAAGCTCTTTTCACATTAAGCTATGCGTTTTTATGATTGCTAAAAAGAGCTTAATGTGAATAACTTTTGGTGTGATTTACCAAATGATCTGAAATTTTCAGAATATGTTGGAATGGATAGGCTCTTCTATTGTGCCAAGTTTGGGGGAAATTGGTTCACATCTAGGCTCTTTTTTGTACGTTAAGCCACATTAAGCGCCCCAAAAAAAGAGCTTAATGTCCCCAGTTTTCCGTGTGGGAGACCAAAATCGATGAAACCTCCAGGATAGCTTTGGGAAGTGCAGAACTTGGGCTGTGCAAAGTTTCAAGACAATTGGTTGAGGTTTAGGCACATTTTGGTACGTTAAGCTCTTTTCACATTAAGCTATGCGTTTTTATGATTGCTAAAAAGAGCTTAATGTGAATAACTTTTGGTGTGATTTACCAAATGATCTGAAATTTTCAGAATATGTTGGAATAGATAGACTCTTCTATTGTGCCAAGTTTGGGGGAAATTGGTTCACATCTAGGCTCTTTTTTGTACGTTAAGCCACATTAAGCGCCCCAAAAAAAGAGCTTAATGTCCCCAGTTTTCCGTGTGGGAGACCAAAATCGATGAAACCTCCAGGATAGCTTTGGGAAGTGCAGAACTTGGGCTGTGCAAAGTTTCAAGACAATTGGTTGAGGTTTAGGCACATTTTGGTACGTTAAGCTCTTTTCACATTAAGCTATGCGTTTTTATGATTGCTAAAAAGAGCTTAATGTGAATAACTTTTGGTGTGATTTACCAAATGATCTGAAATTTTCAGAATATGTTGGAATAGATAGGCTCTTCTATTGTGCCAAGTTTGGGGGAAATTGGTTCACATCTAAGCTCTTTTTTGTACGTTAAGCCACATTAAGCGCCACAAAAAAAGAGCTTAATGTCCCCAGTTTTCCGTGTGGGAGACCAAAATCGATGAAACCTCCAGGATAGCTGAGGGAAGTGCAGAACTTGGGCTGTGCAAAGTTTCAAGACAATTGGTTGAGGTTTAGGTACATTTTGGTACGTTAAGCTCTTTTCACATTAAGCTATGCGTTTTTATGATTGCTAAAAAGAGCTTAATGTGAATAACTTTTGGTGTGATTTACCAAATGATCTGAAATTTTCAGAATATGTTGGAATAGATAGGCTCTTCTATTGTGCCAAGTTTGGGGGAAATTGGTTCACATCTAAGCTCTTTTTTGTACGTTAAGCCACATTAAGCGCCACAAAAAAAGAGCTTAATGTCCCCAGTTTTCCGTGTGGGAGACCAAAATCGATGAAACCTCCAGGATAGCTGAGGGAAGTGCAGAACTTGGACTGTGCAAAGTTTCAAGACAATTGGTTGAGGTTTAGGCACATTTTGGTACGTTAAGCTCTTTTCACATTAAGCTATGCGTTTTTATGATTGCTAAAAAGAGCTTAATGTGAATAACTTTTGGTGTGATTTACCAAATGATCTGAAATTTTCAGAATATGTTGGAATAGATAGACTCTTCTATTGTGCCAAGTTTGGGGGAAATTGGTTCACATCTAGGCTCTTTTTTGTACGTTAAGCCACATTAAGCGCCCCAAAAAAAGAGCTTAATGTCCCCAGTTTTCCACGTGGGAGACCAAAATCGATGAAACCTCCAGGATAGCTTTGGGAAGTGCAGAACTTGGACTGTGCAAAGTTTCAAGACAATTGGTTGAGGTTTAGGCACATTTTGGTACGTTAAGCTCTTTTCACATTAAGCTATGCGTTTTTATGATTGCTAAAAAGAGCTTAATGTGAATAACTTTTGGTGTGATTTACCAAATGATCTGAAATTTTCAGAATATGTTGGAATAGATAGGCTCTTCTATTGTGCCAAGTTTGGGGGAAATTGGTTCACATCTAAGCTCTTTTTTGTACGTTAAGCCACATTAAGCGCCACAAAAAAAGAGCTTAATGTCCCCAGTTTTCCGTGTGGGAGACCAAAATCGATGAAACCTCCAGGATAGCTGAGGGAAGTGCAGAACTTGGGCTGTGCAAAGTTTCAAGACAATTGGTTGAGGTTTAGGTACATTTTGGTACGTTAAGCTCTTTTCACATTAAGCTATGCGTTTTTATGATTGCTAAAAAGAGCTTAATGTGAATAACTTTTGGTGTGATTTACCAAATGAGCTAAAATTTTCAGAATATGTTGGAATGGATTGGCTCTTCTATTGTGCCAAGTTTGAGGGAAATTGGTTCACATATAGGCTCTTTTTTCTAAGTTAAGCCACATTAAGCGCCCCAAAAAAAGAGCTTAATGTCCCCAGTTTTCCGTGTGGGAGACCAAAATCGATAAAACCTCCAGGATAGCTTTGGGAAGTGCAGAACTTGGACTGTGCAAAGTTTCAAGACAATTGGTTGAGGTTTAGGAACATTTTAGTACGTTAAGCTCTTTTCACATTAAGCTATGCGTTTTTATGATTGCTAAAAAGAGCTTAATGTGAATAACTTTTGGTGTGATTTACCAAATGATCTGAAATTTTCAGAATATGTTGGAATGGATAGGCTCTTCTATTGTGCCAAGTTTGGGGGAAATTGGTTCACATCTAGGCTCTTTTTTGTACGTTAAGCCACATTAAGCGCCCCAAAAAAAGAGCTTAATGTCCCCAGTTTTCCGTGTGGGAGACCAAAATCGATGAAACCTCCAGGATAGCTTTGGGAAGTGCAGAACTTGGGCTGTGCAAAGTTTCAAGACAATTGGTTGAGGTTTAGGCACATTTTGGTACGTTAAGCTCTTTTCACATTAAGCTATGCGTTTTTATGATTGCTAAAAAGAGCTTAATGTGAATAACTTTTGGTGTGATTTACCAAATGATCTGAAATTTTCAGAATATGTTGGAATAGATAGACTCTTCTATTGTGCCAAGTTTGGGGGAAATTGGTTCACATCTAGGCTCTTTTTTGTACGTTAAGCCACATTAAGCGCCCCAAAAAAAGAGCTTAATGTCCCCAGTTTTCCGTGTGGGAGACCAAAATCGATGAAACCTCCAGGATAGCTTTGGGAAGTGCAGAACTTGGACTGTGCAAAGTTTCAAGACAATTGGTTGAGGTTTAGGCACATTTTGGTACGTTAAGCTCTTTTCACATTAAGCTATGCGTTTTTATGATTGCTAAAAAGAGCTTAATGTGAATAACTTTTGGTGTGATTTACCAAATGATCTGAAATTTTCAGAATATGTTGGAATAGATAGGCTCTTCTATTGTGCCAAGTTTGGGGGAAATTGGTTCACATCTAAGCTCTTTTTTGTACGTTAAGCCACATTAAGCGCCACAAAAAAAGAGCTTAATGTCCCCAGTTTTCCGTGTGGGAGACCAAAATCGATGAAACCTCCAGGATAGCTGAGGGAAGTGCAGAACTTGGGCTGTGCAAAGTTTCAAGACAATTGGTTGAGGTTTAGGCACATTTTGGTACGTTAAGCTCTTTTCACATTAAGCTATGCGTTTTTATGATTGCTAAAAAGAGCTTAATGTGAATAACTTTTGGTGTGATTTACCAAATGATCTGAAATTTTCAGAATATGTTGGAATAGATAGACTCTTCTATTGTGCCAAGTTTGGGGGAAATTGGTTCACATCTAGGCTCTTTTTTGTACGTTAAGCCACATTAAGCGCCCCAAAAAAAGAGCTTAATGTCCCCAGTTTTCCGTGTGGGAGACCAAAATCGATGAAACCTCCAGGATAGCTTTGGGAAGTGCAGAACTTGGACTGTGCAAAGTTTCAAGACAATTGGTTGAGGTTTAGGCACATTTTGGTACGTTAAGCTCTTTTCACATTAAGCTATGCGTTTTTATGATTGCTAAAAAGAGCTTAATGTGAATAACTTTTGGTGTGATTTACCAAATGATCTGAAATTTTCAGAATATGTTGGAATAGATAGACTCTTCTATTGTGCCAAGTTTGGGGGAAATTGGTTCACATCTAGGCTCTTTTTTGTACGTTAAGCCACATTAAGCGCCCCAAAAAAAGAGCTTAATGTCCCCAGTTTTCCACGTGGGAGACCAAAATCGATGAAACCTCCAGGATAGCTTTGGGAAGTGCAGAACTTGGACTGTGCAAAGTTTCAAGACAATTGGTTGAGGTTTAGGCACATTTTGGTACGTTAAGCTCTTTTCACATTAAGCTATGCGTTTTTATGATTGCTAAAAAGAGCTTAATGTGAATAACTTTTGGTGTGATTTACCAAATGATCTGAAATTTTCAGAATATGTTGGAATAGATAGGCTCTTCTATTGTGCCAAGTTTGGGGGAAATTGGTTCACATCTAAGCTCTTTTTTGTACGTTAAGCCACATTAAGCGCCACAAAAAAAGAGCTTAATGTCCCCAGTTTTCCGTGTGGGAGACCAAAATCGATGAAACCTCCAGGATAGCTGAGGGAAGTGCAGAACTTGGGCTGTGCAAAGTTTCAAGACAATTGGTTGAGGTTTAGGTACATTTTGGTACGTTAAGCTCTTTTCACATTAAGCTATGCGTTTTTATGATTGCTAAAAAGAGCTTAATGTGAATAACTTTTGGTGTGATTTACCAAATGAGCTAAAATTTTCAGAATATGTTGGAATGGATTGGCTCTTCTATTGTGCCAAGTTTGAGGGAAATTGGTTCACATATAGGCTCTTTTTTGTAAGTTAAGCCACATTAAGCGCCCCAAAAAAAGAGCTTAATGTCCCCAGTTTTCCGTGTGGGAGACCAAAATCGATAAAACCTCCAGGATAGCTTTGGGAAGTGCAGAACTTGGACTGTGCAAAGTTTCAAGACAATTGGTTGAGGTTTAGGAACATTTTAGTACGTTAAGCTCTTTTCACATTAAGCTATGCGTTTTTATGATTGCTAAAAAGAGCTTAATGTGAATAACTTTTGGTGTGATTTACCAAATGATCTGAAATTTTCAGAATATGTTGGAATGGATAGGCTCTTCTATTGTGCCAAGTTTGGGGGAAATTGGTTCACATCTAGGCTCTTTTTTGTACGTTAAGCCACATTAAGCGCCCCAAAAAAAGAGCTTAATGTCCCCAGTTTTCCGTGTGGGAGACCAAAATCGATGAAACCTCCAGGATAGCTTTGGGAAGTGCAGAACTTGGGCTGTGCAAAGTTTCAAGACAATTGGTTGAGGTTTAGGCACATTTTGGTACGTTAAGCTCTTTTCACATTAAGCTATGCGTTTTTATGATTGCTAAAAAGAGCTTAATGTGAATAACTTTTGGTGTGATTTACCAAATGATCTGAAATTTTCAGAATATGTTGGAATAGATAGACTCTTCTATTGTGCCAAGTTTGGGGGAAATTGGTTCACATCTAGGCTCTTTTTTGTACGTTAAGCCACATTAAGCGCCCCAAAAAAAGAGCTTAATGTCCCCAGTTTTCCGTGTGGGAGACCAAAATCGATGAAACCTCCAGGATAGCTTTGGGAAGTGCAGAACTTGGACTGTGCAAAGTTTCAAGACAATTGGTTGAGGTTTAGGCACATTTTGGTACGCTAAGCTCTTTTCACATTAAGCTATGCGTTTTTATGATTGCTAAAAAGAGCTTAATGTGAATAACTTTTGGTGTGATTTACCAAATGATCTGAAATTTTCAGAATATGTTGGAATAGATAGGCTCTTCTATTGTGCCAAGTTTGGGGGAAATTGGTTCACATCTAAGCTCTTTTTTGTACGTTAAGCCACATTAAGCGCCACAAAAAAAGAGCTTAATGTCCCCAGTTTTCCGTGTGGGAGACCAAAATCGATGAAACCTCCAGGATAGCTGAGGGAAGTGCAGAACTTGGGCTGTGCAAAGTTTCAAGACAATTGGTTGAGGTTTAGGTACATTTTGGTACGTTAAGCTCTTTTCACATTAAGCTATGCGTTTTTATGATTGCTAAATAGAGCTTAATGTGAATAACTTTTGGTGTGATTTACCAAATGATCTGAAATTTTTAGAATATGTTGGAATGGATAGGCTCTTCTATTGTGCCAAGTTTGGGGGAAATTGGTTCACATCTAGGCTCTTTTTTGTACGTTAAGCCACATTAAGCGCCCCAAAAAAAGAGCTTAATGTCCCCAGTTTTCCGTGTGGGAGACCAAAATCGATGAAACCTCCAGGATAGCTTTGGGAAGTGCAGAACTTGGGCTGTGCAAAGTTTCAAGACGATTGGTTGAGGTTTAGGCACATTTTAGTACGTTAAGCTCTTTTCACATTAAGCTATGCGTTTTTATGTTTGCTAAAAAGAGCTTAATGTGAATAACTTTCGGTGTGATTTACCAAATGAGCTAAAATTTTCAGAATATGTTGGAATTGATAGACTCTTCTATTGTGCCAAGTTTGAGGGAAATTGGTTCACATATAGGCTCTTTTTTGTACGTTAAGCCACATTAAGCGCCCCAAAAAAAGAGCTTAATGTCCCCAGTTTTCCGTGTGGGAGACCAAAATCGATGAAACATCCAGGATAGCTTTGAGAAGTGCAGAACTTGGGCTGTGCAAAGTTTCAAGACAATTGGTTGAGGTTTAGGCACATTTTGGTACGTTAAGCTCTTTTCACATTAAGCTATGCGTTTTTATGATTGCTAAAAAGAGCTTAATGTGAATAACTTTTGGTGTGATTTACCAAATGATCTGAAATTTTCAGAATATGTTGGAATTGATAGGCTCTTCTATTGTGCCAAGTTTGGGGGAAATTGGTTCACATCTAGGCTCTTTTTTGTACGTTAAGCCACATTAAGCTCCCCAAAAAAAGAGCTTAATGTCCCCAGTTTTCCACGTGGGAGACCAAAATCGATGAAACCTCCAGGATAGCTTTGGGAAGTGCAGAACTTGGGCTGTGCAAAGTTTCAAGACAATTGGTTGAGGTTTAGGCACATTTTGGTACATTAAGCTCTTTTCACATTAAGCTAAGGACATTAAACGTTTTAGTATTGAACAAAAAGAGCTTAATGTGAATAACTTTCGGTGTGATTTACCAAATGAGCTAAAATTTTCAGAATATGTTGGAATAGATAGACTCTTCTATTGTGCCAAGTTTGGGGGAAATTGGTTCACATATAGGCTCTTTTTTGTACGTTAAGCCACATTAAGCGCCCCAAAAAAAGAGCTTAATGTCCCCAGTTTTCCGTGTGGGAGACCAAAATCGATGAAACCTCCAGGATAGCTTTGAGAAGTGCAGTACTTGGACTGTGCAAAGTTTCAAGACAATTGGTTGAGGTTTAGGCACATTTTGGTACGTTAAGCTCTTTTCACATTAAGCTATGCGTTTTTATGATTGCTAAAGAGAGCGTAATGTGAATAACTTTTGGTGTGATTTACCAAATGATCTGAAATTTTCAGAATATGTTGGAATAGATAGACTCTTCTATTGTGCCAAGTTTGGGGGAAATTGGTTCACATCTAAGCTCTTTTTTGTACGTTAAGCCACATTAAGCGCCCCAAAAAAAGAGCTTAATGTCCCCAGTTTTCCGTGTGGGAGACCAAAATCGATGAAACATCCAGGATAGCTTTGAGAAGTGCAGAACTTGGGCTGTGCAAAGTTTCAAGACAATTGGTTGAGGTTTAGGCACATTTTGGTACGTTAAGCTCTTTTCACATTAAGCTATGCGTTTTTATGATTGCTAAAAAGAGCTTAATGTGAATAACTTTTGGTGTGATTTACCAAATGATCTGAAATTTTCAGAATATGTTGGAATAGATAGGCTCTTCTATTGTGCCAAGTTTGGGGGAAATTGGTTCACATCTAAGCTCTTTTTTGTACGTTAAGCCACATTAAGCGCCCCAAAAAAAGAGCTTAATGTCCCCAGTTTTCCGTGTGGGAGACCAAAATCGATGAAACCTCCAGGATAGCTGAGGGAAGTGCAGAACTTGGGCTGTGCAAAGTTTCAAGACAATTGGTTGAGGTTTAGGTACATTTTGGTACGTTAAGCTCTTTTCACATTAAGCTATGCGTTTTTATGATTGCTAAAAAGAGCTTAATGTGAATAACTTTTGGTGTGATTTACCAAATGATCTGAAATTTTCAGAATATGTTGGAATGGATAGGCTCTTCTATTGTGCCAAGTTTGGGGGAAATTGGTTCACATCTAGGCTCTTTTTTGTACGTTAAGCCACATTAAGCGCCCCAAAAAAAGAGCTTAATGTCCCCAGTTTTCCGTGTGGGAGACCAAAATCGATGAAACCTCCAGGATAGCTTTGGGAAGTGCAGAACTTGGGCTGTGCAAAGTTTCAAGACGATTGGTTGAGGTTTAGGCACATTTTGGTACGTTAAGCTCTTTTCACATTAAGCTATGCGTTTTTATGTTTGCTAAAAAGAGCTTAATGTGAATAACTTTCGGTGTGATTTACCAAATGAGCTAAAATTTTCAGAATATGTTGGAATTGATAGACTCTTCTATTGTGCCAAGTTTGAGGGAAATTGGTTCACATATAGGCTCTTTTTTGTACGTTAAGCCACATTAAGCGCCCCAAAAAAAGAGCTTAATGTCCCCAGTTTTCCACGTGGGAGACCAAAATCGATGAAACCTTCAGGATAGCTTTGGGAAGTGCAGAACTTGGACTGTGCAAAGTTTCAAGACAATTGGTTGAGGTTTAGGCACATTTTGGTACGTTAAGCTCTTTTCACATTAAGCTATGCGTTTTTATGATTGCTAAAAAGAGCTTAATGTGAATAACTTTTGGTGTGATTTACCAAATGATCTGAAATTTTCAGAATATGTTGGAATAGATAGGCTCTTCTATTGTGCCAAGTTTGGGGGAAATTGGTTCACATCTAAGCTCTTTTTTGTACGTTAAGCCACATTAAGCGCCCCAAAAAAAGAGCTTAATGTCCCCAGTTTTCCGTGTGGGAGACCAAAATCGATGAAACATCCAGGATAGCTTTGAGAAGTGCAGAACTTGGGCTGTGCAAAGTTTCAAGACAATTGGTTGAGGTTTAGGCACATTTTGGTACGTTAAGCTCTTTTTACATTAAGCTAAGGACATTAAACGTTTTAGTATTGTACAAAAAGAGCTTAATGTGAATAACTTTTGGTGTGATTTACCAAATGATCTGAAATTTTCAGAATATGTTTGAATTGATAGACTCTTCTATTGTGCCAAGTTTGGGGGAAATTGGTTCACATCTAAGCTCTTTTTTGTACGTTAAGCCACATTAAGCGCCCCAAAAAAAGAGCTTAATGTCCCCAGTTTTCCACGTGGGAGACCAAAATCGATGAAACCTCCAGGATAGCTTTGGAAAGTGCAGAACTTGGGCTGTGCAAAGTTTCAGGACAATTGGTTGAGGTTTAGGCACATTTTGGTACATTAAGATCTTTTTACATTAAGCCGTGGACATTAAACGTTTTAGTATTGTAAAAAAATAGCTTAATGTGAATAACTTTTGGTGTGATTTACCAAATGATCTGAAATTTTCAGAATATGTTTGAATTGATAGACTCTTCTATTGTGCAAAGTTTGGGGGAAATTGGTTCACATCTAAGCTCTTTTTTGTACGTTAAGCCACATTAAGCTCCCCAAAAAACAAGCTTAATGTCCCCAGTTTGCCTCGTGGAAGACCAAACTACATGAAACTTCTAGGATATATTAGAACAGTTAAAAACTTAGTCTGTGCAAAGTTTCAGGGCAATTGGTTATGGTTTATGCACTTTATTACACATTAAGCTACATTAAGCCATTTTCACATTAAATGTTTTAGTATGTCCCCAAAAAATTGTGAGAAAAAATTGCAACTACTAAAAACTTGCCAGGCCTCTTACTAGATGCCCCAGACTGTCTACTTTCCAAAAAGGGGCCATTTGTACTGTTCTTGCATTTTACCAATGGCCGACCGCTCGCCGCAGGTATACTGCGGCAGGCTGGCTCGGCTGCACGAATCACCGTACCTTTACACGATCTGCAGAAGCGATCCTGGGGCCCCCATTAGCCAGCGGGGAAGCTGATTCACGTGACAGGCGGCCGCAATTGCAGCCGGGTCCCTGCGATCACTCCCCATGGAGAGCGAACAGTGGTCAGCACAGAGCGCCTGTGATTCTCCTATTTAGGATCACAGGTCTCTGTGTTGATTCCACAAGCCCATCCCCCTCACAGTTAGAAAACACCTCCTAGGCATAAAACAATTGCAGACACAATAAAATATATAGTGAAAAAGTCTGATGTGAGTCCAAAAAATTATAATTAAATACAAGAGAAAGTGTCCCAGTGTGAAGAACAAACAAATTTTTTTTTTTTTTTTTTTTTTAAAGCCCGTGGTGTGTGAAACACACTCAAAAGACTTAACACCCGGTGCATAAAAAAGTGCACACACGCAAACGTGGACACACAAAAAGTGCACAAGGCGTACACACATGGCCCTCCTCCGAAGAGGAAGGGCCCTGACCCTGATCCCCCGGGGCGCGAAGCTCCTGACAGGGACTGAGGTACTCACTTAGGTCCACCCAGCCGAAACCGGGCGGACCCCATTCTTCAGGGGGACTGCCGAAACAGCCCACCCCGAGTACTAGGTAGGGCTCCCCCGAAGGGAGACCCCATGGGAGAGGGCGAACTAAGCCAAAAGGCCATATCCACCCCCTCCCAAGACTTACAGGGCAGGCCCGAGGACCTACGCCATCAAAGTCGTGCAAGTGCTCAACCAAAAAAAGGGACAAACGTGACACACAACAAAGAAAAACAGAGTGGGGAAAAGGGAAGTGGAGAAGTGCAGGGTAGTGCCAAAGTGCAAAACCTTGGCAGGCCCCCCGGCCAGGAATAAAAAATTCCTCTGGTGTTGGCCAAAAGGCCCACCCCAAGAGGCAGGTGCTTGAAAAAGTGTGATGGTGCAGTGACCAAGGTGCCACAAAACTCAGGCGAGCTGCCCCTCACCAGTGAGATTGAGGCACCCCTGGGCTGCCACCCCAGGGGCACGTACACCACGGGCTTTTTCGGTCTCAGCCCCCGGCCAGACCCAGTGTAGCCCTATCCCATCAGGAGGCATCAGAATTTTAGACAGCTTAGGGAGAACCTGCCTTCAACTGGGGACAAGCCTTTTGCAAGGCCAGATTCAACCCAGGAGGAAAGGTTCCCCCACCACCATCCGCCATTCCTTACCAATCACATCCAGGAGCAGTACTAACCGGAAAATTGGCGAAACCGGCTTTCCCGCTCCCTTCAAACTGACAGGGGCGGACCCATTCAAATCAGAAGGCAACGGACCCATCCGGCTTTCTCTGACAGTGCCTACTTCCCGGTCCTCCAGTGACGTCCAGAGCGCCCCGGTTCATTTCAGCCCCTGCCGATACTAACCATCAGGGTCCATACCAACTGATAAGAACAGATACTACACTTGATCTTAGCCAAAAGGCCGAGAAGCGAACAAATACTGTCATTCAGGGAGTTGATTGCTACACTATGAGTATCTCTATATTCTACGTTTGGATTTCCTTATGCGCTTAATGGAGGCTATGGTTCCACACAAGGAGACTCTCTGCATTGGCTAATTTTGCTCTTCAGGACCGATAAGGACCTAGACACCAGTAGCTACATGCGCTATTGCTGTCTTATAATTTGGACAGCAAGTAGCTCTGGTGAGTGTGCACTTTATATACAAAGTGGAGGACATCGTTCACCACCATTTTTTTGTTATTCACACTGGGGCACTTTAGCGTGTATTTAATTTATCATTTTTTGGACTCACATTGAACTTTTTCACTATATGTTTTATTGTTTTTGAGCTCTGCAATTGTTTTATGTTTATTCTTTTGGTGTATGTATAATTTGCACTATTTTGCTAGCAGCTCTAGTTTTCTTTTTTTTTTTTTTTTATTTCTAGAGCGCTGACATTTTTCTATTCACCCCCTAGGCATACACTAACCCTTTGTTTGCCCCTGAGTTAACCTTTCCCTGACAGTGTCATTATTACAGTAACAGTGCAAATCTTTAGCTCTGATTACTGCAGAAATGTCACTGGTCCCCCCAAAAATGTCAAAAATGTCAATTAAGGGTACGATCTGTCCACTGCAATGTTGCCCCACTAAAAATCGCTGATCGCCGTCATTACTAGTAAAAAAAATCAAATAAATAAAAATGACATAAATCTTTCCCCTAGTTTGTAGACGTGATAACTTTCAAAATCAAATCAATCAAATACGCTTATTGGGATTTTTTCTTACCAAAAACATGTAGCAGAATACAAGTTTGCCTAAAATTCTGAGAAAATTAGATTTTTACATTTTTTTTTATTGGGAATGTTATATAGCAGAATGTGAAAAATATTGTTCTTTTTTATCAGAATTGTCCTCTTTTTTGTTAATAGTGCAAAAAGTAAAAATTGCACAGGCGATCAAATACCACCAAAAGAAAGCTCTAATTGTGGGAAAAAAGGACATCAATTTTATTTAGGTGCAGTGTTGCATGACCGCGCAATTGTCCGCTAAAGTAACGCAGTGCTGAATCGCAAAAATGGCCTGGTCATTAACCTCCCTGGCGGTATGATTATGTCAGGAATTCTGTACCAAAAGCGGTACAATTTTTTGCATGGAAATTTGGCGTTATGTATTATAGGCCTACAATTCTTAGTAATTACTGACTTAAACCTGACCAAAACAAGACTCTAGTAGACATCCCAGATGTGATAAATTTGAAACACAAACGCATGAATTATAATCTAATCAATAATATAATTTTATTATATAATATATAATATAATATATATATAATATTATATAATAAAATTATATTATTGATTAGATTATAATTCATGCATTATATATTATATATATGTGTATATATATATATATATATATGTCTATATATATATATATATATATATATATATATATATATATATATATATGTGTGTATATATATGTATATATATATATATATGTGTGTGTATATATATATATATATATATATATATATATATATATGTGTATGTGTGTGTGTGTATATATATATATATATATATACATATATATATATATATGTATATATATATATATATATACATATATATATATATATATATATATATATATATATATATATAAATGTTATGTGTTTGTGTTTTGTGCAACGTTTGAATTTTCCTCCCTAGTTCCGCTCCCATGCAGCATTGCTGCTGCAGGGAACGGAACCAGGAAGTCATCAGACTGACGGAGGAGCGGCGGGGATCTCGGCTGGCGAACACAGCAATGGGAGATCATCGCTGGATCGCCAGGAGAAGGTAAGAGACAGCGCTGCAGGCTCTGCTCATCTACCCCGAGCGTGACTCCGGGATACCGATAATAGCATGGAAAATCTACCCCGAGTCACGCTCGGGGATACCGCTAAGCAGGTTAAGGGGGTAAAAGCTTCCAGTCCAGAAGTGGTTAATATGTGTCCTGTCTTACTGGGTTGAGGTGGCAACCCTTCCCAGGTACCATGTGATAGCTGTGGGCCAATCACAGCATCACTCTGCAGGAAACAGCTGATATGAATGAAATTCTTTTATAACAGCTTTGATGACATTGTGAGCATGTGATTGCATTGTGATAACATGAACCCCAGCCACTGTGTCCGGTGGACACAGCGGGTGCGGGAGCGGCATGCTGCACGCGGCACGCCCCAGGGGGTGCTTATCGTGCCCCTAACCCAGAACAGGCTGAATGATGTACATTATCCAGCCTGCCCATGCCACCCATCTGCAGTAAAAGTACTGTGGGCGGGTTGCAAGTTCTTAAAGCAGTTGTATACCCCACTTGGTGATTTTTACCCACAGGTAAGCCAATAAGGGTTTAGGAGATATTCATCCTGCATGCAGCCCCCATGCGCTCTGAAGGTCTGGCGTATCGTGCCGGGAACTTCAGAGCTCCTTGCCGAAACGAAGGGCTCCCGCGCCCAGGTCTGGCCACTCACAGCGCTGGAGCCCGCAAACCCAGAAGAACATGTCAGCCCCATCAGCGGTGACTGGGCGCCGCTGCAGGGGCTTCATTCTAAGGTAAGTATTTCATAATGTACTAGTATGCGATGCATACTAGCACATTATGCTATTGTCTTGCAGGGTTTTTTTTTTTTTAAAGAATCATCCAAGAGTTTGGCTAACTACTGCAGCAACAATGGCTGAGACAAAGCTATAGAAGGGCTCCAAAAAAATATTCTACTAACTAGCATGATCCTAGATACAAATGGTATAAAAAACTGAAATTATTAAAACGTCTTTAATGATACCTTATTTAGACTCAAAAAGAAACAAATGCTTATCTGAGCATGCAGCCTGGAAGGTCAGGAAAAGGGGGGGCGGGCGAGCAGCCCCCCTCCTGAACCATACCAGGCCATATGCCCTCAACATGGGGGGGTGGGGCTTTGGGGCGGGGGGGGACCCTGGCCCCCCAACCCCAAGGTTACTTGTCTCCATGCTGATGGGGACAAGGGCCTCTTCCCGACAACCCTGGGCTGTGGTTGTCAGGGTCTCCGGGTGGGGGGATTATTGGAATCTGGAAGCCCCCTTTAACAAAGGGGCCCCTAGATCCTCCCCCCTCCCTATGTGAATGGGTATCGGGTAATCAGCACTTTGGATAGCAGTAAACACTTGACAGGGGTTTAAATCCCTCTCAAAAAATTGGCTGGATATACAATTTATTGCAAGCCTTTCTTTCTCATAAACCATGGTTTTTATGCTCATGTACAGTATGTGCCAGCAACTTGTTGGATGCATATGCATTGGTTGTGCTGTGCAGGTCAAACATGACACTGATATGTGTTTTTTGCTCTAGCTCGAAAATGTGGGTTTGATTGTAAATTTAACATATTTTCCTAATTATATTAAAAGAAAAAAAAAAAAAGAAAATAAATATCTTTTATTAGCAATTAGCATAGCATAACATGCAAACATGATGCAAACATTGTTATACCTAGATTTATTAATGCTGAATGTAGAATGATGACAAAAGTTCTTAATATATATATATATATATATATAAGTCCTATATATATATATATATACAGTATCTCTCGAAAGTGAGTACACCCCTCACATTTTTGTAAATATTTTATTATATCTTTTCATGTGACAACATTGAAGAAATGACACTTTGCTACAATGTAAAGTAGTGAGTGTACAGCTTGTATAATTGTAAATTTGCTGTCCCCTTAAAATAACTCAACACACCGCCATTAATGTCTAAACCGCTGGCAACAAAAGTGAGTACACCCTTAAGTGGAAATTTCCAAATTGGGCCCAAAGTGTCAATATTTTGTGTGACCACCATTATTTTCCAGCGCTGCCTTAACCCTCTTGGGCATGGAGATCACCAGAGCTTCGCAGGTTGCCACTGGAGTCCTCTTCCACTCCTCCATGACGACATCGCGGAGCTGGTGGATGTAAGAGACCTTGCGCTCCTCCACCTTCCATTTGAGGATGCCCCACAGATGCTCAATAGGGTTTAGGTCTGGAGACATGCTTGGCCAGTCAATCACCTTTACCCTCAGCTTCTTTAGCAAGGCAGTGGTCGTCCTGGAGATGTGTTTGGGGTCGTTATCATGTTGGAATACTGGTCTGCGGCCCAGTCTCCGAAGGGAGGGGATCATGCTCTGCTTCAGTATGTCACAATAAATAATTGCACTCATGGTTCCCTCAATGAACTGTGGATCCCCAGTACCAGCAGCACTCATGCCGCCCCAGACCATGACTCTCCCACCACCATGCTTGACTGTAAGCAAGGCGCACTTGTCTTTGTACTCCTCACCTAGTTGCCGCCACACACACTTGACACCATCTGAGCAAAATAAGTTAATCTTGGTCTCATCAGACCACAGGATATGGTTCCAGCAATCCATGTTCTTAGTCTGCTTGTCTTCAGCAAAATGTTTGCAGGCTTTCTTGTGCATCATCTTTACAAGAGGCTTCCTTCTGGGTTGACAGTCATGCAGACCAATTTGATGCAGTGTACGGCGTATAGTCTGAGCACTGACAGGCTGACCCCCCACCCCTTCAACCTCTGCAGCAATGCTGGCAGCACGTATACGTCTATTTTACAAAGACAACCTCTGGATATGACGCTGAGCATGTGCACTCAACTTCTTTGGTCGACCATGGCGAGGCCTGTTCTGAGTGAGACATGTCCTGTTAAACTGCTGCTTGGTCTTGGCCACTGGGCTTCAGCTGAATTTCAGGGTCTTGGCAATCTTCTTATAGCCTAGCCCATCTTTATGTAGAGCAACAATTGTATTTTTCAGATCCTCAGTGAGTTCTTTGCCATGAGGTGCTATGTTGAACTTCCAGTGACCAGTATGAGAGCGTGAGAGCGATAACACCAAATTTAACACACCTGCTCCCCATTCACACCTGAGACCTTGTAACACTAACGAGTCACATGACTCCAGGGAGGGAAAATAGGTAGTTGGGCCCAATTTGGACATGTTCACTTAGGGGTGTACTCACTTTTGTTGCCAGCGGTTTAGACATTAATGGCTGTGTGTTGAGTTATTTTGAGGGGACAGCACATTTACACTGTTATACAAGCTGTACACTCAGTACTTTAGCAAAGTGTCATTTCTTCAGTGTTGTCACATGAAAAGATATGATAAAATATTTACAAAAATGTGAGGGGTGTACTTTTGTGAGATACTATATATATATATATATATATATATATATATATATATATATATATATACTGCATATATATTTTTTTATGGCAATCTTTTTCTCTTTTTATATATATTTTACAATTATTAGTGTTGTCCGGGTTATTGGGGGTTGATTAAAATAATAATAGGTAAAAAGAAAAATGATTTTAAAAGCCATGTATATTTCATATTATGCATATAAGAGATTCTGAACAGGATGGCGTCCATCTTGTTTTTAAGGTGAAACAAAGTTCATATATACTTGTTAAACAAAATGTCTCTCACAGGCTTACAAAGGGTCTATGGTTTCAACAGAGATCTTTGTATTTTTTATGTAATCGTAAATAAGATTTCTTTTGACATATTTATCAGATAAGACTCAGTCAGTCTGACGCTATGTTAAGGGGGGATATCTCAGTCTGTCTATAAGTATATAACAATGGACACTACCCCAGTATATTCTAGCAGACATTTAAAGATGAACCATATAAGTTTTTATAGATACATTATCATATGTGAGAAGATATTAGCCATAATTATATCATTATATTATGTAAGGCATATACATATATATTTAGGAACATTGTATCATGTTTTAGGTTTATATTCTCATAGTAGTATCTTACTTAGACTTAAAACTAAAGTGAAAACGAATTACTTCATGTTAAGGCATGTGGTAGGAGTGTTTATATAAGAATTACTTTGGGGGCGTGTCCTGGACGTGAGGCCGTGCGGACGTATCTCCACAGAGCTCCGAGGCCTACATTGTATCCACGCGGATATCTCCGCAATCCTGGCCCCCACGGCCATAAGCTTACCTTTGCTGGATTGCCCGCTTCCCCGCAAACATTTTGAGGCCTCTCTTGCGGGGATGCGAGCGGGCTGACCGCACGGTCGTTTGCGGCCTACCTCCGTGATTGAAGCCGCGGCCTCGAGTACCGCACGGCGGCCGCCTCCGGAGGTGTAATCGGGAAGCTGCAATCCCTGTAAGGTAGGACACGGCTCAAGGGGGGCATTCCGCCTACCATCCCACCACCACAACCATCAGGCTCCTCTCCCCTGGGATCCCATACCCTGAGCTCCAGCGCTCTCATCCTAGGCCCCGGTCGCCATCTTGGATCGGGCCCAGCGCTGCCCTGTATTACATCCCTCCTGCTATATCCACCGTGGGGAGATTTGGAGCCACCAGCACACTGCCTATACCACACAGGTGGGGCACGCATCAATTAATCCTGGGACTTGAGCCGCCTGCAGCCCACCTAATCTCCCCCTGGGATTGCCATCCATAACTGGCAGGCTCATCACAACCTGTACAAGAAGAGGTAACAGTTGGGTTTATACCATCATTACCTACTGCTGTAGTGAGCTCTCACCATCTCCCTGAAAGTACTGTCTGCCTCACTGTCATCTGAGCGGTACGGCCTGCAGGCTATTGCACCCTATTTGCCTCACTGTCATATGTGCTGGACTGCCTGCAGACTATTACACCTTGTCTGCCTCACTGTCATATGTGCGGGACTGCCTGCAGAATATTACATCCTGTCTGCCTCACTGTTATTCGGGAGATAGTGCCTGCAGATTATTGCACCTTGTCTGCCTCACTGTCATCTGTGAAATACTACCTGCAGATTATTGCACCCTGTTTGCATCACTCGTTTCAATACCCTGGGCATACGCAGA
Source organism: Pelophylax lessonae (assembly GCF_965119305.1). Lineage (NCBI taxonomy): Eukaryota > Metazoa > Chordata > Amphibia > Anura > Ranidae > Pelophylax > Pelophylax lessonae. Next base: position 439,735,464 of record NC_138770.1, on the reverse strand, counting down.
TATATGTCTTTCACTGTATTGAATATATATGCATCAATTAATGCATATATCGGCGCTGATATGAGCGAGTGCTAAGTGCGCAGTTTTTTCGGAGGGGAGAGAGATCGGCTGGATCCCCGGGGCCAATTTAGCTTATACTTGCTCACAATTTTCAACACCCCCGGGGGAACACCTGGTGCATGCCGTCAGCCAAGAAAAAGAATCGGGGGGGCACGCCAAAGCACTCCCTGACGACCTATCTGCTCCGCACAAAGGAAATCACCAAGATGTCTCAGGATGGCGCCCAAGCCCCTCCATTGCCTCAGGCAGTTCCTGCTCAACCACCTTCACAACCCAGCCCTCAACAAGTTCCCCGTGAGAACTCATGTATGGTCACAAAGGCGGATTTAGATGCAGGTTTTGCTGCTATGTATGAAAAATTAGCAGACAAATTTCAAACTGAAATTCACAAGGCCACTAATACGCTAACCCAGGAGATAGCCGCTTTGGGAGGCCGCACAGATTTACTGGAGACCAAGCACGACGAACTTTCTATCGCCCATAATGACCTTAGAAAGGATTTTGAGCTGCTTTCTGATAACTATAGCTTGTTACAATCACAAGTGGAGGACTTGGACAATAGAAATCGCAGGAATAACCTGCGCCTCAGAGGCATTCCTGAAACAGTTACAGATCTGATCCCCGCAGTTTCCAAGCTCTTCAAAGACCTGCTGCCTGACAAACAGGAATCGGATTTCACCTGTGACAGGATTCACAGGGCCCTGCGCCCCAAACCTCCTCCTGATAAGCCTCCAAGAGACATTATTTTATGCCTCAAAGACTTCCTAATCAAGGAGGATATTCTGCGAGCTTCCAGGAACACTCCCAACATCTTATTGGAGGGCACTCGCATACAGATCTATCCCGATATTTCCCAGGCCACACTTGAAAGGCGGCGCAAGATGAAAGAGGTCACCTCTGTGTTACAAGCAGCCCGTATCCGATACAGATGGGGTTTTCCCTTCAAGCTGACAGTCCCTCACAATGGCACAGTTTACGTGGTGTATAACCTGGCGGAAGGAAAAGAACTTCTAGTCAAACTGGGCCTACTGGAAGCTGCTCCTGAGGTTCGCCCTCAGAACACCCCTAGGCCGTCGCCATCTTGGTCCACCCCAGCAACCAGAAGAGATCAGCGAAGATGGCGGAATCCTTTTAGAGATGGCGGTTTCTGAGGATGTCCACTATAGAGCTAGGCATTCCTGGTGATACACTAAATCTCACTTGAGTGTCTCCTTGGATTTCTTGAACGCTGGTGTGCCCTTGCCCTAGTGTGGTCGCTCCCCACCATGGGGCGGCTGTGCTGGGGTGACTGTGCCCACTAGTGTGTCTGCAAAGACAATCTGATGGTTTAAACGCTCTTGATATAATTACTTGAATTTGCTTGTTTACCTTTCTCTCTCCTCTCCCGTGTGTCAGTCCCCTATGTACCGTTTTGCGGATGCCCGTGCGCCCGAGGCGGGGATGGTCCCCCGGGTCTCTCCACGCCTTCGGTGCCCGGATTTCCGCACGCGGTTTTTGGACGGTTTTGTCCAATCGGTAATGTTTTTTTGGATGGGTTTTATTTTTCTGCCCATCTCCAAGAAATTTTCTCAGGTTCAAAATTTTTGTATGATCTTCTTTTATTTGATCAGTTGTTGTTTCAAAAAATGTTCGTTTGTTAACACAAAGTCATTTTCTCAGGTCTTTATATACAACATGCAAGTATTTTGGTTGTTCTATACTTTTCTAGCCCCTAATTGGGAGCGAGGTTCGCACTTTACCGAGTCAGAGATTCAACCCCCAATCAGTCTGGGGCCCACTCCTTGGGTTCCCCAGAGGTTTTACCTGTTTGGTTATTTACACTCGGATCTGGTCATTTTTCCCTTTTCTCAAAAGTTTACCCTGCAGGTATTTCAGTATGAATGTAGTCCTTTTAATATAAATTATGGGGATTAAAATTTTGTCACACAACGTTCAAGGGTTCAATTCCCCCAATAAAAGAAATAAGGCCTTCAAACATTATAAAAGGTTAGGAGCGGACATAATTTTATTACAGGAGACGCACTTTGCTACTGACAGACACCCTAAATTTTTCGATAAATCTTTCAAGCAGTTTAAATGTTCATCTTTCCATAATAAAACTAGAGGAGTTGCCATCTTTATACGTAATAGTATAATTTTTGATATATCATCCACGTACTGTGACCCAGAGAGCAGATTCTTGATTATTAAGGGGAGTATTGCAGGCAAGGCTATTACCTTAGCTTCTGTGTATGCACCTAATGACACGCATGCCACATTTTTTAGACAATTTTTTGAAGTTCTTGACAGGTTTGAATCCCCACACATGGTGGTTGGAGGGGACTTCAATCTAGCTGCCCATCCTTCATTGGACAGAAGTAACATTACGGCCTCATCCAAGGCTTTCCCTAAAAGCCTGAAACGTGCATTAAATGATAAACAATTGATAGACACCTGGCGAGCCCACAATGTTGGTACAAAGGGTTACACTTTTTATTCTCATCCACACGATAGCTCGGCCAGGCTTGATTATATTTTTTGTACCCCGGTTTGGCTGGCTAATTCCTCAGCTGCAGGTATACATGTCTGCCCTTGGTCCGACCACCAGATTGTGCTCTTCGAATCGGGGGGAGTGGGTCTGGGTGGCACGACATTTAACTGGAGACTGAATGACTCCTTACTGAATGATCCGGCGTTGGTTGCCCAGATCTCCTCTTCACTGATAGATTATTTCCAGATTAATGAGGATGGGATTTCACCCACTCCTGTGGTGTGGACGGCTCATAAGGCAGTCATCAGGGGAAATCTGATTGCCCTGGCCTCGGCCAGGAACAAAGCTAGATTGTCAGACATTAAATCCCTCACGAAAGAATTAGATCAACTATACTATAAACATAATCTCTCCCCCTCCTCTACACTTATGGATCAGATCCATATTAAAAGAAAAGCTTTGGATGACATCCTTTCTAGTGATACTGAAAAGGCCCTTAGGTGGTCCAAAGCCAAATTTACACTCCACAGCAACTCCACATCCACTATGTTTGCAAAGAAACTAACTCAAACAACAAGACCTACTCATGTATACAAGCTCAGAGGGCCAGACGGGAGGATGGTTTCGCACCCCAAGGAAGTCTTGGAAATCTTTACAAACTTTTACAAAAACCTCCTCTCGGTGCCCTCTACGCTACCTGTAAATGAGTTTCACCCCTGGATAGATAACCTTTTTGTCCCGTCTCTGTCAAGTACACAAAAGGATACTTTAGAGGCACCTTGTACAGTAGACGAGGTCCTAGATATGATTAAAGCTCTCAAAACCTCCACCGCCCCCGGCCCAGATGGCTTTTCCTCTTCCTATTATAAAACCTTTGCCACAATTCTTGCCCCCAGACTTGCTAAATTATTCAACCATGTTCTTCAGGGAGGAAACTTTCCAGCAGAAATGCTCCTGGCTAACATGTCCCTCATCCCGAAACCGGATAAAGATCATTCCTTTCCTCAAAATTATAGGCCCATCTCGGTCATGAATAATGACCTTAAACTATTCGGCAGACTGCTAGCTAACCGACTATCCAATGTAATTCATAAATTGATCCACCCTGACCAGACCGGGTTTATTCCAGGTAGACAGCTTTCAGACAATATTAGGCTAGTCGCTAATATTATTAATGACGCCAATCTTAGTAAATCCCCTACATGCCTTGTGAGTCTTGATATTCATAAGGCTTTTGATAGCGTCAGCTGGCCTTATCTAGAACACCTTCTTCCTAAGTATGGACTAGGAGAAGGGTTCATTCATGGATTTAAAGCTCTATATCAGTCCCCTCAAACAAGAGTTCGCCTTCCCGGGTGTAACTCTGAATTTTTCACTATACATAGAGGTACGAGACAGGGTTGCCCACTTTCCCCCCTCCTGTTCGCTCTAGCAATTGAACCCTTGGCTACAGCCATTAGAAAGAATGGCCTTATTACTGGGCATTACAAGGGGGATAACGAATACAAATTAAGTATGTATGCCGATGATGTTTTATTATTTTTATCCAAACCTCACATTTCACTCCCTCACTTGCTGATCGAACTAGAGAGATTTCGATCCATGTCGGGCTTAGGGGTAAACCTCTCCAAATGCTCTATTATGCCGATTAATCTGCCTAATTGGATGCAAACCTCCATCAGAGAGAGTTTCTCTTTCACCTGGTGTTTGAGATCTTTTCGCTACTTAGGGGTCCAGATTACTCCCCATTATGAATCAATATTTATATCCAACTTCCCTCCAGTATTTAAAAAATTAAGTTTGCTATTGAAGACGTGGTCTTCATACCACATCTCGTTTCTGGGCAGAGTTACAGCCATAAAGATGATTATCTTACCTAAGGTCTTGTTCTTCTTTAGGGCCCTCCCCGTTAATGTCCCTAAATCTCATATTAGCTCTTTTCAGCGGGAGATTTCTAAATTCATATGGAACGGTAGGAGATCCAGATATAACAGTCATATACTTTATGCCCCCCAATCCCAGGGTGGCCTGGGCATTCCAGATTTATGGTCCTATTATCTCTCCGCCAAACTCATTCAAATGGCTCAATGGAATGCAGACCCCGAGAGCATTCCCTGGCTTTCGTTCGAACAGGCCGCAGTTTTTCCGAACTTTCTCTCGGCGGGTCTCTGGAATGGTGCACAGCCGTCTAGTTATAACGCAATTGCGAACAAAATTGTTGTTCATTTATACAGGCTGTGGCAGAAATTTAAAACCCCCTTGGGTCTGTTGTCGCGAGTCTCTCCGCTAACATCCTTTTTGGGACACTTTGACTCAGGTTTACTCCCTCTAAGCAGAGAGGACTTATCCCCTTGGATAACCAGAGGCCTGGTGAACCTCAATAAGCTCTCCATAGGCAATATTTTCTGTACATTTGAACAACTGGTAGATTTATACGGTCTTCCCAGCTCTGAAAGGGACCACTATACTCTAGTGAGGGCATTTTTTCAATCACAGGACCTCCTCACACTAAACCCTCCATTTACCATTTTCGAAAACATTTGCTCCACCTCACCTAGAGATCGAGGGCTTATATCTAGCCTTTATTCTCATATTGTTACTAGTACCCTCCCAGATAAACATAAGTATATGACTGGATGGGAACGAGACCTAGGCTGTAGTTTCTCCATTCCGGAGTGGCAACACATGATTTCAAACATGCGTAAATGTTCACGCTCTAGTGCATGCAGGGAGACACCCCTAAAAGTAGTTACAAGATGGTATTTGACTCCCTCCTTGATTCACTCCTTCTACGATTCAGTCTCTCCCCTCTGTTTCAGGGGCTGTCCAGAAGAAGGTAATTTACTTCATATTTTTTGGAGCTGCAAATGTTTGCGACCCATATGGGATCAGGCACAGAGACTGGTGACCAGATTGGCTGGGTCAGAGGTTTCTCTCTCCCCTAAGATATGCTTGCTCTTTGTAAAAGTCCCTGGTGTCCCGAAATCTACATCTAATCTGATTCATACTTTGGTGTGTTCCATTCAATGGATGATAGCTTGTAATTGGAAATCAGATACTCTAGTATGGTCTCAGGTGCTCTCCAGGATGGAATGCATCAAACTAACAGAAAAAATCTTTCATTCCCTTCATAGCACCATGATGACATTCCATGCTAAATGGGACTCTTGGGACAATTGTGTTGGACCAGTTAGTACTTCTTAACCTATATGGTATGTCTAACTAGACAGTTCTGACCCCTCAGGTGTATTTGACTACTTTATATTCTGCTATATTATGACCAACGTTTATTGCACACTTGCTATGTTTTCAGAGTATTTTTCTATGCAATATATTTTTATATATAGATGCGATGTTACATTGTTGACCTGTGTAAAAGTTAAATTGTTTTCTTGTATTGACTTTCTAATAAAATCTTTTGTAAACATATAAGAATTACTTTGGACTGATCAAGGTGTTGTAAATCCTACAGGCCAGACATCTTAATTGACAGTGTAAGACACAGACAAGTGATTTAATGGGCTCTCACTAGTCAACAGGTCATCAAGGTCACTTTTAATAGTAGGCCATTGTATGTTATGACGTATGTTAAAACAAAATTTAATAAGTAATGCAACACTGCCCCTAGTGGATGTTTAATTTTAATTTCCAATAATTGATTATAGTAATTAGATGCTTTTAGTGACGTGGAGATTACATGGTAATGAGATCCCCGCCCATACTCCAGGGGGGGTTTAAAAAGTGCTAGTCAGCTAGAGAGGAGAGAGCTGAGGACTGAAAAGATCGTGAGGGAGTTCTGAACAGAGGGGAGACCATTGATCCTATAACCAAGACAACGTGACTTCTCAGACAATAGAATTTGGCTGGTAAAGTATGTTCCTATTCTTCATATAGATATTTGATCTGCCTTATTTAGATGCACCTAACTGACCCATCACCTAACCTGTTAGCATCAAGATTTGAAGTTAAATCATTCTAACTGCAGTATGATTGGTTTAATTCTTTTATCTTGGGATTTAAGCTGATTCTGGCTTTTAGTAAAAGGGTTCAGTTGTGATGTGTTCTTTATGGTAGGTTAAGAAAATAGAAACATATTTTATCAATACAATCTGGACTTTTTAAGGCATGGTCCAACAATGTTGATCCATGCAACTGTATTTAAAACATAGAAATTGAATATCTGTTGGATGAGAGAAGTCACATGTCAAACCTGTCATATTGGTTGCCATCTTTTATGTAGACTGTCACTTATATTTAAAAGTCTTTGGTTATGATCATTTTATTATTCTGAGATAATATTCTTTGATTTTATTCTCATATTACCTTTGTGATATATATTATTGCATTTTATTGAAACTGTGTGTTTATCACCAATTATATTTTTGACATTTATTTTGCACTGAAGTATTTAATAAATATATATATTTTTGCACAGAATTGTATCCTCTATCTTCAGTTTAGTGTCACTTAAAACGATCTTGCATTTTTATGATTTATAGAAATAAGTTGAGATTCTCCTAACTTACAGATCTTTGCTTATTTGTATAAATAGACACTGTTATATCAGAGCAGTATAAACATTCTGACAGTGTAGTGCCCTCCTAGGTAGGTGCTAGAGTGAGTGTATATAGTTTTTGGTTTCTCTGCTTAACAGGGAGACAGCCAGGCAAATGCATATGCTCTCTGCTTAAAGCGGAGTTCCACCCTGGATTTTTTTTTTTTTTTTTAATACCCCCGGGACAGTCAGGGCTAGTGCATTCCACAATGGCTAGCCTCTGATCTGTCCCGGGTTGCACTTACCTGTTAGGACAAATACTTACCTTGCAAACGTCTTGTCCAGCGCTGCCATCTCAGATGTGGGCAGCTTGAAGCCAGCGAGATCCCCTTCGGCGTCTTCTTCCGCCTTCTTTGGTCCCACGATGCTCTGCGCCGGCCCCGACGTCACTTCCGGGTCACGCGCGTCATCCCTCTACAGCTTCTGGGCATGCCCAGAAGCTGTTTAGAAGGGGATGACGCGCGCGACCCGGAACTGACGTCGGGGCCGGTGCAGGCGCAATGATTCCTGGGAGCTATGACGTTCAGCTCCCAGGAATCATTGCAGAGCCAGGAAGTGACGACGGGCCGCGGCCGAGGAAGGAGGAAGAAGGAAGTAAGGTAAGTATTTTTTCTTCGCTACGAGGTAAGTAAAAAAAAAAAAAAATATGCGATTATCCATTTCTTTTTCAGGTGACCCGGAGCAAGAAGATGGAGGTAAGTATAAAAATAGGGTGGAACTCCACTTTAACAGAGGGCTGTGATTGATTGGTAGAGTCTGCTCAGTGTGCACTGTTGCTGCTCATGCTGTTTTGAAAGTTTTACACTGGCCTGGTAGCTATTGGATGTACTGGACAGTGGAAGGAAACCTTGCAGATGAGAGCATGGATATCAATACAGCCTTGGCCAATTAGAAGGGGATGTGCCCCAAGGCATGCAGGATAACTGTATTTATATCTGAAAAGCACATGGGCTCTGGGTCTTCCTCTAGAGAGAAGTCCAGGAGGGGAGGGGGCTGCTGCCCCTCCTCAGCGCAGGCTGCCATGGTGCCTCCTCAGCGCAGGCTGCCATGGTGCCTTAGGTGGGCAACCTGAGGGCCTGAAACACTGAAGCTACAACCGTTGGTTCTTGTGAGAGATGACTGAGGGAGAATGTCCACGGATCCTCTCTGGTACTACTGAGGAAGGCTGGCAGAGGTCCTTCAGGAGCCTTGTGAGTACAGATCCCCACAGGGGATCCCTGGGACTTTTGCCGTTAGATCCCCCTCTTGGTGCCAGAAGTCAGCTGCTGGGTGCGAGCTAAAGGGGACACTGACTAGTGTCTTGGAGAGGCAAAGTGCACTGAGTTCCTTCTGCTACAAAGGGAATTGTTAATTGCATACAGATGATGATCAGCTACACAGTTCTATCGAGAGAGTTGTCCTCATCTGTGAATAGTTAATTTGGAGTATCCTACTAAATCTCTTCTCCTATCCAAGTTCTCCAAATAAAACATTAAAAAAAAAAAATCCCCTAGACTGGTCATTGGAAATAACGAGCGGAAGAGTGTGTGCTCCTGGCTGTTTGAAAATACCATGTGCCTGGCTGTGGATTAATCGGTGGGAGATCAGGGCACAATTATTCAAGCGGCTCCTACGGGGTAGCGCTACATTAGGGAGAAAAAAACAACAAAAAAACTGTGCTGAAGCATGAAAACATTGTAAAATAATTTTTAGTTTTAAAGTTACTGCTCACTTTTTATTGTTAATCGCCATGAGGATGTGTGATTTATATTGCTGAATTCCAATTTGCATAAGCATGCACATTTACATTACTTTTAGTAAACTTTGTTGCTTAAAGTGATTGTTAACATTTTTTTTTTTTAGTAAATAATACCCACCTGCTTTGTGCAATCGTTTTGCACAGAGCAGCCTCAAGCCTCTTCTAGGGTCCCCTGCTGGTGCCCCTATATGAAGCTGCTTCCTATGTATGGGGGCACTTGTGTGGGCTCAATCCCAAGGCGTGCTACTTGTGTCTGTAGAAACAGACACATCGACTTAATCCCACCTCTGGCACCCTCAGAGAGGAGAGAGAGAGGAGAGAGAGCTGCAAGATCGTTCTCAGGTAAGTATTTATTGGGGGCTGGTGGGATTACCTTAATGCAGAGACTACCTTTACAACCACTTTAAGGTTAAGGGACTGGTGAATGAGCCATCAGCCTTAGTAAATCAGTGCCTTGGAGTGTACACTTGAAAAATATATTGTAGTGATAATGTAAGGCTGTGCAATTTTCTGTCTAGCCACTAGGTGTCTCACTTCTTTGGAATAATGTTTTAGGAAAAGAACACATTTTTTAGGACCCTGCAGAATTAGACCCTAACACGGTAGTTTAGTTGTATATAGTTTGCTGCGTTCAGGGGCAGTCGGTCTGTTTGTGGCCATGATTCTGTGGAAATGCCAACCCTGGATGCACGCTGCTGGGGTCCAGGGTTGGTATTTGCCTGTGACTGCTCAGATGAGTGGTTACATACAAATAGAAGTGATTCCTCCCATTGAGTTCCGCAGAGTACAAATCTGACAGCCTCCTCTGACAGCCACTGTTGGTCACACATAAGGGTTGATTTACTAAAGGCAAATTGAATGTGACCTTTTGCAAGTGCAATTGCTCCTGAGCTTAGTAAATGAGGAAGAGCTATGTTGACTTCCATCATCCAATCATGTGCAAGCAAAAATACTGTTATTTTATTTTCCTTGCAATGTGATTGGGTATTCTTTGTAAAGTGAAGCTTTACCTCATTTACTAAGCTCTGAAGCAACTGCACTTGCAAAAGTGCACAGTTTATTTGCCTTTCGTAAATCAGCCCCATAGTATCTACAGATTCTTGACCCTGGTTGCACACAAGCTGCCATGTGAATTTAGCCTTAGTGGACAATCAATGATAACTGCTGAAAAAGAATATAGGAATGGGATTTTATTTTAATTGGTTTGCATTTTAGTTTTACTTTAAATAATTATTAGCTTCATCTATCTATTGTTTACCTTTGGAAAGGATACAGGTGCCCATGTCCAATTTGAAGAGTTTTTTCTCCCTTGATTACTTTCCTTCTTTCTCCCTCCATCTTTTTTTCTTTCTTTCTCCCGCCGTCTTTCTTTCTTTCTTTCTTTCTTTCTTTCTTTCTTTCTTTCTTTCTTTCTTTCTCCTGCCGTCTTTCTTTCTTTCTTTCTTTCTTTCTTTCTTTCTTTCTTTCTTTCTTTCTTTCTTTCTTTCTTTCTTTCTTTCTTTCTTTCTTTCTTTCTCCCGCCGTCTTTCTTTCTTTCTTTCTTTCTTTCTTTCTTTCTTTCTTTCTTTCTTTCTTTCTTTCTTTCTTTCTTTCTTTCTTTCTTTCTTTCTTTCTTTCTTTCTTTCTTTCTTTCTTTCTTTCTTTCTTTCTTTCTTTCTTTCTTTCTTTCTTTCTTTCTTTCTCCATCCCTTTTTCTCTTTTTTCTTTCCCTATATATTACATTCTTCACATGTAAGTAATCTCAGACTCTATTTAACCACCCCCCTTCAAGCCGCGCTTATTATTTAGCATAAATGAAACCATGCCTATTTCCAAAGCCTGCCACATTTTGTAGCTCTCGTGAAACCACGCTTACAAATGAATGCCCTGCCCCTAATTAAACAATACTCTGCCTACAGACAGAAAAGTGTCCCTAATATGTGTATGTATGAATGTGAGTTAGGGACCTTAGATTGTAAGCGCCTTGAGGGCAGGGACTGATGTGAATGTACAAAATATATGTAAAGCGCTGCATAAATTGAAGGCCCTATATAAGTACCTGAAATAAATAAACTCAATATCAGTGTGTAGAAAATTGTGAAGGAAACCAGTGATTAAAGAGTTATAGCACCAACATCCCCATAAATATAGAAGATAAAGAAGAACAATTCTAGGACTTTAAAGGTGCTTAGAGTATCAAAGTATATCCATAAATATGACAATAAGAATGTATAAAATCCAAAAATTAATTTCTTTCAATAATAAAAACACATCAACACATAAAAAAAGAGAGTTTTTACATCTAGAAGTAAATATTGCTTAAACTCCCATCTGCACTTGATGCTGACTGATTTCGCCGGGATGTGGCTTCTTCAGGGTCTGCGCCAGAGCCATTACTACTAATACATGAATCAAAATCAATACACCAAAATACATTATATATGAAAGAAAAAACATATAGACACATTATGCTTGTGTCCAAAAATAATGTGCACCAAAGAAAGGACAATACCATAGCCAGGAGACAAAGGTTTGCTAAATTCATAGACAGATTATCTGCAAATTAAAATGCATCTGTATTTTTCTTTTAGAAAGCATTGGGAAGGGTTAGAATATCTATAAGGTTTATATTGCTATCTGTTCCCCCTCTGGGTGCATTTACTCTCATTTTTTCTGGTGACCACTGTCACTGAGACCGAAAGTGTAGGGAAATCCAAAATCATAAAGTGGTAGAAAACTTACCTCCATTTTTTTAACTGGGTCCCTTGCAGATTTGTGCCATAATGTTTTGTTCAACCAGAGAGTTGAGCGGAAACAAAAACCTGACAGATCCCCGCATCAACACAACAATGTGTGATGCAAGGATCTCTCCCACTATGCTACTGTATGGCTACCCTTGCCAGAATACATTGATCAGCGCTTTCAGTAATTGGCTGCAAGCGCTGATAAAATGCTACTTATCCAGCAGAACCATTTGACAGAAGCCTAACGACTGGCTTCTGTTGAACAGATAACGGTACGCATGTACTAAAAGTTAGCCGTTTCCTGCTGATCCAGCTAACTTTCAAAAAAGTTTAATACCAACTTAAATTTATCACCAGAACAAGAAGAGAGGATACAGTAAGTGAAAGAAACCCTCCCCAACAGGAGACATGCAGCAAAAAAGAAACTAACAAGGGTTAGAGCCATTCTCCACTCAACCAAAACTAAAAAGAAAAGTAATGGTTATACAATAATATTATATTAAAGCCAAACTGCAGGCATAACAAAAATGAAAACAACTTTTTCAGTGACAACCCCCCCCCCCCCACCCACATTGCAAGTGTTAAATGCATGCTTGCGCCAGAGGGTTACACATAGTTACATAGTTAGTCTGGCTGAAAAAAGACACAAGTCCATCCAGTTCAACCAATAAAAAGGAAAAATAAAATCCTAAAATAAAATCATACAATCCTATATATACACAATCTTATACCCACAGTTGATTCGAGGGAGGCAAAAAAACCCCAGCAAAGCATGATCCAATTTGCTACAACAGGGGAAAAATTCCTTCCTTATCCGCCGAGAGGCAATCAGATATTCCCTAAATCAACTTTACCTGTAAATATTATCATCCATTTAAATTATGTACATTTGTGAAAAGAATCCAGGTCTTTTTTTAAGCACTCTACTGAGCTGGCCAGAACCAGATCTTGGGGGAGTCCATTCCACATTTCCACAGCTCTTTCTGTGAAAAAACTTTTCCATATTTGGAAATGAAATCTCTTTTCCTCTAGACGTAAAGAGTGCCCCCTTGTCCTCTGTGAGGACCTTAAAGTAAATAACCCAACACCAAGTTCACTATATGGACCACCTATGTATTTATACATGTTGATGATTTCCCCCCTTAAAGCTGAGGAAGGTTGAAGAAAAACTGTATTACCTACTTTTTTCCTTGTGTCAGAGTGGTCCTTTCTAAGTTGCTCTCGCAGTTGTGCACTTGCCCCTACCATATACAAAACAGAGTTAATAGCCAACATTGAAAGTGGGATGCTGAGGGACTGCCCACAGATTGGAGCACTGAGCAAAAGAGGACCAGGGACCTTAGACTTAATGAGCATTAAACTCTTGCAGTGCGGGGGGGGGGGGGCGCTGGGGAGAAGCAGTTCAAGGGTTTAATTTTGTTGTGCCCGATATTGAGCTTTAAAGTGGTTGTAAAGTCAAAAGGTTTTTTTTTTTATCCTAATGCATTCTATGCATTAGGACAAAAAACCTTCAGTGTGCAGCAGCCCTCCTAATACTTACCTGAGCCCATTTCTATCCAGCGATGTGCGCTAATGCCTCGGCCATCTGAAACTCTCCCTCCTGATTGGCTGAGACAGAGCAGCAGTGCCATTGGCTCCCACTGCTGTCAACGTCAGTGAGCCAATAAGGAGAGAGAGGGGGCGGGGCTGAACCACGGCTCTGTATCTGAATGGACACAGGGAGCTGCGGTTTGGCTCGGGTGTCCCCATAATAAGCAGCTTTCTGTTGGGGCACTTGATGGGAGGGCCGGTGAGGGACCCCAGAAGAGGAGGATCTGGGCTGCTCTGTGCAAAACCATTACACAGGATAGGTAAGTATACCATGTTTGTTATTTTTAAACAAAAAACTTTAGTATCACTTTAAGTATAAAACATTTTTTCCTTTTATCCGCTTGTGTTTTAAAAAATACAGTCCTTAACCACTTGGCGACCAGCCGCCGCCTAAATATGGCGGCAAGTCGGCAGGTTCCCGCGAATCGCCGTACCTGTACGGCGGTTCGAGGGAGCAACCCAGGAGGCCCGCGTGCACGCTTGCCCACTTGCCAGCGGGGAAGCTGATGCATAGGGCCGGCGGCTGTGATTGCCACCGGGCACCCACGATTGCTCCCCGTTAAGAGAGAGAACAGCGGTCTGCTTTTGTAAACACAGCAGACCTTTGTTCTCTCAGGAATCAATGCAGAGCTCCTGTGTTCCTCCTATTAAGGAACACAGGTCTCTGTATTGATTTCACAAGCCCATCCCCCTCACTGTTAGAAAACACCCCCTAGGCTCACTTTTACCCCTCTGATCGCCCCATAGGTTAACCCCTTCCATGCCAGTGCCATTATTACAGTAACAGTGCATATTTTTTAGCACCGATTACTGTAGTAATGTCGCTGGTCCCCACCAAAGTGTCAAAAATGTCAGTCCGCCGCAATGTCGCAGTCCCGTTAAAAATCGTCACCATTACTAGTATAAAATAAATAAATAAAAATTACATAAATCTTTCCCCTAGTTTGTAGACGTGATAATTTTTCCACGTTCCAATTAAAATACGCTTATTGGAATTTATTTTTACCAAAAATATGTAGCAGAATACAAATTAACCGAAAAGGTTGACATTTTTTTTTTTGGGGGGGGGGGGGGATGTTATATAGCAGAAAGTGAAAAATATTGTTTTTTTTTTTCCAGAGTTGTGTTTTTTTTTTTTTTTTTTGTTTATTGCACAAAAAAGAAAAATTGCACAGGTAACCAAATACCACCAAAAGAAATCTCTATTTGTGGGAAAAAAGGACATCATTTTTATTTGGGTACAGCGTCGCACAACCACGCAATTGTCCGTTAAAGTAACGCAGTGCCGTATCGCAAAAAAATGGACTAGTCATTAACCTCTTCCGGACCGCCCGCTGTCTTTTTACTGAGGCAGAGCAGCCCTCTTGTGCAAACCGACGTAGACCTACGTAATTCGGGCGCCTGCAGCTAGGGGGCGAGCGCACACCGCCGCCGGCGTGCTCCTGCTCCCACTCGGCAGTGGGGACTCCGATGCACGGGGCAAGCGGCTCCAATTGCCGCCTGACACCCGCTATCGTTCCCCGCTGAGAGAGAAGAACAGTCAGCTGTTGTAAACACAGCCGACCGTTCTTCTCCCTGGAATGATCACAGAGCCCCTGTGATCCTTCTATATAGGATCACAGGTCTCTATGATCATTTCAAAAGCCACGCTCCCCCACAGTTAGAATCATTCCCCTAAGCTCACATTTAACCCTTTGATCACCCACAATGTTAACCCCTTTCCTGCCAGTGTCATTATTACAGTAACAGTATATATTTTTAGCACTGATTACTGTAATAATGTCACTGGTCCCCACAAAAGTGTCAAAAATTTCAGTTAGGGGTCCGATCTGTCTGCCGCAATGTCGCAGTCCTGCTAAAAATCACAGATCGCCGCCATTATTAGTAAAAAAAAAAAAACAATACAAATGACATAAATCTTTCCCGTAGTTAGTAGACGCGATAACTTTTGCGTAAACCAATCAAAATACGCTTATTGCGATTTTTTTTTTTTTTAACCAAAAATATGTAGCAGAATACAAATTGGCCTAAAATTCGATTTATACATTTTTTGGGGGGGAAATGTTATATAGCAGAAAGTTAAAAATATTGTTGTTTTTTTTTTCAGAATTGTTGCTATTTTTTTTGTTTATTGAGCAAAAAAAAAAAAAAATCGCACAAATACCACCAAAAGAAAGCTCTATTTGTGGGAAAAAGGACATCAATTTTATTTGGGTACAGCGTCGCACAACCGCGCAATTGTCCGTTAAAGTAACGCAGTGCAAAATCGCAAAAAATGGCCTGGTCATTAAGGTGGAAAAAACCTTCCGGTCCAGAACTGGTTAAGTATGATATATTTTTTTCTTTTTATCAGCTTGTGTTTTATAAAATGCAGCCCGCAAATATGTTAAAATATTGTTGTCAATTTTTCCCAGACAACGGAAATTGTATGGAGACAATAGAAGAGAGCTTTATGTAGATTACATGCCCCAGCCTTCTATTTTCAAAGCTTAAATTTATATAGCATGCACTGGGAACAAAGCAGTTTTGAGTTAGTGACAGGAGAAGAATTACTGTTGAACAACTATTTTCCAGCTCAGGGAGTGGCTTCAAGAAAAGCACAGATGAACATAAAACTCAAATACGGGCCTGGGAAAACCATATTTAACTATAATAACCTGCTTGTTTAAACATTAAAAAGCTGTGCAAATTCCCTGAGTACATTGTGTACAGCAGTTATTTTATGTGCCTACTTTGGGAGAGCGGCAGCAGAGACTGTGTTTATTTTTAATAATCAAACTCTGCCCACATAGAAGTGGTAAACACCGAACCAGTCTGTTAATGGTCAGAGAGGGAGAGAAGAGAACAGAGGGAAATCAAGAGAACAAAGTAGTGAGAAACACCACGAGAATAGGGAACATAAAGCAGATTGCAAAAACAATAATGTTGCTGTCATAACAGTGGTCATTAGCAGAAACCTTAAGACAGGTAAAATTCACTTTTAACGTTTTTTTATTTTTTTTATAGTAGCTATAAAACCATTGTCGCCACATAGGTACAAACAGCTGATACCTGTAGAAGATATTTATCAAAATATTTGGTTACAGAAACTGAATTAAGGGAAGGGTACATTATGTAAAAAAAGTGAAGGCAGTCATACACTATATTGTCAAAAGTATTGGGAAACCTGCCTTCACTCGCACATGAGCTTTAATGGCATCCCAGTCTTAGTCCGTAGGGTTCAATATTGAGTTGGCCCGCTCTTTGAAGCTATAACAGCTTCAACTCTCCTGGGAAAGCTTTCCACAGGATTTAGGAGTGTGTCTATGGGAATGTTTGACCATTCTTCCAGAAGCACATTTGTGAGGTCAGGCACTGATTTGGATGAGAATGCCTGGCTAGCAGTCTCAGCTCTAACTCATCCCGAAAGGTGTTCTATTGGGTTGAGGACAGGATTCTGTACAGGCCAGTCAAATTCCTCCACCCCAAACTCGCTCATCCATGTCTTTATGGACCTTGTTTTGTGCACTGGTGTGCAGTCATGTTTGAACAGGAAGGAGCCACCCACAAACTGTTCCCACGAAGTTGGGAGCCTGAAATTGTCCAAAATGTCTTGGTATGCTGATGCCTTAAGAGTTCCCTTCACTGGAACTAAGGGGCCAACCCCTGAAAAACAACCCCACACCATAACCCCCCGTCTACCAAATGATTGCCCAAAGCAAGGTCTATAAAGACATAAATGAGCGAGTTTAAGGTGGAGGAACTTGACTGGCCTTCACAAAGTCCTGACCTCAACCCGATAGAACATCTTTGGGATGAATTAGAGCAGAGAATGTGAGCCAGATGAAGAATGGTCAAACATTCCCATAGACAGACTCCTAAACCTTGTGGACAGCCTTCCCAGAAGAGTTGAAGCTGTTATAGGTGCAAAGGGTGGGCCAACTCAATATTGAACCCTACGGACTAAGACTTGGATGCCATTAGTGTTCATGTGTGTGTAAACGCAGATGTCCCAATACATTTGACAATATAGTGTATACAATCATATGTTTAATTCTAGCTCTCACAAAAATATAAGGTATCTAGTATTTGGCACTTCTTCATCTCACCACAGAAAATCACATCAAGTTAGCAGTCTTGTTCTTTTTTTAATCAAAAAAGTTTTGTGATGCAATTTTGCCTGAAGGTGATGTAATATAATAAAGAAAATGATGGAACTATATTAGTAACAAAGATTTTTTTAAATTCTTAGTATGCATTGAACAATCTACTTTGCATGTGTTTAGACAATTCTCTGCTAAAATTTCAGTGCACTGGATTCAGGTGAGCCTTTTATTGAACTGTCATAGAACAAAAATGGATACCCCAGTCTTCCCACTGATAAAAGTCTTTCCCTCTGGACATATGGAATTGAATTAAATGTCCAAAGAGGTGTACAGAGGTGTACAGACCGGCTGCTAGTGTTAATGCCAAACTTTCTGCCACTCAGAAATGTGGGTGCTTCAAGAAGAGGGGAGAAATATATCTTTATTGGGCATCAAGCTCTCCTATATCACAAATGCTTTACAAAAGATGTTGTGGAAAGTGGAAACCAAGGGGAGTTCCCCTTTTTTATTATTTATAGTGCAAATTAAGCGCATAAAAAAATGAAAAACCTATCCCACCCAATCCCACTTTAACTAATCTAAAGGTCACTTTTTTACAAATCTGCCTAAAAGCCCCATTTACTAACTTAAAATTTCAGTTATGTAACACCATGAAGCTACATTTTTTCTAACTTGCAGTGAAGGAGGGTCTTTCTGTAAGTGCTCATGTCACTCCTTGGTGACTTTGATACTTCACATCAGCTGTCCATCAGTGGGGGTTTCCACAGGGTCCATAAGGCTACAGAGGTGTGTTGACATTATAACGAGATGTGACCACAGGACCGGTCGGTGACGAACCAGGACTGCAGAAGTGGATCACCTGACCATGTGGGGGGTCAGGTGGTTATGTTTTAAAGCTTTTCTGAATGGGTAAGGTTAGGTGCCAACTTGTCAAATTAAAATAGAAATCATATTTTTAGAATTTTTCATTGTTTTAGTTTGTCAATAATGACCAAAGAAAGAGAATATGCACAATACTACTGTACATTACCTTTAAAATAAATATAACTAAACTGAAATTAGAAGCAGAATATAATGACTTGATAACAGAAATATAATCAGCTCCTATATGCAATATTATGAGGCTGTAGATTTAGAAGATTGATGGAATGAGAAGGAACACATTTAAAAAAAACTGTTATTCCCACCAAGGGTGTTGGCGGCTTCGGCTCTAACAGAAAGTAATTCTGTTGGTGGGGAAGGTGAGTAGGAGCAAGGAACTCTTCCGCCTCAGCTTCTGTTATTCTCTTTACTAACACAGTTCATGGTGCATTTGAGCCTGCTCACAATGATGATGTGGTGGTGGACAAGATAGATGGAGCAAAGATGAACACAAAAGGAAAAAACAAGACAGAATGTTCGGTTTCACCCATCAACAGTAAGAGTGTGTTCTTTTTCCACTACTTCCTACAACTTCTAGGTATGCATAATGGAGTTATCTGCAGGGGGAGCAATAATACACATACATGCTGATGGTGCAATCACTAGTTGTGGTTAGTTCATTTTAGCACATTTGGAAACTTGTACTAACGTGTGGTGTGTCTCAAATCTACACTCCTATGGAAACCACTAGATTGTGCAAACATTTAAAAACTTGTCTTGGAGGCGAATAGTCAATGCTGGATATTTTTAGACAATCTCAGTTGCTTTGCCAAGGGGTATCCCAACTTTATTTATGCTCCACATCCAGACTTACAGATATAAATGTAGCGGTAACCCAGTAGAAGCTGCTGATTAGGATGGGCCCTCTATTCTTTGCCTCGACCTTCTCAAGAACCTCAGCTCCTCTAACACACCAGGTTGAGTGTACACACATACAATATCACAGGAATTAGGTGAAATAAATTCTTAGTACCCAAGAGTATTGATATATTAAAGAGAATAGGCAACAAAGCAGGTAGAAAAGGCAAACCTAATATATTTTCACCCAATATAGTTGGTAATTAGGCAAGTATGAAATGCATTACCAATGATAATAAACACAATTTAGCATACAAAGTGAATGAAAGTAGTTCCAGTTAAACTGTATGCAGTATAGGCACAGTATAGGTATGGTATAGTCTTGGCACAGGTGCAAGGTAGATGTTGTTAAGATGCGGTAAAGGTTCAGTATATTGCATTAAAGGGTTGGTAAAGGAGCAGTCTAGGTTTGGAATAGGTGTGGAATATAGTGCAGTATGGATTGGGTACATTTGGTGACCTGCTCTCAGTGGCTCAGTCCCAGCTAGCAGTATCAGAAATGGGCAAATAGCAATCTCACCAGGCTCTGGGATACTGTGACCTCTAACTGTAGAAGGGGGGCCTCAGTCTCTCCCTGAAAGCCTCCAGTGATCAGTGGTGGGAAGCAGATGGTGAGTGGATGCCCCAGCCTTCCTGCAGCCACGGTGCAGGTGCTGTGATGTGGGCGGTGGTGCGCTGCCCCTGGGTGTCCTCACTCCCAGTCTCAGGCTCAGATCTCTGCTGGTATGGCTTACTACTGACAGGTGAATATCTAGACAGAGGTACTCACTCTCAACTCCCTCTGTGCCAAAAGAAAGAACTTTCCCCGGCAGTTTAATAAAACAAAAATTAAAAAAACATCTCTTTACTCATACTGCACAGTGCCTATTGGTATCTGCAATGTAAGGAGTCTGTTCATCCAACTATATGGCTGCTATCTGAAACTACAACTCCCAGGATTATCAGCGCTCTGCATAGAAGTGAATGGGTTTGCTTGGCTTTCACTCTCCCTCTGCTGGCCAGAGAAGAATGGTGCAGCACAACATCAGTATCTCAGTAGAGGGAGAGAAGAATGAAAGGCAGTGAGGTTGATTTACTAAAACTGGAGAGTGCACAATCTGTTACAGGTCTGCACAGAAGCCAATCAGCTTCCTGGTTTCTTAAATGAACAAGCTGAGGTTAGAAAGCTGATTGGCTACCATGCACGGCTCTGCCAGATTTTGTACTCTTCAGTTTTAGTAAATCAACTCCAATGTCTGCTTCTCCCTATTGCTGTAGCCAAGCACCTGACTACATAAACGTATGATTCAAGCAGGCATGTTTTTGTAAATATTTGTAAAGAAGTGGTTGAATTATACCTGCATTTCTGACCTAAGGTCTATGGATAGTTTAAAATGCAAACGTATGATTATATATAGGCTAGAGTACTTTACCAGCAACAAAATGTTATTACTAAAAATAAACAAGACTAAAATATCCAATACATTAAGGCTATGTTCACATGTTAGTGTATCAGACCGCGGGCAGAATCACCACGAATCTGCCTGCGATCCGGAAATCATTGCAAATCGCGGTACGCCTGTGCGTTGCCGTTGTTGTTGATTTACAATGGCACCCCAAACGCTGTGTGATGTTGCCGCAATTTCCGCCAGGCAATTTCCGCCTGCTGAATCGCGGTAACAATGCGCAAAAAAAAACGCGGGTCGCGTGACGCCCAAAGAAGCTCTTGTACCTTTTTTGGGCATCATGTGACCCGCAATTTTGTTTGCGGTCCACTACGCTAACATGTGAACGTAGCCTAAAGCAAACCATTCCCAAGAGAGATATGGGGACTGCCATTTCCACTTCCCTTCTATAGATGCCATTTGCCTGGCTAGTATCCTGAGCAACTGGGCCTAATAAGGATGAGTTATTGACCTGTAAGAAGTGATAATGTATGTAAACTCAATGTAAAGTTATACACTCTATTTTTATGTGTATGTTTTCTGGTGTTTAGCTTTTTATCTTCCATATTTATATACATGTAGCATTTTTGTGCTGATATTCTCTCTGGTCCTTACTGTTTGTAAAACCTGTATGGTTTCTGGTGTCTAGTGGTATTTGTTCCCATGCACATGTTATTTAGTGGTTTTGTGCCTTTGTATTTTCTAGTCCCTAGTGTGTTCCTTGATGTCTGAATTTCTAAGTGTCAATATAATCTCCTTGGAAGCTGTAGGCTAGTTGGATCTCCTCATTCCAGCACCTCTTTCTCCTTCTCTCTTTCTCCCCACCGGTTGTTATTTAAGAATAGAAAGCCTACCGCATGTCAAGGTAACCCTCTTAAGGCACTCCTCAATAATTGTTCTATACCTTTTATGGCATAAAACAGCCTTTGGCTTTAAATGATCGATGCCCCTAATTCAGCAACCGTAATTGACTCTGCTTTGGTTCAGAGATGTCCACATTGTTTGAGGATGTAGCAAAAGTCCCTTTCTACTTTATCTCCTGGGTGGGCCATGCCATGCCATGCCAAAGTTTTGGTTATTTTTATATGAACAACAAAAAAAATCATGGATATATTTTTTGACTTCTGCTCTTTTGACTAATGCACAAATGCTATACACATCTGAATGACAAAAAAGCCAAGAACACAGTGTCTGTCACAAAACAAACAAACAATGTATTAATGGAGACATTAATCACAATCAAAATGGTATTAGGAATGTTGATAGCCAAAGAGAGCTTAGTTGACAGCTAGTGGCCATAAACCTGTCCAAAAACTAATTTGATTACTGTCATACTAGCATCTGTGCCACTTACTAGGGTTCATTTTTGATGAAATTAAGTAGACAAGTCACTCATGCGTATAATAGACAACTAAATCATGGTAAACATGTTGTTGGCAATAGAAAAGGTTTAGGTAACTGCTGTGGTCTTTCATTGGCCTAATACCAATCTATTTACATTTTTGGAAATGTTTTAGGTATATATTTCAAAACGCCCATGCCTTTAGACAGAGTCTTTTGTTTCTTTCACATATAAAGTCATTCAAAAGTTACATTTTTACAACTGTACTGTATGCTTTTTAAAAATTAGCTATATTTATTTATTTTGCCATTTTGTCCTTTGTTCACCACTTATAGCTTTATTCATAAAATGTTATTTCAAGTTGGGCGAATGCTTGTGGATACTGAAAAACTTAACAGCTTCTTTTATCTAGTTGTAAAGGCTTTGGCTTAACCTGGCCTCAAAGTTTTTACTCAATTTCACTTAATCAGTGATTGTAAAACCTCCTCGTTCAATTCTCAATTTACCCTTATAAACAATTTGATAGATAAAAAATTTTGAAATTTTTAGATCAGATAAAAAAGCCAGCCTGCAAACGACATTTTTCTAATCCGTATGTTACCTGTTGTTGTTGTGAGTTAAATGCTGGAATCTTTAAAGCTAACATGCTTCAAAACTGTATTCTATGTAGCACCAGTAGAAAATATATTTAAATGTGGCACAATTACTTGGCGTTTTAATGGGTTTTACAAATGTAGTTAAAGTGCACATAATTACTGTTAGCCATATTCTAAAAATGGTTATTGTGTATAACTATGAGGGGCACATCCACTATGTGTGCAATGTGTGCTGGGCAGGAGGGTGGAGCCCAGATTGCGCTTACACAGTGCACAACAACATGTGTGGTGGGGAATAAGGATCCCAATAAAATAATATAACACCCATTCTAGGTCTGCGGTGCTGCAGTAGCACCTGTCAGTCACAGTGGTATTTTGGTGGGGGAGGGGATTGGGGGTGCTTAGGCATGCTAAAGCACTCCTACAATTTCTTAAACCATCCTCATCTGCTGACCAACTGCCTAGGTTTCCAAATGCTACAAATATCAGCACATTGACAGTGCCGTGCAGTCGATACCTGTGTTTAAGCACAAAGTAGGTGTGCATCTGCAGCTGCTCTGCCTCCTTCTTCTCAGTCCTCAGCCAATAAGACACTGGGATGCATCCCGGCAATGCCCTCTCTTCCCTCACCACCACATTTCAGTAAGCTAGCCCTGGAGAAGACCCAGGATAATCCATACCTACCGCTGCTGTATATCACGCAGGATGAAGTAAGTTTGACAGCAGCATAAAAATGTGACTGTGACTGGCTGGCACACAATGCTTTTGCCTTTGATCAGTTGGATCATTTGTCCTCACGCCAGAAGTTATGGCATTAGAAGTTATGTGTGGGCTCATCTTCACAATAAAATTAACATCACTAGTTGCAGGACTACTAGTCCCAACTTGTTGTCTTGTTAGTGACACCGATGACACCAACCCCCCCCCTCCCCCCACCACCATCTATGTAGCCCATTCCTCCCTCTTACTTTCTCACTTTCTCCCTTTAACCTTCTGCTCTTCTCTATGTTCTTTCTAACCCCTCTGCTCTCTCTCCCGCTTTGCTCTACTTTTCTGTCCCCTCTGCACTCTTTCTCCCCGCTGCTTTTTTCCCTCTCTTCTCTCTGCTCTTTCTCTCCCCTCTCTCCACACCGGATATTACTCTCCCCTCTATGCTCTCCCCTCCTTTACTCTATTTCTTCCTTCTGCTCTGCTCTGCCTCCCTCCTCTGCTCTCTCTTCCCATCTGTGCTCTCTTTCTACCCTCTGCTTGTTTTTTTCCCTCTGGTGTTCTGCTCTCTCTTTCTCTCATCTGCTATCTCTTCAACCCTATGCTCTCTCTCCCACGCTAATCTCATCCCCTTCCCTGCTCTCTGCCTCCCCTTTGCTCCCCCCCCCCAATTCTCTCTCTTTCTGCTATCTCTTCCCTTTCCTCTGCTCTCTCTCTCCCCCCTCCTCTTCTCTCTCCCCACATGCCTTCTCTCTACTCTCTCCCCTTCTTTCTGCCCCACCCCTCTCCCTCTTATTGGGATGGTTATTGTTGTGCTGTTTTGCTTGCACTGACATTTACTGAAGGTTATTATAGTGCTGGGAGTTATTGCATACAGGCCCACTGCTTTCAGAAAATGCCCTTGATATCTACTGTGTATTAGTATAGTCCTTCACCTTTAGAGTAATAATATTAGGTTCAAAAAGAAGGTCTAGACAACAGTTTTTTTTTTAGATGCCTGTAAATCTCTACAAAACTAGCCACCTGTAGGATAATATCATATTGTGTATGCCACACTTATTAAAAAAGGTTAGCAAAGCCAGTACTGGTATGTTGCTTAAAAATAGATGCTGGTGAGCCAAATTACTCTCTGAGTAAGACTTTTACAAAAGTAAGATTTGAGCTCTGGAGATATTAGATCTGCATCCCATGCTCACAGTCTCACTACTTTTGTTGTACCTAGATGAGCCTCATTTCCCCTGCTGTAATCTTTCTAATGTAACTCATAGAAGAAGAATTAGAATTATGACCATGGAGAGAATATGGAGTCTATTGTGTCAATCTTAATCATTTGGGTATATATATATATATATATATATATATATATATACACAGTATCTCAGAAAAGTGAGTACACCCCTCACATTTTTGTAAATATTTCAGCATATCTTTTTTCATGTGACAACACTGAAGAAATGACACTTTGCTACAATGTAAAGTAGTGAGTGTACAGCTTGTATAACAGTGTAAATGTATTGAGCATCTGTGGGGCATCCTCAAACGGAAAGTGGAGGAGTGCAAGGTCTCCAACATCCACCAGCTCCGTGATGTCATCATGGAGGAGTGGAAGAGGGCTCCATTGGCAACCTGTAAAGTTCTGGTGAACTTCATGCCCAAAAGGGTTATGGCATTGCTGGAAAATAAAGGTGGCCACACAAAATATTGACACTTTGGGCCCAATTTGGATGTTTTCACTTAGGGGTGTATTCACTTTTGTTACCAGTGGTTTAAACATTAATGGCTGTGTGTTGACTTATTTTGAGGGGACGGCAAATTTACACTGTTATACAAGCTGTACACTCACTATTTACATTGTAGCAAAGTGTCATTTCTTCAGTGCTGTCACATGAAAAGATAATAAAATATTTACAGAAATGTGAGGGGTGTACTCACTTTTGTGAGATACTGTATGTATGTATGTATGTGTGTGTGTATATATATATATATATATATATATATATATATATATTCACACAGGTGCATCTCATAAAATTAGAATATCATCAAAAAGTTAATTTATTTCAGTAATTCAATTTAAAAGGTGAAACTCATATATTTTATATAGATGCATTACACATTATATTTCAAGCATTTCTTTCTTTTAATTTTGATGATTATGGCTTACAGCTAGTGAAAACCCAAAATTCAGTATCTCAGAAAATTTTAACAATAATAGATAATTTTTTTATTACATAAGACCAATAAAAAAAAAAAAGGATTTTTAACCGCCTTAGCGGTAATCCCGAGCGTGACTCGGGGTTGATTTTTCATTGCAGGAACGGTAACCCCGAGTCACGCTCGGGGTGGATTGCAGAGAGCGCAGCGGAGCTTCTCTTACCTTATCCTGGCGATCCAGCGATGATCTCTCATTGCTGCGACCGCCAGCCGAGAGTCCCGCCGCTCCTCCGTCCCTCCGTCGGTACGATCACTTCCTAGTTCCGTTCCCTGCAGCAGCAATGCTGCATGGGAGCGGAACTAGGGAGGGAAATTCAAAAAAAAAAAAAAAAGCGTTACACAAAACACACTTTATATTATATTATATATATATATGCATATATATATATATATATATATATATATATATATATATGCATATATATATATATATATATATATATATATATGCATGCATGTATATATATATATATATATATATATATATATATATATATATATATATATATATATATATATAATATGCACACACACACACACACACATATATATATATATATATATATATATATATATATAAAATTATATTATTGATTCAATTATAATTCATGCGTTATATATTATATATATATATGTGTGTGTATATATATATATATATATATATACACACACACATATCTGTATATAATATATAATGCATGAATTATAATCTAATCAATAATATAATTTTATTATATATATTATATATTAAATAATAAAATAATATTATTGATTTGATTATAATTCATGCGTTTGTGTTTCAAATTTATCACATCTGGGATGTCTACTAGAGTCTTGTTTTGGTCAGGTTTAAGTCAGTAATTACTAAGAATTGTAGGCCTATAATACATAACGCCAAATTTCCATGAAAAGAATTGTACCGCTTTTGGTATGTAATTCCAGACATAATCATACCGCCAGGGAGGTTAATACAGAAATGTTGGCATACTGAAAAGTATGTCCATGTACAGTATAGTATGCACTCAGTACTTGGTCAGGGCTCCTTTTGCATGAATTACTGCATCAATGTGGCATGGAGGTGATCAGCCTGTGGCACTGTTGAGGTGTTATGGAAGCCCAGGTTTCTTTGGTACTGGCTTTCAGCTCATCTGCATTGTTGGGTCTGGTGTCTTTCATCTTCCTCTTAACAATACCCCTCAGTTTCTCTATGGGGTTTAGGTCCAGCAAGTTTACTAGCCAATCAAGCAGAGTGGGACCATGATCATTAAACCAAGTATTGGTACTTTTGGCAATGTGGGCAGGTGCTAAGTCCTGCTGGATAATGAAACCAGCATCTCCATAAAGCTGATCAGCAGAGGGAAGCACGAAGTGCTCTAGAATTTCCTGGTAGAGGGCTGTGCTGACTTTGGACTTGATAAAACACAGTGGACCAATAACAGCAGATGACATGGCTCCCAAAATCATCAGGAAGTGTGGAAAATGTTGCATTTCATTTGGGAATCAAGGTCCCAGAGTCTGGAGGAAGAGTGGGGAGGCAGAGAATCCAAGTTGCATGAGGTCCAGTGTGAAATCACCTTTGGCTCTGAGCATGTCCAAAAGGAATTTGGTTTTGATGGAAGGAGCATGGGTGGCATTCGGTTTTTAGATAAGTGAGAGGAAATTTCTTGTGAGTGAAAAGTCCCTGTGTGGGTATTGTGCTTGCAGGTTTGAGAATGCAAAGAGTTTTCCTTTGTGCTTTAATTGTATTAAAGAATGAAGTAAGTGAGTTTACTGTATGTTACTCATAATGTGCATCATAACATTCAACATTTTGGGAAAATGAGGTCACCTTAATCAAGGTGTCAACAATATCACCTTAATGAAGACAGTCCTAGGGTCCTCACAATATTGGATGTTATGATGCACATTATTATAATTTGAGTAAATTACATTTAGTTTTTGCAAAGGAGTGTTGGCTTATGTTAGTTCTCTTTTTGTTTTAAATCAGTAGACACAAATCTCACACACCTGCTTAAGTAGTGGCCATGTTGTTTTAAGAACTTGGATTTATGGTATTTTTACATTAGAGTTGATTGATAAAATCGAATAGGCTACTTGTTTTGCTAGAGGATTTCCTTTAGCTTATCAAATGTGGTGAAATTGATGTTGAAATTTCTGTTGCAGCAAGCAATTGCAACTGCCACTGGGCTAATGCTCTGTGATAGGCCCAGGCCAGTTCCATCCCTCCAGTCTTCATCACATCAAGAAATGACCAAGCACAAGGGACGCAAAGAAAAGCATTACTGTGCTGCATTTGAGCTTTCTATTCCATTCAAGCACCTTTATGCTTGCATCATCTAGATAATAGTAAGTGTAACACTAAATGATCTGGAGGGGTCCATGTAAAATGGTAGCAGTATGCACATTGACTGTTTTGATTTAAAGCCTGTTCTGTACTATGCTACTGTTAAGGGATATAACTCTCAGGCAGGGCACTGTGTGACACAGTCACTATCTGTGCTTGCTTCCACAAAACTGAATTTTATTATTATTTTTTTTTAAATATTGCTTTTAGTCAGGTGAATTGACATTATTGCATATGAATATGAATGCATTTTTAGTCAGAAAGTAGAGCTGCAAGCTACTCATACATGTTTACCAGTTTAAACTTACACACAATTGATCATTCAGCAGAATAACTTCGCTTGGCACCACGCTAGTTTTGGATCCTTTCTGCTTAGCGGAATTGCCAGGTATATCTATATTGTTCTCTGCCTAACAGAGAGCAAGAACTGCTAGTAAGGTCTGCTCATTGTGCTCAGGTAAAGCTCAGTTTGTCTCGTGTGTTTCACACTGGTCCAAAATGAGGCATATTGGACAGTGGGAGGAAATCTGACAAATTAGTACACAGGCATTTAGTACAGCCCTAGTGATTGGCAGAGGAAAGTGTCTCAGTGCATGTTGGGATACTGTATAAATGCTAAGAGCACATGTGCTCGGGTCCTTCAGCCAGAGAGGGGAGTCCCGGAGGGAGGGGGCGGCTGCCTTCTCCTCTGTTGAAGTCACCATGCGGCCTCAGGTGGTCCACCTGAGGGCCTAAAGAGCAGGGGGGGGGACTGAACCAGGAAGTCTTGTAGAGCTGACTGAAAGGGAGACACTGGAAGGATCTGATTCTGCATAAAGTGAGTACAGATCTGTGTCAAGGGGCCTGACCTGAGGGAGGCCATTTCTGCAGCTAGAAAAGTCAGTGGATGGGTATCAGTAAAGGGGGTGCTAGAGAGTATCCCAAAGATAATGTAGTTCACCAAGTCTATTGCTGGAGAAAGAGCAAGGAGACTTAACCATTTCCATACATGTGGCAGCATGGTCAAAGCAGTGTGATTGCTTCCACAAGTATTCTGGTGAGGCCAAGTGAGAGTTGTTCTTATTAACTGTACATAGTTCCAGTTGGAGTATCCCACTATTCCCTTATTCCATCCATGTTCCACAATAAATACCAAAAACCAACACCCCTGGACTATTTTTTGAGTGACGAGCCATTGGGAGTAAGGATGAATGTGTGAACTGTACCCTAAATGACTGTCTGCAGGTAATCAGAGGAGGCTCAACAAGTCATCATACAGCAAGCCCTACAGGGACAGTGCTACATTGACAAGGCGAAGGCAGGAAAGGAATGAACAATGCAGCTTAAATAGCCAGATGAGGCTGGCTGTAGGCGGGACTGACGAGCAGATAATGATAACCAGGTGAGCCACTAAGGAAACAATGAGTGCTGACAATTAAACCAAATGCTGAGCAGCCTGAGGGCAGAGAAGAGAGCTGCTGCGAGCCCGGCCCTGACAGTACCCCCTCCACAACAACCCCTCCCCCTACGAGGGGCACCAGGTTTGAGGGGAAAACATCTATGGAGAGCACAGAGAGGGATAGGAGCATCTACGTTCCAGGATGAGACCCAAGAGCGTTCCTCCAGATTGTATCCTCTCCAATGAACAAGGTACTGTATGCACCCACAGAACCTATGAGTTGTCAGTGATCGATTGTCTCTCATACTCCTCATGGTTCTTAACCTGAACCGGGCGAGGACGTGGAACTGAGGTGGTGAAGCAGTTGGAGGCCAAAGGTTTTATTAGGGATATATGAAATACATTTGATTAATGCATGTTAGAAGGAAGGTCTAATGCGTAAGCCACTGGGTTGATCCTACAGAGAATACGGAAAGGCCCAGCCAGACCTTCTCCCCAACCTGGTAAGAAGACACAGGTAGGCATCGGCGGTTAGCATGGAGTCTGTGCCTATCACTGGCAAAGACTCTTGGACCTGCACCCAAGTGGAACGGAGATCACGGAGATGCTCCTCTAACACAGGAATACTTTACAAATGTCTCAGGCAACATAGTTACATAGTAGTTGAGGTTGAATAAAGATGATAGTCCATCCAGTTCAACCTGTGTAGGTGTATGTAGACATAATCATTTCACATACCCCTGAATGTTTTGATCCTTGAGATGTATGTCCAAGAGTCTTTTAAGTAGCCATACTCCCTGTAGTTACTACCATTTGTGGTCGAGAGTTCCACAATCTTGTAGCCCTTACTGTAAGAAACCCCCTGCGTAGCCTGAGGTTAAATCGATTCTCCTCTCATCGCATTGTATGACCTTATGTCCTCATGCATTCGTTGCGACTGAATAGTTTTTTTCTATGCTGAGATCATCATTGAGGAATTTGTAAATCTCTATCATGTACCCTCTCAAGCGTCTCCTCTCCAGGGAGAATAAATCAAGGACTTGTAAGCACTCTTCATAATTAAGGTCCTTCAATCCCCTAATTAGTTTAGCTGCCCTTCTCTGGAATCTCTCCAGCTCCAACACATCCCTTCTGAGGACTGGCGACGAGAACTTTACAGAATACTCCAGATGTGGTCAGAACAGTGTTTTATAAAGTGGTAGGACTATAGGTTATTCTCTGGAATACATCCCCTTCCTTATGCATGCTAATATTCTGCCGGCTTTGCCAGCTGCAGCTTGACATTGCATGCTATTGCTAAGTCTATCTTTTACTAAGACTACCAGATCTTTCTCCATTTTTGATTCCCCCAGAGGTCCCCCCCCCCCTAAAGTGTATTGTGCGTTTATGTTTTCAGTCCCCAAGTGCAATACCTCACACTTCTCCACATTAAACTGCATTTGCCATGTAGTTGCTCACTCTGTTATTTTGTTCAGGTCATTCTGTAGGATTTCTGCCTCATGATGTGAAGTTATTGCCTTGCATAATTTTGTGTTATCTGCAAAAACTGCGATTGAGCTAATGATCCCGTCCTCAATGCTATTTATGAATAAATTGAACAAAATTGGTCCCAGGACTGAGCCTTGGGGGACCCCACTTACCACCCAGACTAGTCTGAGTACGCATTATTTATTACCACCCTTTGAACACGCCCCATTAACCAGTTTCGTATCCAAGAGCAAACCTTGTGGTCGATGCCTGCAGACCTTATTTTATAAATTAAGCATTTGTGGGGAACTGTATCAAACACCTTAGCAAAATCCAGGTATACCACATCCACTGGTTTCCCCCTATCTAGCTCACAGCTCACCTTCTCGTAGAATGTTAACAGATTGGTTTGACAAGAATGCAGTTTTGTAAACCTGTGCTGATTACTGCTGATGATGTTGTTCTCTTTAGAAAATTCTTGGATATAGTCCCTTATCATCCCTTCCAGAAGTTTACATACTATTGACATCAGGCTGATTGGCCTATAATTATTTCGGGATATGTCTCTGCCCTTTTTTGAATATTGGTATCATGTTAGCTTTCCTCCAGTCACCTGGTACAGTCCCTGTCAAAATACTATCTGCAAAGATCAGGAGCAGATGTCTAGATTTAACCTTACTGAGTACTTTGAGTACTCTCGGATGTACGCCATCCGGGCCTGGTGATTTACTTGTGTTAATTTTATCCAGCCTTTCCCTGATTTCACCCTCGTTTAGCCATGGCGGCAAGTCCAGTGAAGTACTGCTAACCATACAGTCATGGTCAGTGTACCCCTCCTTTTCTTGTATAAAAACTGAGAAGAAAGCATTAAGCACGGTTGTCTTCTCTGTGTCCTCTGTTACCATCCTTCCATCATCGTTAATTATGTTTGCAACCTGCTCTGACCTCGTTTTTTTGCTGTTGATATGTTTAAAGAATTTCTTAGGGTTCTTTTTTTACATTTCTCTGCTATTTGTCTCTCGAAGTTGATTTTAGCCATCTTGATTTTTATATTTACATTTCTTATTTGATTCCTTGTATTGCTGGAAAGCCGATAATGTGCCCTCCGATTTATATTTCTTGAAGGCCATTTTTTTCCCCTAAAAAGTTTTGTTACATTACGGTTTAGCCAGCCAGGTTTGGCTTTGGCTCTTCTAAATGTATTTCCCATAGGAATGCACTGTGAGAGGCTTTTGTTTGATATGTTCCTAAAGCTTTCCCATTTTTCCTCCATGGTCAGTGTTCCTAGGGTTTGGTCCCAGTTTATTTTCTCAATCATTGAGCACAGTTTGGGAAAGTTTGCCCTTCTAAAGTTAAGGGTTCTTATGTTCCCCTCTTGCCTTTCTATACTGTGATTTACGCTAAATGTGATCATCCTGTGATCGCTAGAACCCAAGTTGTCCCGGACTCCTACATCTGAGATTAGATCTAAGTCATTAGTAATTAATAG
This sequence comes from Pelophylax lessonae, assembly GCF_965119305.1. NCBI lineage: Eukaryota > Metazoa > Chordata > Amphibia > Anura > Ranidae > Pelophylax > Pelophylax lessonae. The sequence goes on along the minus strand of NC_138770.1, from coordinate 439,703,502 downwards.
ATCCAGTACTGCATTCTTTCTAGTAGGATCCACCAGCTGAGACATGTAGTTGTCCTGTAAGGTTTTCATGAATGTATGGCTGGAAATCATAATTCGCCATAAACAGATACAATCAGGAAGCGGCATTGACAGCACTATTGTGAGCAAACTCCGCCCAAGGTAAGAGGTCTGATCCGTTGTTATGGTGATCAGAAATAAAACAATGTAGGAGCTGCTCCAAGGCTTGGTTGGCTCGTTATGCAGCCCCATTGGACTGTGGGTGATTTTCCGAGGAGAAGAAAAGCTGAATTTCCAACTGTGCACAAAAGGCTCACCAAAACCTGGACACAACCTGGCTACCCCTGTCCAAGATGAGTCGCCCATGTAAATGAAAGATCTCCCGAGTGAAAATGGATGCAAGTTCTTTGGATGTCGGCAACTTCTTAAGTGGAATACAATGAGGCATCTTCAAGAACCGGTCAACCACCATAAGAATAAATGTGTTGTCTTGTGAGTAAGGTAACTCCACAATAAAATCCATGGACAAGTGGGTCAAAGGCCTCTCTCTATTGCGTATGGGTTGTAGGAGGCCCACTGGAAAGTGTTGTGGTGTCTTACTCTGAGCACACACGAAACATGTGGCTACGATGGGGGGTTCCATCAGCGCGGAGACTAGGCCACCAGAATTGTTGAGAAATAGACCAGATGAGCTGATTCTTCCCAGGGTGACCAGCTGCCTTGCGAGAATGGTATGTCTGGAGCAAAGCAGTGCGGAGATTCTCAGGGACAAAGCAGCAGTCACAAGGTTTTTCAGGAGGAGAATGGATCTGAGCAGCAAGAATTCTGTTACCCAAAGGTGAAGTGAGACTAGTGCGAATAGTGGCTAGAATGCAATATGGAGGTATCACAGGAGTAGGAACTGACTCCTTCATGGAGGAGGAAAACTGTTGTGACAATGCATCAGCCCTTACATTCTTAGTACCGGGTAAGAATGAGACTATGTAATTGAAGCTTGACAGAAAAAGAGCCCATCGTGCCCTTCTGGGAGATAAGCATTTAGCCTCCGACAAGAATGTTAAATTCTTATGGTCAGTCAAAATGAGGACCAGCACAGTGGTACCCTCGAGGAGATGCCTCCATTTATTATTTTTTATTTATTTCAGGTACTTATATAGCGCTGTCAATTTCTGCAGCGCTTTACATATACATTGTACATTCACATCAGTCCCTGCCCTCAAGGAGCTTACAATCTAAGGTCCCTAACTCACATACATACACAGTAGGGCCAATTTTTGTTTTATACAGGATCCAATTAACCTACCAGCATGTCTTTGGAGTTCTCCATTCTTTAAGAGCTAAAATGATAGCTAGGAAATCTCTGTCCCCAATCTCGTAATTGCATTCTGCAGGACACAAATACTTAGAAAAATAGCCACAAGGATGCATAGCACTCTCAGAGGTAGGACGTTGAGATAGAGGGGTGCCTACTTCAGTCTCAGATGCATCAACCTTAAGAATGAAGGGTAACATAGGATCAGGATGTGCCAGCACAGGAGATGAAACAAAGACAGCCTTCAGAGACTTATAGGCATTAATGGGACCAATTCTGTGGGTTGCCATCCTTCCTGGTCTGACCAGAGAAGAGAAGTTGCGAATACATGTCCGATAATAATAGGCAAAGCCAAGAAAACTATGTAGCGGATGTAGACCTACGGGTCGAGGCTACTGTAGAACAGATAGTTTCTCTGGGTCCATCGAAAAACTGGCAGTAGAAATGACATAACCCAGAATTTTAACCTGTTCGAGATGGAACTCGCACTTCTTCTTAGGGTCCTTTCACACGGGCTTTCCGCCCCGCGGACACCGTTTTGCTCAGCGGGGATTGATCCGCCAATCCCCGCTGAGCAGGCGGCTGACAGGTCGGGCTCCGCTTACTTTGCAGAGATGGAGCTGTCAGAGCCCCGCTCTCCTCTATGGGAGAGCAAATGAAAACGGACCGCCTGTCCGTTTTCATCTGATCCTATCCGATCCTCCAGACGGATGGAAAATAGGGTTTCCATTCGTCTGGATTTCACGGACAGGATTAAAATCTCAATATAATATAACAACTCTGCAGTAATTGCTCTTACAATAAAATGTGTCTGGACCGACCGCTTTTGGCATTATTTTTTTTTTTTTTTCCAAAAAGTTTATTGAAGGAACATGGTACAACAATATTAAAACGTTACAATGTGAGCATTGTAGAAGGTACAGTAGGTATTATTCATGGAGGTACAGGTAAAAACACTTGAAACATGTCAAAGGTAATAATAAAGTTGCAGATTACAGCTTCCAAACTAAGATAAAGTAAAGATGGGGGGGTAGAGGGGAACAAAGTTACTCCCTTGTGTCCAGCACAAGGGGGGGGGGAAGGTTGGTGGAAAACAGTGCAAAATCTGATATACCTAAAGTTGAATATTTCAAATGATGAGACACTGATAAGGGTAAGCAGTCAATTTATGTTAGTACAGTATCCATTTAGTAGAAGATTGATCAATGCAGAGATACCTCAATCAATTTTTGAAAATCAGGAGAATTACGAAAAGAGATCCAATCTTTCCAGATATTCGAATAGCGGGTAGGATTATCATGGGCGGTGGCAATCAATTCCTCCATTTCGGAAATCCGCTCGATTTGGAGCAACCAATTTTGCAAAGAGGGAATTTTAGAGGTACCCCAAAGTCTTGGGATACACATCTTTGCTGCATTAATCATTATCATAGGTAATGATCTGAAGTATTTAGGTGGCGGAGTAGCAAAATGATGCAGGAGGAAATGAGCGGGTAGTAGATCTATTGTTTGCTTCGTAATTTTTTCAATGTGTTGACGGACCACGCTCCAGAATGGTTTGATGGACGGACATTCCCACCAAATGTGGATCATATCTGCAAAATGTGTTTTACAGCGCCAGCAAGAATCAGGCACCTTGCTATCAAACTTATTTAATAGATGGGGGGTGCGATACCACTTTGTGAGAATTTTGTAATTATTTTCCTGAATGGACACGTTAATTGAGCCTCTGAGGACGTTTCTGTATATTTTTTCCCAATGGTGTTCTTGGATTTCTATGTTTAATGTTTTATTCCAATCATCACTCAGCTTGTCAAGGTGTGCAGGACACGAGTCCCACAAAAGGGCGTGAATTTTGGAAAGTAGGTGCTGTTGCGGAGAGGCTGCAGTGCACAACTTTTCAAACTTCGTGAAGATTGATGGGAGGGATTTTGATTTGTTGATAAGGGGGGTGATGAAGTGATGTAATTGGGCGTATTCCCAGAATGATAAGGAGTTATTGTGGAGATTTTCTTTTAGCTCAGGGTGTGATAACAATTTCCCATTTTGTAACAGATGAAATATCCTTAAACCCATTTCACAAGGAGTATTGCAAAGAGAATGACGTGTCTGGCCTGGAGGAAATAGAGGGTTATGTAAAATCGGGGTCAAGGGACCAAGTTGTCTAGTTAGAGATTGGTCCGAGTTGGAGGAATAGAAGCAGCGTAGGGTAGGGCCGATGAGAGGGTGTCGTTTTAATGAGTTTGTCAAATCGGGGTATGGGAGACACTGTATCGGAAGGTCAGAAAAGGAGTTCTCTAATGCTACCCAGTCTTTGTTTTATATTTGTGTGTGCCAGTCAACTACACGAAGGAGGTGCGATGCTCTGTAGTAAAGAAGGAAATCAGGTATTCCCATACCTCCTTTTGATTTGGGTCTCGTTAGAGTGGTATATTTTATGCGTGGGGATTTATGTTGCCAAATGAATGCTCTAGTTGCTTTTTTGATGGACAAGAAGAAACTAGCAGGGAGTTGGATGGGAATGGTTTGGAACAGATAAAGTATGCGAGGTAGAATATTCATTTTAACTATGGCAGCCCTGCCAAACCAAGAAAAATGTGCTTGATGCCACTTTTTGAGATCTTGAAGAATTAATTGTGATTTGATTAAGTGATTCAGTTTATACAGGTCTTGTAGTTTGTGTGGGATTTCTATCCCTAAATAGGTGATGGAATTTGGTTTCCATGTGAAGGGAAATGACTTTTTGCACTGGGTAACTTGTGAGTCAGTAAGAGAAATATTCAGAGCTTCACATTTCGATTTATTAATCTTGAAGTTAGCAATATATTGGAAGATTTGAAGTTCTTTTTGTAGATTTGGGAGGGATATAGCCGGATTGGAGAGAAATACCAGAATATCATCAGCGTATGCCGCTAATTTGAAGTGCTGAGAAGGGGTTTTGATGCCAGATATGTCAGGGTTTTTCCTTATAGAATTTAGAAGTGGCTCTAGTGTGAGGATGAATAATAGGGGAGAGAGGGGGCAACCCTGGCGAGTTCCATTGCCGATTGTTAAAGGTTTAGAGAGTGAACCATTAATCCGGACCCTAGCAGAAGGGCGGGAGTACAGGGACAACACAAGGCCAACCAATCTGGGTCCCAAGCCTATGGACTCGAGGATTGCTCCTAAATAATCCCAGGCTAGCCTGTCAAAGGCTTTTTCAGCATCAAGGGAGAGCATGAAGCCTTTCTGCTTTGTCGATGTGATAAGGTGGTGTATGTTCAAGGCTTTAATTGTGTTGTCCCTGGCCTCCCGCCCCGAAACAAAACCCACCTGGTCCTTGTTAATTAAGGAAGGTATAAAGTCAATTATTCTGTTGGCCAACATTTTAGCAAAAATCTTCAGGTCAACATTAAGTAAGGATATTGGGCGATAATTTTGTACTAGTGAGGGATCTTTCCCTGGTTTCGGTATCACCGAAATGTGAGCCTCCAATAGACTTGCATGATACGAATCGCTATTATTTAAATTGTTAAATGTTCGTAAGAATGGTTCCGTCAAAATGGTAGAGAACATTCTGTAGTATGCTAGTGAGAAACCATCAGGTCCTGGACTTTTCCCGGGTTTCATTTGTTGTAATGCAGTGAGGAATTCTTCTTTTGTAAGCGGGCCGTCTATTTTGTCTGATTGTTGTTTTGACAAGGGTTTGAAACCATTGTTTCTGATGTAATCTTCAACAATTTTGGATCTAGAGCTGGATTTGGGGAACGGGTTCTGCTCAGGGGGGAGATTGTATAATTTTTCATAATATGTAGTGAATTAATGAGCAATGTCCGAATATGACTGTTTTTTTTTCTCAGTTGGGTCAGTAATGTTATGGATAGTATTTTGACTTTTTTGAGTAGCAAGGGCTCTGGCCAGAAACTTCCCGCTCTTATTACTGAACTCGTAAAATAGTTTTTTGGAAAGCACATATAGTTTTCTTAATTTTTTTACCAATTATATCCCGAATTTCACTTCTTATTTCCTCCAACTCTGCTAAATGTGTTTGGGCAAGGGATGATTTGTGAGTGAGCTCCAATTTTTTGGCTCGTGAGTACAGGTCGGCAATGGTTTTTTGGGTTAGTCGTTTTCTGGTAGCAGCCATCTTGAGCAATGAACCCCTGATCACGCATTTATGCGCTTCCCATATAGAGGTAAGTCCTATTTCTGGGGTATTATTTAGCATGAAATAATCTTTAAGTTCTTGGTCTAGCTGTTTCGCATTCTGAGTGTTCATAATCAATGACGAATCTAACCGCCAGATTTTTTCATGTGTGCCCTCGTGTGGGATACTTAAAGATAAAGAGACTGCATTGTGATCAGATAAGCACATCGGCTCAATTGTGGCAGATTCTAGAAGTGGGATATCTTTTTGTGATATGAATAGATAATCTATTCTGGAGTAGCGGTTGTGTGGTGTTGAGAAAAAGGTGTAATCTCTCGTGTCTGGATGCAGGAGGCGCCAAGTGTCATGTAGTGATAGGTCTTGTAGTTGGATTTTTATTTGTTTTAATGCCTTAAAGGGCATAGAAGAATGACCAGTTGAGGTGTCCTCCAAGGGATTGAGTGCGACGTTGAAGTCTCCACCACAAATGGTACAACCCTCTTGAAAAGCTGCTAGTGTTGAGGCAATGTGTCTGAAAAAAGTGACTTGGGCAGAGTTTGGACTATAAATGTTAATAAATGTGAAAGGTGTGTTCCATAGTTTCCCCTTGAGGGCCACAAACCTTCCATCTTCATCAGTTAGAGAATCTGATAGGTCAAGGGAAATGCGTTTTGAGATAAGGATTGAGGTACCTTTTGTTTTTGCCAGACTGTTGGAAGAGTGGAACATCACTGGATATTCTTTGGTTTTCCATGTTGGAACGTGGTCCGTCTTGAAGTGAGTTTCCTGTATAAAGGCAATATCTGCTTTGAGAGAGTGTAAATACAATATTAGTTTGGATCTCTTTTCGGGTAGGTTTAGACCTTTGGCATTTAATGAGACAATCTTTAACCGTTTGGAATCATAAATTTGTGCGTTTTGTAGCATGGTGAGAGTATGTCCCTCAGTAGTGATATTGAGGAGAGTGATTTCTTTGGGGACACTAAAAAAAAAAAAAAAAATCTGTATGTGTTGTTCTCTAAGATATATCTATTTTCTGACTAGGATAATAAGTGGAGGAGGGGGGAGGGGGAGAAAAGAGGGGGAGGATAGGTAGGTTAGGCGTAACCAACTACAGTGAAGGACCTGCCGCCACTGATCTAGGGGGAAGTCGTTGGTAAGTGTCAGTACAAGAACTGTACTGTGTGGGTTTGTGGCAAGTATCTGCGGTCAAAAATGTAGAAAGAAGAAAAAAAAAAAACTAGTTCTGAATAGTAGAACAAAAAACAGTAAGGTATGATTAGAGTCATTGAAAAACGCCAACCGACACTCCCTTACTATGCGCTAAAGTTAATTAGGAACCTCATGCAATAACTCTATGCGTGAATATTAGATGAAGTGCAAGTTATAATATATATTAAACCTAATCAACCAGGCCAGTGTATATTAAGAGTGACTGTAAGGCCTGTCTTATATCTAACTTTATGAGAGAGAAACCATTTAAGAATAATATCAACTTTTCTCTAAGCCACAGAACCAGAGGAACCATATATAAAAGAGTAAGCAATCAAAAACTTATGTGGAATTGTTATATAACAGGAAAATCTGTAACAGAACTTTCTATAACACACTACTCTCTCAATTGTTACCTTTCTCCACCTCCTCTCTTTGAAGGAATATAGCGCCATCTAGTGGCTAAACAGAGGAAAGCTAACCTATTTCCATAAGGAGTAATCTAGCCAAAGTTTTAAAGCAAGAGTGGTTCAATGCAGGCAGTTGTCTTCCTCATTCTGATGTGGTGGAAAGGCTTCCGTCTTAAATTTACCACCATTCAAGAGAGCATTGATATATGTATCATGTCTTGATGAGTCATCTAGTTGTCTCTTAGAATGCTATCACTCCTCGTCCATCTGAGATGGAAATTGTGGAGAGTAGGGGCAAAAATACGGATTAATAGGATGCAATGTAGTGAGTACTATAAATTGTCTTTTCTTGAGATGAATAGCAGTAAGAAGTATCGTGTGGATCTTATGATAGGTCAACGTTATTTGGAGGGTACAACAATAGGAAAGCACAGTCTTATGAGATATTAGACGTTATATCTCAATCTATGCGGGGTTTCCTGTGTGCGGGGGAGGTAGGTGCACTACCTTGTCTCGGTGGAAGTCCCTCACGTGAGGTAGAGGGGTAGTAAGGAGATAAGTTACGTCGTTTTGGACTCGTAAAGTTGCTTGATTGATGTGCATCCATTTCTTCAACTTGATGCGGACGAGATGATCTATCAATGTGAGACCAGCCTGGGATTTCCATTGGCGGCAGGCCCAGGGTATCACAAAACGCTGCTGTGTCTTCCGGGTATCTAAACGAGGCAAAAGGGCCCCTGGAGCCGGCAAAGAGACAGAATGGGAACTTCCATTTATATGGGATCTCTCTCTCCCTTAGCACTGATAGTAATGGGCGAAGTTCTTTCCGTTTCTGCAATGTTATTTGAGAGAGATCCTGGAAGAGCTTTACCTCAACACCTTGAAACAAAATTCTTCCCCTGATCCTTGCATTGTGTAAAATTTCTTCTTTCAGTTTAAAGTTTAAAAGGCATCCAATTATGTCTCTGGGGGGATCATTTTCTCTGCCTTTCGGCCGCAATGCTCTGTGTAGTCTCTCTATTTCAATTGGGGTATCCAGGGGTCGCCCCAAAAGATCATTAAAAATTGCTAAGGCGGATCGGGTAAGTTGTGGCGGCTCAATAGATTCTGGCAGGCCTCTTATGCGTATATTATGCCTGCGGCCTCTGTTCTCAAGATCCTCAACGTGTCTCTGTAAGTCTCTCAATTGGGTATTGTGAGACGATAGTTCTCTCTGGGCATCCAATATTTCAGTGTCATGCCTATCAGTTAGCTCCTCAACTTCCTCCAACCTGGATGACACGCTGTGCATTTCTTTTCTAAGATCCTCTATTGCCGCTGACAGGGTTTTTTTTATATCATCCGCTACTTCTTTTAGTTCCTTTAAGGACACTGATGGAACATAAGGAGGTTGGAGAGGGGTGTCAGAGCTTATTAGGCTGGGTGCTGCTAGATTTGCCTGTTCACTGGTTTCTTTTATAGATGACGCAACCTGTGGTGATATGTGAGCCTGTGAGATTGTGTCGTTTAACCCCTTCTTGAACATCTCAGGTACATGGGGTGAAGTGTGAGCTCCTGGGTCCCTCGGGGATCGTGAGCGGGATGAGGGGGGGGGGGGTCCGGTCAGATTTACTCATGTTTTTAGCTGGAGAAAGTGCTGATGTGAATCTGTTACAGAGGCAATACTTGGCACAGATTGTTCACATAAGAAGGGGGTCGGATGGCTTTGTAGGGGTGTTACTTCCTCATGTGTGCAGCAGGGTAGGGTAGTATGGGAGAAGCAATTGTGGCTGTAGTCTTACCAATGTCCGGATGCCGCTTTTGGGCCTACCCCGGCCTCGATCTGGATCGTTCTCCCGGCGCTTTAAAACAGCAAAAAATTAGTAGAGAGGGTCCCCCACAGCTGCTGGGAGCCGAGCCTGGTGTGGATGTTCTGTTTAGAAGCCGGATGGAGGAGGATTGCGGCGTCCGGATCGCGGATCGCGGTCGGATGCCGCTTTTCAGGCGAGACCGCGGCTTTTGGGCCTACCTAGGCCTCGATCCGGAATGCTCTCCCAGCGCTTAAAATCACCCAATAGTTGGTGGGAAAGGTCCCCCACAGCTGCGGGAAGCCGATCCTGATAGGGATGGTCTACCAATTTGCAGGATGGAGGAGGATTACAGGGGATTAGGTTTTCGTTCGGCGGAGCTCCTCTCTCATCCGTCCGCCACGTTCCGCTGCCGGCCACGCCCCCCGGCATTATTTAACTACAGATACACGTGCACACGCACCTTTGTGGTTAGTTGTGTGGGACCTTAGTACATATACTATTTGTGCATGATTGCAAGGAATTTTTTAATTTTTTATTTTATTTTATTTTATTTAAAAAAAAAAAATTGCCATTAGATATATATATATTTTTTTGAGGTGAGAAATATCAATATACATTCCTATTCTATAGTGTGTAACAGCGCCTTTCTTATTACATAGTTACATAGTTACATAGTTAGTGAGGTTGAAAAAAGACATCAGTCCATCCAGTTCAACCTATGATGTGTGTGTGTGTTTGCTTTTAACCGTACATTGTATACCCCTGTATGTTGTGGTCTTTAAGGTGTCCATCCAATAGTTTTTTGAAACTATCAATGCTCCCCGCTGATACGACTGCTTGTGGAAGAGAATTCCACATCCTTACCGCTCTTACAGTGAAGAACCCCTTACGCACTTTAAGGTTAAACCGCCTTTCCTCAAGTTTTAGTGAGTGGCCACGTGTCTTATTGTATCTCCTTTCTCTGAATAGTTTGTTCCTTATGCTAGGGTCACCAGTACAGTATTTGTACATTGATATCATATCCCCCCTCAATCGTCTCTTCTCCAGAGAGAATAGGTTCAGTGCTTGTAGTCTTTCCTCATAGCTGATGTCCTCCATTCCCCTAATTATTTTTGTTGCCCTTCTCTGGACTTTCTCCAGTTCCAGCACATCCTTCCTGAGGACCGGTGCCCAGAACTGGACAGCATACTCCAGATGTGGCCGGACCAGAGTCTTGTAGAGTGGAAGAATAATCTCTTTATTTCTGGAGTGAATCCCCTTTTTTATACAACCCAGTATTCTGTTGGCTTTGCTTGCGGCGGCTTGGCATTGCATGCCACTGCCAAGCCTGTTGTCTACCAGTACCCCCAGGTCCCTTTCCATCCTAGACTCACCCAGAGGTTCCCCCCCTAGTGAGTAGCTTGCTTTCTGGTTTCTGGCCCCCAAGTGCATTACTTTACATTTTTCTACATTAAATCTCATCTGCCATGTAGTTGCCCACCCCGTTATTTTGTTCAGGTCTGCTTGCAAGATTTCCACATCCTGCATAGAAGATATTGGCATGCCTAATTTAGTATCATCTGCAAATACTGAGATTGTACTAGATATCCCCTCCTCTAGATCATTTATGAATAAATTAAACAGGATTGGTCCCAGGACAGAACCCTGGGGGACCCCACTTTCAACACCCGCCCAATCCGAGTACTCCCCATTAATCACCACCCTCTGTACTCTCCCCTGGAGCCAGTTCTCTATCCAGGTACTCACCTTATGGTCCATACCTACCTTCCTTAGTTTGTACAGTAAGCGTTTGTGGGGAACGGTGTCAAAGGCCTTTGCAAAGTCCAGATACACCACATCCACAGGCTTACCTTTATCTAAGTGGCAGCTCACTTCATCGTAGAAGGTTAATAGATTGGTTTGGCACGAACGATTTTTCATGAATCCATGCTGATTACTACTTATAATACCGTTTTCATTACTAAAGTCTTGTATGTGGTCCCTTATCATCCCCTCCAAAATTTTGCAGACTACTGATGTTAGGCTGACCGGCCTATAGTTACCCGGGATATATCTCGGCCCCTTTTTAAATATTGGTACCACGTTGGCTTTTTTCCAATCAGCTGGCACCATACCCGTCTGTAAACTATCCTTAAAGATCAAGAATAATGGTCTGGCAATCACCTGGCTGAGCTCATTAAGAACCCTTGGGTGCAAGCCATCCGGTCCCGGGGATTTATTTATGTTAAGTTTCTCTAGTTTAGCTCTAAGTCTATCCTCTGTTAGCCATGTCGGCACGTCCTGAGATGTATTATTTAGTTCGGCCTTACAAGCGGGGTTCGTGAAGCCCCCCGATTCCTTTGTGAAGACTGAAGAAAAGAAATTATTTAACACTTCCGCCTTTTCTCTGTCCTCTGTGGCCATTTTTCCTTTATCATCTTTTATGGGGCCAATGTGCTCTGGCCTCGCTTTCCTACTGTTTATATACTTAAAGAACTTCTTGGGGTTCTTTTTACTCTCCTCCGCTATATGTCTCTCGTGTTCTATTTTAGCCGCCCTGATTTCGTCTTTACATTTCTTATTACACTCTTTGCAGTGCTTAAATGCTGCCAATGACCCCTCAGTCTTGTATTTTTTGAAGGCCTTTTCTTTAGCTCTAATATACATTTTTATGTTGGAGTTTAGCCACCCAGGGTTTAGTTTTGCTCCTTTAAATTTATTTCCCTGTGGAATGCACTGGCCCACCCCCTTGTTAAGTATGCTCTTGAAGCACTCCCATTTTTCCTCCGTGTTCTTTGTTCCCAGGGTTCTATCCCATTTGATATTTTCTAGCAGCGAGCGCAGTTTAGGGAAATTGGCTCTTTTGAAATTCAGTGTCCTTATATTACCCTTGTGTTTCCTATTACTGTAATTAATACTGAAACCAATTGACCTATGGTCACTGTTCCCTAAGTTGTCCCGTATTTCTATATCCGTGAGCAGGTCTGTATTGTTGGTAATCAGTAGGTCAAGTACCGCATTGTTTCTTGTCGGTGCATTCACCATCTGACCCATGAAATTGTCCTGCAAAACATTTAGGAACTGCCGAGCCTTGGCTGAATGCGCGGTTCCTTCTGCCCAGTCTATATCAGGATAATTAAAGTCCCCCATTATAATGACATTTCCCATCCTTGCTGCCAATCCTATCTGTAACATGAGGTCCGCCTCACCCTCCTCCCTCTGGTTGGGGGGCCTATAGCATACGCCCAATATTACCTTCCCCACCGTGCCTTTCCTTTGAAGCTCTACCCATAGGGATTCTGCCTCGTCCATAGCTCCATTATTAATATCATCCCTCATATTTACCTGTATACTGTTCTTAATATACAAACATACCCCTCCCCCTTTTTTACCCTCTCTATCTCTGCGATAAAGGGAATACCCCTGAATGGTCGCCATCCAGTCATGAGAGCTGTCAAACCAAGTCTCAGTTATCCCCACAAAATCTAAGTCCTCCTCAAACATCAGCAGCTCCAGCTCTCCCATCTTGTTGGCCAGGCTTCTGGCATTGGTATACAAGCCTCGTAATTTTGATCGGTTACATTTATCCTCATTTGATGTTTTTAGGCTGCTCTCTTGATTTTTCCCTGTACCCACCAATTTATGATTGTATTACTTTTGGCTTTTGCCATAAGCTAAGGGGCTGTGGTTACAGGATTAGGTGTTGTTTACAGTTACGATTGGTGTCGCCCTAAGGTATATAGTTTAACTGTTATTAAATGCAGTTTTCCATTCGTCGCCCTCCTTGATCCTCATGAGATTGTATGCGCTTCTCAAATCGAGCTTAGTGAAAACTGTGGCTCCCTTGAGGCGGTCAAAAAATTCCATAATCAATGGAATCGGATAAGCGTTCTTAATCGTGATGCGAATGAGCCGCTATAATCTATGCAAGGTCTCAGTTTACCACTCTTATTTTTCACAATGATGAAGCCAGCATCCACAGGAGACGAGGAATGCGGATGAATCCTCGAGAAATTGAATCGGCAACATAGTCCTCCATGGCTTTATCCTCCGAGACAGACAAAGGGTAGACCCTGCCACGAGGAGGCATGACACCAGTTTGAAGGTCAATTGCGCAATAATATGACCGGTGTAGAGGCAAACTACCGGCTTGACCTTTGCCAAAGATATTGTTAAATTTGCGGTACTCCTCTGGCAAGGAGGAGAGTGAAGAGGTGCACAAGACCTTAACCACTTTCTGAAAACATGTCTTACTGCATCGTGGTGACCAGGAAAGAACCTCAGAATGATGCCAATCAAAAGAGGGGTTGTGCCACTGACCAAGGATAACCAATGACCACTGGGTAATGAGGTGAGAAAATTACTTGAAACTGGATTATCTCATGGTGCAGAGCCCTACGGCCATAGTCAATGAAGCGATCTGATGAGTCACATGGACAGGCTGAAAAGATCTCCCATCAATAGCCTCCATGGCAAGCAGAGTGGCACAAAGCTGCAGCGGAATCGAGTGCTTAGACACAAAGGAACTGTCTATGAATTGGCCTGCAGCCCCAGAATTGATTAGAGCCTGTATATCGATGGATGACTCAGATCAAGAAAGGGTAACTGCGGGGGGCGTGGCTGCCGATGCGGAAGATGTCCGCTTAGTGTGCTAGCTCCGCAAGCCACCCGAGACACACGCCGCAACAAGGGCACTAAAAGCTCCTACAAGTACCTCCACGGGACGGCACACTCCCTCTGAAGCTGCCAGGATGACTCGCGTAAGAAGGAACCGGCGCAAACATCAAATCTCTCCAGCGCAAACATCAAATCTGGCCGCTGTCAGGGTTCCCAATCCTCTGACGCTGCGGGAGAGGTGGCTGGAGCGGTGGTAGTTTGGGAGGCAGGCCTTCTCCTTGCTTGGCGCCCTGAGTGCATCCAGTCGTCAGGCTCCCCATCGCCACCGTCGCCATCCTCCCGGAGCCCAGCTAAAACCAGGCAGAGAAGGGAATCCCCACCGCCTGACTTTCCTGAAGCCTCAGGTATGGACCTCTCCCAGCACTTTCCCGCACTAGCAGCACACCAGCCTTCCACTATGGATCCCCTGGCTGTCCACCCCTCAGGGGATAACCCCATCTCTGAAGCCACAATGAGGGACATGTTGTACTCCCTGCGGGCCTCAATGCAGGTGGACATGCAGCTGCAGACCAAGCAGATCACTGCAGAAATCACAGCACTGGGGTCCCGCATTGACCATGTTGAACACTCTGTTCAGAACCATGCTGAATCTATCAACTCAGTGATTGACAAGCTAAACTCCCATACTGAGGAGATAGCACATCTGCAAAATAAAGTGGCAGATCTGGAAGACCGCTCCAGACGTAAAAATGTCAAACTGCGAGGCATTTCTGAGGCGATCTCTCCCGACCACCTGCTGCAACATGTCACTTCACTCTTCAAACTGCTGGTACCTTCCCTGTCTGATGCGGATCTGCTTATTGACAGAATCCACAGGCTGCCTTCCTGGAATCTAATGTGCCTAGAGATGTCTTGCTTAGGGTCCACTTTTTCACAGTGAAAGACAAAATTATGATGGCGTCCAGGCAGCGGGGTGCACTTCCGGATCCCTATTGCGATGTACAACTCTTGCCTGATCTCTCCAGACACACGTTGCAAGCCAGACGTAACCTGTCTACCATTACAAAAGCATTGCGCAACCATCAAATCCAGCACAAATGGAGATACCCGGCGACACTCCTGGTGACCCATGGAGGTTCTACTGCCACGATAAGGTCCCTGGATGAAGGCCTTACAATGCTTCGGAGATGGAACATTCTCCCACCGGACCCTGCCACTACATCAGATCATTCGCCTCTGCGACCATTGGAAGCTGAATGGCATGTAGCCTCTCGCAAACGGCCCTCCAGGCCCTCATCTACCGAACCTAGCCCTAGCCGCACTTAATCTTACGACCAGTGTCTCTCGCCTTGGAAGATGTTTCTCCCTCTGGTCATGTTGCGAGATTTCTCGCTCCCGGGCTGCTGAGATGGCCCTATTTTTAGGCCTTGTCCTTTTTTCTTCTTTTTTGGTTCATTTATTTTTCTTTTTTCTACTCATTTCTCAACTTTCCACGCTGTGCCCACTGTCTACCACAGGTGATGCCTTCTCTAACATGAACCTACCACCAGCGTCATGACCATCAAGCTAGTGACTATTAATGCCAACGGATTAAACCACCCTGCCAAGAGACGTTCGCTTTGGAAGGAAGCCACCTCTCGCCACACTGATGTGTTGGCGGTTCAAGAAACTCACTTTGACGTTAATGCAACACCTCACTGCGGTCACAAAGCATACCCGCAAGTTATCTTAGCGTCCAGCACGGAAAAAAGAGGGGTGTCATGCTCGCTTTCAGGGACTCCTTAGCGCTTCGGATACACAAGACGGTTTTGGCCCCCTACGGCAGGTACATCATTGTGACCTGTGATCTCAACGAACTGCCGGTGACCCTAGTGACAGTGTATGCTCCAAATTCCCACCAGATTCGATTCCTTCGCAGAGTCCTCAAGCAAGTATCTGGAATGTTGTATGGTCATTTACTTATATATGGGGACTTTAACGCTGTTGTAGACCCCGGGCTGGACTCCTCGGCGTCCCCCCGGAGCCGACAGCAGTCCTTGGGAAATGTACTGCATGAGGAAAACCTTGTGTGGAGGTGCCAACACTCCATGGAGAGGGACTATTCTTTTTTTTCTGCTAGGCACAATTCCTATTATCGTTTAGACATGTTCTTTGTAGATTTGTTTTTGCTGGATAGGGCTTTCTCCTCTGCAGTCAGTGACATTACATGGTCGGACCACGCCGCGGTGGAATTGACTGTAGAGGAGGCCGTGAAATGTACCATCTCCTATATTTGGAAATGCGACCTTCGTATGCTGCAAGATGAGAAGTGTAGAGCTCATATAACTAAGCAGCTGCAGGAATTCCGTAGCGTTAACGATTCCTCTGTCTCCGACCCGTGGGTGCTGTGGGGTGCACAAAAAGCCTTCCTGAGGGGGGTGTGCATTCAGCAGCAGGCGCGGCTTCGGAGACAGAGGAAGGATAAGATCTCTCAACTAACCCATCAGATTCATACGTTGGATGCTGATAACAAACTTGATCCCACTACATCCAGATCCCAATCTATAGTGCAACTGCGGCAGGAGCTGCGTCTCTTGCTCTTAGAAATTTCCAATAGACACCTCCACTACCTAAAACAAAAACACTACTGCCAAGCTAATAAGGCTGGTAAATTCTTAGCTTCCCAAGTCAAACGCAAACAAGCCAAAGCCAGAATTCCCTATCTACTCCACGCCAAATCTGCATCTAAAATAATTCACCCGCAAGCCATAGCGGACGAGTTCGCTGATTTCTACAGTTCCCTATATAACCTGGGAGACAATCCCTCGGAAACGCAACCATTGGCGGAGGATATCAACCGCTTCCTTCATAATGTATCCCTCCCCTCGTTGTCCTCTTCCCAGCTACATACTCTTAATTCTCCAATCACGGCTACTGAAGTCCAGTCCAGCATAGCATCCTTGCCAAAGGGCAAATCACCTGGTCCCGATGGCTTCTCCAACGAGTTTTACCTATTGTTCGCCCCCCACTTGAGTCCCACCATGACAGCGGTATTTAATAAGGCTGTTGAGGTATCCTCACTACCCTCAGACAGCACATATTGTCACACTACCCAAATCCGGCAAGGACCCTACCATACCAGCTAATTTTCGCCCCATTTCCCTCCTTAATTCGGACGCAAAGATCTACGCTCGTATTTTGTCCAAGCGTATCCAAGCACTGCTC
Source organism: Pelophylax lessonae (assembly GCF_965119305.1). NCBI lineage: Eukaryota > Metazoa > Chordata > Amphibia > Anura > Ranidae > Pelophylax > Pelophylax lessonae. The sequence goes on along the minus strand of NC_138770.1, from coordinate 439,686,856 downwards.
CCCACACTCATACACAGGAATCAAATGGGGTTCACTCCGGGTCGGCAGACGTCCAACGCTACCAGGCAGTGGCGTAGGTTGTCAGCACCCGGGGCAAGGTAAGTAATTTGCGCCCCCAAACACAAACCTACAAGACCATTACACAGACCACTACACTGACACCTACACTGACCTAGCTGACCACTACAGAGACCTACCTTATTCCTGCACTAACCGACCTGATCACTACACTGACCCCTCCTCAAAACCCTACACTGACATTCCTGAATTCTACACTGACCTACCTGACACCTTCACTGACACTTTCACCAACCTCCCCTACACTGACACCCCCTACACTGACCCCCCCACTGACCCCCCTCCCACACTGACAACTACACTGACTCCCTCATACACTGACCCCCCTTACACTGACAACTACACTGACCCCCCTTCACTGGCTCCCCTACACTGACCACCCCTACATTCCCACATACACTGAGACCTACACTGACCCCCATACACTGATAGCTACACTGACCCCTACATTGACCCCCCCATACACTGACACCCCCATACCCTGACACCTACACTGAGACCTACACTGACCCCCCCATACACTGACACCTACACTGAGACCTACACTGACCCCCCCATACAATGACACCTACACTGACCCCCCATACACTGACACCACCTACACTGACAAATACACTGACCCCCCATACACTGACACCTACACTGACCCCCCCTACACTGACCCCCCCATACACTGACCCCCTACCCTGACAACTACACTGACCCCTACATTGACCCCCATACACTGACACCCCCTACAGTGACCCCTCCACTGACCCCCCCCATACACTGACACCTAAACTGACACCCCCCTACAATGACCCCCTCATACACTGACACCCCCTACACTGACACCTCCATACACTGACATCCCCTACACTGACCCCTTCATACACTGACACCCCCTACACTTACCCCTCCATACACTGACATCTACGCTGACCCCCCATACACTGACACCCCCTATACACTGACACCCCCTACACTGACCCCTCCATACACTGACACCTACACTGACCCCCCCATACAATGACCCCCTCATACACTGACACCCCCTACACTGACCCCTCGATACACTGACACCCCCTACACTGACCCCTCCATACACAGACACCCCCTACACTGACCCCTCCATACACTGACACCCCCTACACTGACCCCCCCTACACTGACACCTACACTGACCCCCCATACACTGACACCCCCCCTACACTGACCCCCTTCACTGACCCCCTACACTGACAACTACACTGACCTATCTCCCCCCTCCCATGTCCACTTCCCGGGGCCCCCGGTGCAGGCAGCACATCACTCACCTCTTTCTGTGTTCAGACACTGGAAACTTGAGGAGGGGATCCGGAGCGGAGGAGAGACACAGCGTGTCAGCAGCAGCCGGCCTGGACAGCAGGGAGAGACTTCAAGAGCGGTGCTGCACATGCACCGAGCCGCCAGCTGCCATCTTCACTGATGACCAGCCCCGCCCCCTGGCCGCACGCTACACATTCAGCGTCCGCCGCTCGTCCTGCACAAAGAAGCAGGAAAGGAGCCAAGTGCAGGAAAGAGCGGGCGGGCGAGCGGGCGAGCGAGCGAGCGGGCGGGCGGGCGGGCTGGCTGGGGCATTTTCACAATAAAGGGATGGGAGACACTATGATCTTGCAGATGGCGGGCGTGGGATGCGCCCCCCTAAATGTTGCGCCTGGTGCCAGTGGCCCCCTCCGCACCCCCCACGCTACGCCACTGCTACCAGACGACTGTTAGGCATCATGCATCAAGCGCAATCTTCCAAAACCCCATCTGTATTGCTTACTGTAGACGCTGAGAATGCGTTTGATAGGGTTCATTGGGGCTATATGGAAGCTACCCTGCGAAAGTTCGGGTTCTCAGGTCCCATTCTGTCCGCCATTATGGCTCTTTATTCGTCCCCCACGGCGCAAGTTTACACATCCGGTATATTGTCCAAACCGTTCAAAATCACAAATGGCACACGTCAGGGCTGCCCCCTATCCCCAACGATATTCAACTTGGTTATCGAACCACTGGCAGAAACTATTAGATCCCACACCACATCACGGGGTTCCGGTTGCCGTCTTATCACCACAAAATCAATTTATTCGCTGACGATATAATTATGATGCTCACCCACCCGGAGCAATCCCTCCCAGCAGCATACGCCACGCTTCAAGACTACAGCAGGGTATCTTTTTACAAACTTAACACTTCCAAATCTACTGTCCTTAACATGGGGGTCCATCACCAAACCCAGTCCAAACTCCAAGCGTCAGTCCCAATACCCTGGTCCTCTGGGAGCATTCACTCACCCTCAAACTACTCTCCACTAATATTAGTAGACTGATGACCAAATTCACAGCAGACATCTCCACGATGCGTAACCCCTACTTTTCCTGGAGCAGTAGAGTTACAGCCTATAAGATGTTCATATTATCCCAGATTCTGTATCTATTTAGGGCACTTCCTATCCCCTTCCCGGTGACACACATCAACAAATTTTCCAAGCAAATGAACTCCTATATTTGGGAAGGGAAAAGGCCACGCGGTGCCTTTTCGATTTTGACTAAGAAAAAGCAATTTGGGGGTGCGGCGGTCCCTGACCTCCACTCCTACTACAAAGCCTCCATTTTAGCGCAACTGAGACAATGGCTCATGGCCAAAGAAGTGCCTATGTGGGTGGCTCTGGAAAATGATGTGGCACCGCCAAGGGACCTTAGAACTCTGCTTTGGAGTGACAGATGGATGGAATGGAGCCTTGCGGTCCTTCCTCCCACTATGCAAGCAGCACTGAGGGTGTGGCGCTCAGCCCCACATTCTTCACATGTGAGAGAGGTCACTGCCCCCTCCCCGCTACCCTTATTTGTGCTTCTCCCCTACTTGCCAGACATACCTGTTCGCCTACTAGCTAAGTGGCATATCACACACGTTAACTCCTTTTATGACACCAACATCTCCTTAGCGAACATGATCGCCAAACACAATATCCCATATCACCTACATTTACATATCATGCTCATATCCCACTTCCTAAGGACCCATCCTCTGCGGCCTATCTTGGTAGATGGCAGACTATGGGACCTGCTCACTGTAGACACCTCGTGCCCACCTAAACTTTCACATTACTATGATGTCTTGTTGGACAACACCAAATTCTACAAAACCCCTCACATGTTTAAGTGGGAAAGGGACCTGGGGAATACGTTCTCCATTCAGCAATGGCGCTTAGCTCTTGCCACAATTTATAAATACTCGCACTGTGCGAACCATTGGGAGATGACACAGAAGCTTACAAACAGGTGGTACTATACCCCTTATCGTCTGGCTGGTTTCTCACAATCTTACTCCCAATTATGCTGGCGGGACTGCTCACAGGTAGGAACCTTGCTCTATATTCTATGGTCTTGCCCATCCCTTAAAAGCTATTGGACCCGAGTTTTTCAGTTCCTATCCACGCATACAGGGTGCCTAGTTAAACCCTCCCCAGAGTTAGCTATACTTCATCTGGGCATAGACCGTCTGCCGGTAATGTACAGACCCTGGGAAACACATGTCCTTCTTGCAGCTCGCACGGTTGTCAAACGGAAATGGAAGTCAGTAGAGGCTCCAAACCTATCAGATGTGGTTCAACTGCTCCAACTAAATTATCAGTTTGAGAAGGCTCTAGCAGTCAATAGGATGAAATTACAATCCTTTAACTCTCACTGGGACTTCTGGGCCGCCACGTTGTAGTGCCATGATGCTACTGATTGTTACTGATTGACGTTACTGTTTGACGTTTATATTACTGAGATCACCATTTCTTGCTTATACCGTTGAGAAATGTATGTATGTATGCATGTCTGTATTATTATTACTTGCATCACTTTTTACTTTATCTGTTATGTTCAAAACCTGAATAAAAACTATTTGCAAAAAAAAAAGAAAGGGTAACTGCAACTAGAGACATCAGGATAACTGGGGATGCAAAAATGCCAACTAAGGTCTGTCCCCTACAGGACCTCAGGTGCGGGCGTTTCCCAGACGAGTAGGACAAGGCTTCAATATGTGACCTCCCTGGCCACAATAAAGGCACAATCTCTCCCTCCTTCTAAAGGCCCTCTCCTCCACAGGGAGATGCGTGAAGCCCAACTGCATTGGTTCTACTTTACTGGCAGACTTGGTACCAGGAAGCATGGGAGGTGAGGGAGGCAAGGGTGGGAATGCAAAGGTCGGAGCCAAACGTACAGGAGGCTTCTGCAAGTATTCCTTAAAGGTAGGTCTCTCTCTGAGTTTGGAGTAAATGAGAATGGCAAATGTGATTAACTTCTCCAGATCTGTAGGTATGTCTCGGGCTGTTATCTCATCTTTAATGTTATCCATGAGGCCATGAGAAAAAGCAGCCACAATGGCCTCATTGTTCCAAGCAACCTTTGCTGCCAGGAATTCAATGGCGTATTCGGCAACAGTTTTCGTACTCTGTTTGATGCACATGAGGCTCTTGGCAGCAGACGTGGAGCGAGCGAGAACATCAAATACTCTTTTAAAGGAAGCCACAAACTCAGGGTAACTCAGCACAATGGGTTTTTGCATTTCCCATAGAGGGTCTGCCCAGGCCATGGCTCTATCAGGAAGCAAATAAATAATGAAGCCTACTTTTTTTCTGTCGGTGGGGAACGCCTGGGGCAGCATCTCAAATTATATCCCAACCTGGTTGAGAAACTCTCTGCATTGAACTGGATCGCCCCCAAAATGCTGGGGAAGTGAGGTGGAATCAGACATATCTCTTACAGAGGTAATATTTGAGGCAGGTGCCTGCACAGAGACTGGAGCAGCAGCAGCGACGCCTGTAACACTGGTTGTACTGGTACAGCCACAGTGGGAGGATCCAGGTGAGCAGTAGGAATCAGGAGCATCTGTAATGCTATGGCAAACTGATCCATGCGGTGGTCTTGCTTATCCAATCTGGAAAAAAATATTACCAAAAAAACAGGTGGATTGCCTGCATCTTTTGAATTCATGGCCTTTGTCTACTGTCAGAAACCATGAATCAGACTGAGACAGAAAGTGCAGTAAAATCACACCTTTAATGTAATGGTAAAAAATGGTACAGAACAGGAAACATAATGAAAACATAAGCCAGAGGTTGGAAGCCAAAGCGGAAAGTCAGACGAGCCAGTGATCAGGAAACCAGAAATCAGCATAGTCAGGAGCAGAGGAACAGGATTAGGAACCAGAAGGGATGTCAGCTGGGCAAAGTTTTTCACAGGAACACAGCAGAGAAACTCAAGATATGTTAACAAGGCGCATGCAGGAATGGAGTGAACAAGGCAGCTTAAATAGCCAGAAGGGGCTGGCTGTAGGCCGGACTGACGAGCAGATATTGATAACCAGGTAAGCCACTAGTGATGAGTCCAACACCCCCCTGTTCGGTTTGCACCAGAACATCTCGAACAGGGTAAATGTTCTAGCAAACATGCAAACTCCATTAAAGTCAAAGGGACACGAGCATGAAAAATCAAAAGCCCTAATTTTAAAGGCTTAAATGCAAGTTATTGGCCCAAAAAAGTGTATGGGGACCTGGGTACTGCCCATGGGGACATAAATCAATGCAAACATTTTTTTTAAAACAATAATTTTTACAGGAGCAGTGATTTTAATAATGCTTAAAGTGAATGAAAAAATAAAAATTCCTTTAAATATCGTGCCTGGGGGGCATAACTTCAGTTTATGTCAGTATTGCTGAAAAAATGGCCGTGCCAAAATACAGATAGTGCAGTGTAGTATAGTTAATAATACATTGCTGGCAGGGAGAGAGATTTTTGCTTTTTACAGTTTGTTGAGATCAGATAGTGCAGTGTATAAGATATATATATATATATATATATATATATATATATATATATATATATATAAAACTTTGTAGTATACACTGCACAGCTGATCTCAACAAACTGTAAAAAGCAAAAATCTCTCTCCCTGCCAGCAATGTATTATTAACTATACCACACTGCACTATCTGATAAACTCGCTACACTCTCCCTGAAGGAATTCAACGTATAAATCACCTGCTGGCCTAGGGATTCGAACCCACAACCTCTCAATTGCAAGCCTGGTATTCTACCACCTACGCCACTGTCAAGCCTGCTTAGGCTGAACACACTCTTCCTGCCTAACTAACTAACTAACTTCTATCTCACCCTATACACAGTGCACGGCAGCCGCCCCTGAGCCATGATTGGCTAAAGGTACCTGCCTTTGGCCAATCATGGCACAGATGAGTTGATTGGTCAAAGCATGGAGGTCAGAGTCCATGCTTTGGCCAATCACATAATGCACTTCCAGTGCCCAGTGCAATATCAATGCGGGAAGTTGAAGTTCCAGCAAAGAAGCCCATTTGTTCGCCATTCGGCGAACGGGCTGTGTTTTCGAGGTCAAACTTAGGTTCAACTCGAACACGAAGCCCATCCCTATGAGCCACTGAGGAAACAATGAGTGCTGACAATTACCTCACAGCTGAGCAGCCTGAGCACAGAGAAGAGAACTGCTGTGAGCCCAGCCCTGACAATTATCCTAAACAATGTAAACTGTAAACAGCAATGCATATGTAAACAGTAATATCTTATGAACAGCTATCATAATCATAAACAGTAAGCTAATTAAACAGTGAGCTAATTAACAACTAGTCACCTAGACAAGCCTAGGTGTCAGTGCTCACCCAGTCGGCACCAGTACTGAAGAAGTCACAGGGCTGTCCAAATCTCATTAGCCAGCTTTCTTTTCACATACATCTTCTCATTGAGTTTCAAGTTGGCAAAGATAATCATGTCTTCATTTACTGATAAATGTGGTACTGTCAACCTACATTATATAACAGATCATCTTCCTGAATGTATGTAGCTCCCTCAAATGCCAGGGCCAATAGTCAGTTGGCAAGAGGCTACCCTGCAGTCCCCTCCAAAAGCCCGTGTCTGGGTTGGGTCTGTCACAGGCTAGTTACCACTCCCTCCCTCCTGCCTGCTGTGTTCACTTGGCACAGTATAGAATTCTATTTAGAGAGAGAGAGTCTGCAAGCAAACAGTAGGTAGCACACTTTCTTTGGAAAACCCATATTGCTCAGTGACACCACCATGGGTACACTGTATTTAAACATTGATGTAAAATAAAGATTTTTTGTGAAATAAAGATTTTGTTTAAAAAGTAAATAAATAAATAATTAAAATTGTAGAATAAGTCCAGCCAAAACATTTTTTAGTTTTGGACAGAGAAGGAAAAAAGTAGAATTCCTGTTAGATTCTTACTGCTATCTGGGGGTCAGTTTTAAACTTTGGATTCTCCATCACTAAAGCCGGCCAATAGATGAAATCATTTTCTGTCCTGCAACCACGGAGCTATTGTGTTCTCCTGATGGGAGGAGGGGACAGTGATTATTACTAGTGTCTATAGCCTCTGGAAATATTCTCATGGAAAATCCAACGGGCTGGTTGTATCAGCTTGGGTGCAATTAGCCTGTCCATACATGGTTCGAATCCCAGACAGTCCCTGCTGAACGGACTGAGATTTGAACCACCTATGGCAGGCTTTACTGTCTGGCTCACCAGATAGGAAGCAAGGGGATGTCTGCAACATAGACACAGCAATACAAAGGTTACAAAAGTTGTAGCCTTCTTCTACACTTTTCAAAAAAAACAACTCAATTTTACTTTTGTTTGTGTTGCTGTTGGAGATTTATCCTTTCTTCCTGTCTGTTGAAACCATTGTCAGCCAAACAATAAAGAATCCAAAATCTGTCTAATGGAGTGCGAGATAGCAATAGATTCCAGAACTTAATAAATAAATGTTTTGGATGGACACGCCATTTAAAAATAAAAGAAAATTGACCCTAAACCGTTATAGTTTCCATTTAGCTTTTTCCACTTACACCGTTTACTGCTCAGTAATTAAAAAAGAATCTTAATGTAATAAATGTATTACTATTGATTTCATATTTTATATTAATTTAATTTATAAAATAAAAAAATAAGAAAAATAGCACATTTGTAATTTAATCTCACCATACATAACACACAATTTTATGCATTAAGGTATGAATATAATATCTACTGTTTTACACAATAACAGATCTTCCCAAATAGCAACAACCCTCTATACAGGAGTGGAAAAGGACAGTCATATGAGCTGTGTTTCAACGTGCCTTACCTGTGTTTACTGCAGATGAGACTTTCCTCTTGTGGGGAAAGTAAAACACTTCTCATTAATCATTGCTTAAACCCCTCTCAGTGGGAAGACCTGAGGTTAGTCATCATTTGAAAGCAAATTGGGTGAAAAATGGTTCTGGCAATAAGGAGTCTACACATTATTCCCCTGTGTAGGCTTGAGTGGTGTGAAAACAGACTCATCCAAGATGCTTAATGATCTGTTAGTGAAAAGAAGACATTCTAATTCAGGTTTATGTCATGACAGCAGCATTTCACATATCTTTTTATTGCAAAAAATACATTGCAGTACAATCTATGTAGGCATAAATGTTAAACTACAGAAAGTAAATGTTTAATGGTTTTGGTCAGTTTTTTTTTTTTTAATTTACAATTTTATAAACTGATTGATATCATGTTTTAAATGATTCCTATAACCTATTCATTTAACATGAATATGGCAATCGGTTTGCTTAGCTTTATTTCAAAGCCCAGCACTGCCTACATGTTTTTAGGAGCCTGTACATAATTAATAAAAATTAATAAGTAAATAAGAAAAGCAATCCCGTCACTGCTAGGAGAGAGGGAGGAGTTGAAGCCCTCCTTTGAGTCACTTAACCATTGAGAAAAAATAGGGGTTCTAGTTTGGAGCTTGCCATGTACTGGCCACAAATAGAAAATATGAATTTCATAAGAAATTAAAAATTCATATTGATATTTTTAGCATATGTGGTATAAATACTGTATATGTACATATGTTAACCTATTTTATGGTATATTGTGGTTAAAAATACAGAAAATAAAAAAATGGCAAACAGCTCAATTCATTTTTAACAAGCAAGGGAGATATGCATAGAATGAAAAATTCATAGCAAACACGCTACAGAACTCCCCAGCATTAAACTTTGTTAGTCAACAAAAACAACAAAAAGGACCTATTTGAAAATAGTTTCTAATACTTTAAGGCTCCATGCACACTAGACGCTCAAGAACCACTAAAAAACACTAGTTAAAAAACGCTAATATTTAGCATTTTTTTGCCAGCGTTTTTGCAGTGTTTAGGAACGTTTTCAACAGTGTTTAGGAGCAGTAGCTGTTTTTTTTTTTTTAAAGATCAGGCAGCCGCTGGCATCCTTAACAACTAGTGAATAGCTGGTTGTTAAGGGGCAGGCTGAGAACCTGGCCAATGCGTCCTTAACAACGGATGACTCATCAGCTGCCAGAGTTTTACCTGGCTGACAGCTGAATGTAAACAAAACAATTACCAGCAAGAAAAATGTAAAAGAAAACAGCGTAGGGGCCCCCCCAATACATACCAGGCCCTTTAAGGGTCTGGTACGAATTTTATGGGGAACACCACGCCAAAAATTAAAAAAAACAGCTTGGGGTCCTCCTAAAATCCATATCAGACCCTAATCCGGTCATGCAGCCTGGCAGTCAAAGAAAGGGAGGGGGCAGGCGAGCACCTCCTGAACCATACCAGGCCACATGCCCTCAACATGTAGGGTGCTTTGGGGCTCTGCCCCCCCCCCCAAGTCACCTTGTCCTTATGTTGATGAGGACAAGGGCCTCTTCCCCACAACCTTGGCTGGGTGATTGTGGGGGTGTGTGGGGTCTACTCATTCACTAAAAAAGTGTCAAAAAGTAAATAAAAACAAAACCACACACACAGTTTTTGAGTCCTTTATAAAAAAAAAAGATACGTCATCAATCACAATAAATTCTGGCTGCCAACCCAAAAAAAAAGGTCCGCACCCGACAAAAGGCTACCACCATCCGACAGCTCCTTGTGACATCATGGGCTGGGGGCATGCTGTTGGTGATTTACATCAAACAAACTTAACTAACAGAGGTATTTTTCTGTACAGACTTAGTTATCTGGCAACAATTTTGGCTATCCCTGTAGCAGGTGTATAATCCTTACTAACATAGTAGTAATTTAAAATCTAACCTGCAGTATATCCTTAAATAAAGTAGATGGCTGTTACATTATTATGACATCAGCCTTTACAGAAACTAAACAAATACTACTTTTTATACCAAGAACATACGGGAGAGTGGTGACAAGCTACTCTTCCGGTGTCCAAAGTCAATTAAACCTCAGTGCTCCCTTCGATACTTAAGTGTTTCTATTGATGCTGCTCTCCTTGAGCAAGGAAACTCCAAATCCCTATAAAATTGCATGACTGAGGTATTGGAGATATAACTGCTGCTTTAAATTTTTAAACCCCAACCCTCTATTTGTAATCCCCATAATCAACAGATGACAACAGTTTTCCTTTTTGGATTTTAAAGGCCATAGCGGCCATTTTATTAAACAATAAAATGCAACTTTATTATCAAAATACATCTATAGTCTTCTTTTGAAATATCTGAACATTAATGACTCAATCTCAGTACAGTAACTAACCATATTAAAGTCTAGGGTCTTACAAGGCAACTTGTATTCGACCGGCTGTATCTACCATCAAATTAGGCTTGAAGTCCCTCAGCCGCAACTACACAGGTTTGAGGACTATTACTATTAAGATCCCCTAATACAGCCAAATGACTCTTAAAACAATACTGCCTTAAATTTACCAGAGTAGGTATACTTATACCTGGGATGGGCCCCACCCCTCCTTCTCTAAACTTTTAAAACATCCAAGCCTTCTAAGACCCTGAGACCCCTGCCAACTGCTACGACATATACCTGGTAATGCGAACAATCCCCCAAAAACACATATAATCCCCACAAAGCAAAGCCCCTTTAATTAACTCCCTGGGCAACAATATTGAAATTGAATGCCAATACAGAATGAAAAAAAAAAAGAAAAACAAGTGCAAAACAATTATGGGAGGGAGGGCGAGAGAAGCTAGTTCCACGCTGTACTAGCTCAGACTGATTTTAGGGGACTAGCACCATCCACTTACTCCACCAAATACTCCACCCTGCCCCACCCTTGCTTTTCCAGTCAGATGGGATGATAGTTTTTAACAAAAATGAACTATTTAACCCATGCTATACTCCATCCTATCTTGCCAACCCAGTCATGTCCAGCCTTCTGCTTATGCTGCCCATCTAGCTCCAGGCCTTATTCTTTACCTTCAACACCAAATAATATTTAGTGGAAGAAAAAGCAAATATACAAAAATGAGACGATAAAACGCAAATCATTCACAACTTCAGCATGGGGGATGACAAATCTCTGCAGTTGGAAAACTGACGCATTTCGGGAGACAAGCTCCGTTCCTCAGTTTATAGTAACTTTTTTCTTGACTGGAGACTTTACAGAGAACCAAGGTCATCATAAATTACAGCCTCCCCAGGCCCTCATGTTACAGTACTGGATACATATTATCTTCACAGGCACACACAATTATTATGTTAATTTTTTCCACAACAGCCTCCGAACTGGGAGCCCTCTATCACCCCTTAGCCCCATAGCAACTGCATCAGGTACTACTACTATACTTATGCCATTTTGTTAGAATATCAATCCTGATTATAGGCAGAAAACCACTTCCGCACATGTGCAAAGGCACACTCTGTTCTTGTAGGCTTACTAGAAAACACTAATTATTAGAAGACTGATGTAATTTAAGGCATATTCCAAACACTTCTACCTATGATCATTGGATTGTATTGATGAAGTCATATAGGGTCAATAAATGCTGTTTTTCACAAAAACCCAATGCTGAAAGTATTATACGGACTTGTCCCACTTTGTTTGAAGAATAGGGTTTCCTTAGACTGGGGCCGCTTTAAAATACCACCCCTGAACACCAGACTTAAATGCTGGTATTTTCATGGAGTAAAGGGCATGAGTGGGCTAATACCATGTTAATATCTGCCTCTAATACAATTCATCATCCATTTTCCACAAATCGGGCTGTTCTAGGGAAAGTCCTACTTCATGAGAACTCATCGCTTATCAATAGTGCTCTAACGGATGGCAAGCAACATTTTCATGGTTTACCTATCCTGGGTAAATATATTTTTATATTTAGATTTGTAACACTGCATTTATAGTATTTGGTCTTTATAGTTCACTCCTCTGTATAGCATTATTGTTCTTTGCACTGCATTATTAAACTATTTCCAAGTGTGGATTTATATTTATTAAGAATATATTATGTTTAATAATGATTTTGATTATAAAGCATTGATGTAAAATGTATAGTACAGCTCATAATTGCTAAACTAACATGCAGATGTTAAATGAAGATAAATGAATCTGCAAAGGATATGTGGCTGATCTAGTCTATTCTCAGCAGTCAGCTAAAATCCTAGTTTGTTTTCACCACATGAAATGCTTCAGACACACCAGTAATTCATATTTATTTCATTCTCATCAGTTGCTCCCAACAGGTCAATAAGGATAAAATAAACTACCTTTTTTCCTTACATTTCTATGCCAGCTGACAAGGTGGGTTGCACTCTAATGATCCTCTTTAATGACAGTTATACAGCATATTGACTTTATGTGAAGGCATATTTATTTTTCGGTAATTTTTTAGGGGTGTTACTGAGACCTCCTGGTTATCAAGAAGATTTTTGGTCCAGGGACAGTTCAGAGAAGAGCACACAACTGCCAGCCCTTCATTATGGAATGGTTTTGTTCTGCTGCTTGATGTCAGGTCGAAGACTCATAATCCCAGACGTGTCATGCTCAGTTAGCGGATAACAGATTGTCAAAAAAAGCAATAAATCTTCTTGCCATTAACTGCTGTGCAGAGCTGCCATACCAAAACAGACACGCATGATAATTCAGGATGATGAGTGCGGCTGGCGGCAACCTTCTGGACTGTGGAAGTCAGCAGGGGGTGCTAGTAATAGTAAATCTGAAGGATTGCTGCTTGGATTGGCAGTATTGGAATATTTTGCACCTTCTACTAAAATCCCATGCCATTGAGGATGCAATTACTGATTAGCATCAGGACTCTGTCATGCAGGGGCCATTTAAAAAAGGGTACAAATGGCATTTTCTTTGGGCCAACTACAAAAATGGGGTCAACAATAGACATGTTAGTTATGGAGACATGCTGTTTTTTGTAAAATCCCATATCTAAGCCTCAGGTAACCTATGAAGCCCAGTAGCTAATTATTTGTTAATGAAAAAATTGAGACATGATCCTGATATAGTGGTGCCACATCCAATATATGTATGAAGAAACAAAAAAAAAAAAGATTTTTTTTTAATGGCAACAGTCTTCACACACGTATTCCCAAATTCTGAAGTTTCAAAAATACCTCACAGAGAAAAAATGTGCACATTTTTTTCTACAAATAAAGATGAACACATTTCTTATCATTAGCTATAAAAAGTATCCAGCTATAAATATTATATTAGGAAAAAAACTTGCAAAGGGAATTGGGGTTTATTGCAAGAAAAAATTGAATAATTTGAATAAAGGGAAACTACTGAAGGTTGAAAATTCCCTTGAGAATATATTTTTAAAGAAGCATCACAGCAAAATAGCAAGAAGCTAGAGGATTGTAGCAAGAAGGTTGATGATGAAAAATAATATAACAATTTTGTTTCAAGATAAGGTAGCACAGGAAAGCTTCTTAGGCTGGCCATACATTATACAATTTTCTAGTACAATTTTTCTTTAAGAGTTACCAAAACCATATAATATGAGGTCAAACCTAAACACTTTCAATTTGTTTGCAATCAGAAAGGCCCTTGCACTACGAAGTTGAAGGTCAATCTAGAGGAGATTTTAAAAAAAATTGCCAAATGTATGTCCAGCTTAAAGCTGTTTTTGTAGACTGGGAAGCTAATGTCTTAAAATGTAAAGACTTTTGGCAGAAAAACATTGGTATGTTGTAGTTTAGATAAAGCACTATGACGTGAACTCATGAACTCTTGCAGCCTGGTTAAAAATGGAAGGGAACATTGGTGGTTGGTGAGACTCTACCTGGGACCTTTGTTATAGTTAAAATAATGGAAGACCTCGTGCCTCCAATACATTCCCTAGATCTTTATGCGTGTGGCATTAAAGCTATTGTTGCCCTTGACCTTTCAGTGTCAATATATTTCTGTCCAACTTTTATTCAGTGCAAATACCTTTAAAGGATCTTTACAATCTAAAGGAATACTGCATAGGGATACCTTGAAACCCAACATTTTTCCTTCACATTTTTTTTTTATAAAATTGAGCATTTGATGAAAAAAATACATGAGATGAAATTGCCTCAGTGGAACCTGTTTTTTTCCCAGTCATATAACCAAGTTGTATGCGAATCCCAACTTTTTCCTCTAACAGTTAAAGCTTAACTCTAGACATATATAAAAGGCCCAAATGAATGCAACTCTGTAATTATTAATACTTAAAGCAGTGTTCGAGCTGGGGGAAAAAAAATAAAAGTCAACAGCTACAAATACTGTAGCTGCTGACTTTTAATATGTAGACACTTACCTGTCCAGGGAGCCTGCGGTGTTGGCACCGCAGCTGATTTTCGAATTGGCTGCCGGGTGCTGCTGCCGCCATTCTTTGTAAGGGAAACCCGCAGTGAAGCCTTTTGGCTTCACAGCTGGGTCCCTACTGCGCAGGCACGAAGCGCGCTGCACTAATTGGCCCGGCAGTCGAGAAGGAGGAGGGGGCTGAACTTCCATGGGATGGCACGTGGCACTGTTTTCCAGAAGTGGGGAAGGGTACCTGTCAAAAACAGGTACACATTTCCCCCTTTCCCCTGAAAGGTGCCAAATGTGGCACCGGAGGAGGGAGGAAGCCCATCAGCGGAAGTTCCACTTTTGGGTGGAACTCCGCTTTAATTAAATGTATTTTCTAAATGTAAGCATTGTAAGTACCTGAATTTGGCCTTGTATCAGTAGGGCTGGAATATGAAAGGAAAAAGGAAATACAAGGCTCCAATCAGTTCATGTGCAAATATGAAGCATATTGATAGCAGGAGAGAGCAAGAAGAAAAAATATGAGGGCATTATTGTGTTGCTGCTCCTTTCACTGTCCAGTCACTGGCTGGGGCAGGTCCAGATGACCTAGGCTCAGAGGAAGGTGGTTGAATGGTGCTAATCATACCGAAGGCAGTACTGCGGAGGACATCTTTGGATTGAAGCTGCATCAGCATAAAGTGATTTTTTATATTTTTTAATTTTAATGAGATATTTATTTCAGAGGTCTGCTTTAAGTTGTCCCCTTTCTCCACCTGACTACTAGGGAGGTTAAGGAGGTTGGAGGGACCAAGCTAAAATTTCACTGGAAATTAATAATTTCCATACAGCTTTGATAGACTTTTTCCATGTGGTAAGGTAACATCTGCTAACATTTCCTTTGAACATGTATATGTTTAGTATGGGTTTGTTTAGGGCTGTGAGAGGTTTACTTTAAGAACCTTAAAGCCGATCTTCATAACATTTGAGCACCACAAACCACTATTTAATTAATTGTTAATATTCAAAGCAAACTTCCCCATCCATCCATGTTTCTATGCTTTTTTTTGTAGAGAAATCCCTCTCAAAAACACCCTCCCCCTAGCATTTCTGGCCATGCCCATCTTGATTGATGTAGCACTTACTTCCTGGAATCCATCTGCCCTTAGCTCAAGCATGCATGTAGGAGAGTGTGCTTAGCTGAGAAAACCCCTCCCCCTCTTCTTCCCTCCTAAAGACTCCTGGGATGTATGAAAGCATTTCCTTAGGCAAGAAACCAGAAACTAACTGAAGAAATGTAAAAACAATTTTTTTTTTTACATTTACATTTACATTTACTAATGCTAACAAGTGGATTAAACATAATCAATGTTGATGGGAGGGTGAAGTTCCACTTTAAAACATACTGTATGTACTTGCTGGGATTTAAGGGATATAAGGGATGGCAGGTGCATATGTACCTAATCTAACCTTCCATGCACACATGTACCTACCATTAGGTAGGTAGACATTTATATTGAAATTATTGAAAAATACTGTCCACTAGGAAGTATAAAAATGTATGCATTATAATCAAAACGGATGGCCTATTTCAAAGTACGTGCAAAACAGACTTATAGCGATGAAAGAAATAAATATTTAATAATTCATATTTTGTGTTTTAATTTTAATACTTCATTATATACTTTATTATATGTTTCTGTGTTATGGGGCATATTTATAAAGCAGAGAATGTGACATGCCCAAAACATTTACTGAAGGTAAATTATCATAATTTAAAAAACATGCACCAGGAAGATTCACTTGCAGATTCACTTGCAGAGAATCATTGGTGAATATGACATTCATGGCTTTATAAATATGCCCTTACAGTATGTAAAAGTTGTATTTTAGTGATGATTGATATAATTCCATATACAGTAGCACATTGAAATGACTGTACATAAAACTGGTTTAATTATTTAACCTTTGCCTAGATTTGTTGACCTTGACAATATGTAATCTTTATCCTAAAGCGCTGCATCATTTAAAAAAAAAAAAAAGCAAGTATTTTATAGTTATAAATCTTCTTTGCTGAGCATTATCTTAGCATACAGCTATGATACATCACCATCGAAAATCATTCATGCAGGGCTGAGAGAGTTCAGTCAGCGACACATCTCTTGGCAGGTGGTCCGTCACAGAGCGTATAGTCAGGCTTCTGCAAGGTGCTTCAAAGTCTTGGTTTGAAAAGTAAAGGCTGAGTGTCATTGTGTTCCCTCCACTAGCTTTTGAAGGCAGGCTTTTCTACATGACAGATTGCTGTCCTGCCACTGAACCCTTTGTTCTTTCTCATTCAGCTTCACTACTACATCTTGCAGCAAGGGGCACTCCTGTTCAGGCACAACCCAAAGTCAGAGGTTGGGTATATATGTACAGAACATACTGGACAACTAGCAGTGGTGGGCATTCAACAACACCAAACCAGCAGATTTCTCCATGTTTGATAAAAAGAAATTGAAATATATATATATATATATATATATATATATATACAGACAAGTTTCAAACAGAAAGAGCCAGCTGAATATCGAATTCTCTATTAATGGGAATAGATGCGGTTGGGTTAAAAATGATATGTTTCATTGAATAAGCCAACTAAGGTTTTTTTTTATCAAGGTTTTCAGTCAAGATTTATACAGCTTTGACCCAAGACATTTAAAAAAAAAAGAAAAAACTTATAGAGGGAAAATGTGTGAATCTTGGGTGAACACATTATTAAATAGACCACTTGAAATTGCACTATTTTAGAGTGTATATTTACCTGTTGGGAAAGATAGTTGTAGAAGAACTAACTTAAATAATTAAATTATGACCAGAGAAGCAATTTACTACAATAAAAGACCCCTACAGCAAAAAAAAATAAAAAAAAATAAATGTTGTATTCTGGTACCTGTATGTAGCTAGTACCTTTTTTTTATAATTATCTCCACCTTTACATACAGACTAAGCTACCCAAACATCAACATGACAGTTAAGGGAGTTGGGACACACTATATAGTACTGCCAGGGGTGCATAAACTTGTCAGCTATTATTCTTATGCAACTAATATATAGATCCCGTGCTGGAAAAAATGAACAATCAAATCCCATTTCAAAAATAAAATTAAAAAAAACAATTGTCATAAAAATACTGTTGTAATCACTGATATTTACACACAGATATTCAAAATATCATTTAAAAAATGTGTGTTGCGCTATCTTAAAAATTAAACCCCTATTAAGTGCAATACATAATCAATACAGATAAGGTGATCAATAAAAAGCCCATGTTTTTGATTAGCTCAAAAGTCCACCAGAAGGGACATAATCTTCATATATCCAGTGTGCACCAACCACCATGTGAAGGTAAGGCTGCTTACCAGACCCTTAGACTTCACATTATAGAGGTCCAAGTCAGCATCAGGTGATAACAGATCCCATATGGATGGATGGCTCCAGCTCCCCTTCCCTCACAGCCAAATTTGCTTCAAGCCTCTCCAATAAGGGCATGCGATTTCCATATGGGAAAGGTCTGAAGCACATTTGGCTGTGTGGGAAGGGGATCCATCCATGTGGGATCTGTTATCTCCTGATGCTGGCTTGGACCTCTATAATGTGAGGTCTGAGTATCTGGTAAGCAGCCCTAATTTTACATGGCGGTTGGTGCACACTTGATATATGAAGATTATCTCACTTCTGGTGCACCTTTGAGCTAATCTAGCACTTGGACTTTGTTGATCACATTATCTGTATTTATTACATATTGCACTTATAGGTGTTTGATTTTATGTGACAGCACAACATTCATTTATTCTTATTCCTCTTATTATTATTATTACTATTATTATTTAAACATTTTTCCAAATAAAACATGGTTTATGTACCTGTGTTAAAGGTTTTAGCTGGAGTTTGACTTTAATGTGTGTGTTGCTTACTTAAATTCCATTTAAAATTACATTTCCTCCAAAAAATAACGAAGACAACATGAGCATAAAGGAATTAATCGCAAACGGTACTACAACACCACTTCTGAGTTGATAATATTAACGCTCTCTCTTGTTATAACATGATTGACAGTTAATTACTGTACTAGTTAAAACACTTGTTCTATGTTTTCCATGTTCCAGTTACTGAATGTTACCAAATGTTTGAATTCAGCATTGTAAAAGCTGTATGTTATTTCTTTGATATTCAATAAAAATATTTTGGAAAAAAAAAATTACACTTCCAATACTGTCCTATCCAAAGGAAATTAAAAAAAAAAATATACTAGCAGGATTAACTGCTAAAAGAAACTGTTATGTCAGATGTTACGTGGGACTTAACCCCCAAAAAACTGCAGTATTATGTATATAATAGACTGAAGCAAATGTACAACTGTACAATCCCAGCAGGCATTCACTCAAAGGAGCCTACTCATACCTTTACCAATTTAAAGCTCTAGAAGGTAATTTTCTATACACTCAGAGCTGTTGAACATTTTGAACAACGAATCCTGGCCTTCAAAATCAATCAATAGCAAATTATTTTTCCAAATCTGAGTCTTGCCTTTCCAAGAAAAAACCAAGTGGATGTAAATGCAACATAGGAGACATGGAGCTCCAAACAACTGGTTATCTGGAGTACAAACAGTGTGGCCTCCACCAGTTAGAATCTGGGATGGATATGTACAGATGAACAAAAAAGCATCTGTAAGGATCTTATGTTTACCAAATGTTTTTTCTGCTTTTAACTTGCCTTAGAATATTTCCTCGTACAGTAAATCCAACAACAGGAAAGGAAACAGATCAATCCTAACTGCAGATTGTCTCCGCTTTGACACTTTCCTGAGACAAGCAGAATGTAGAGGGAGAGAGGAATGTGTCAGCCTTCTCTCCCTCTGCATCCCTTTTATCTTGCCAGTTTTGGACTTAATAGTGGAGCTGGTTAATCTGGCACTGTTGGTGGTTGCTGTCCAGAGTTCCTGAGGAGCGACAAAGTGAGCCATGATCTTCACACCAAATGCTGCTGTTCCAGGTGGTATGAAAATTTGGATCCCAGTAAAGGAAACAGTAAGATCGTCGCAAAGTGACTGTGATGGCCTGGGGCTGGAGATCCAAGCTAGTGGTCTGTGTGGAGAGGAGAGCCTGGTGTTCTGTAGACAGATCTAGAAATGCCCTGAACTCAGAGGAAAAAAAGGTGATATTGGGCCCAAGTGAATAATTACTCAGAAAGTAACCCTGTGTTTCCCAGTTGAACTTCCCTAGCTTGGCCACGGGTTCCCTTGAAGGGCTTTCTTCAAGGACTAGGTTTAAAGTTAGTGATGGTGTAATAAAGTGAGGAGGTAGGTTAAGGACTCCTTTTGGGGTTTGGTTAGGTGTAGGAGACACTTTACTACTTACCATACTTTACACTTTATCTTTTGTTTAAAAGTATCCTTGGTACCAGTGAAGAAAACAAAATATGCCAACGTGTGGGCAATTAGAAGTAAGCGAACCAAAAATTAAAAATCAACATTTACAGAAAATGATCTTTTAAAATGACTATAAATAATGGCACATTTCAGAATTTATTGTGTGAAATAATATATCATATCAAACTCAGATCACTTTACATTAAAACAATTGTAGTGAAGGGTCTGGTCCACAAAAGTAATACATTAGGGGAGAAACGTTTTTTTTTTTATAAATAATATCACAGGATATTTTTCACAATTGAGTTGATATGTGTCACTGTTCGTGATGATAAATGATAATTCAACTTTTCACCCCATCACTTTTCACACTTTCCTCTCTCTACTTGGATCAAATCACTTCAAAGATCCCAAACAGATTGGTTCACATGTGAGCTCTGCCTCTACATTCTTTCTTGAATCATGGGGGGGTGTGGGGGGGGGGGGTGTAAGTTGTCCAGAGTTTCTTTGAACCTAGCAATGTCTATTAACCAGTATTTACTTTGTATGAACCATGACAATCAGAAAACAAACTCCTATTCAGTATGTCATGTCAAAGGTGACTGTTGTATCATAGTCCTGACTACAGGGCAGCCATTGCCCCCTGTTCAAGAACTTTCTCAGAGCTATTGCCATGTCTGTCATATTATACCTGTCCTTGTCTGGATGAGATAATGCCTGGCATTATTCAAAAAAGCAGAAAACTTGTTCTAACATTTTCAAGCTTAAACATATTATAAACAAATAATTTATATCATAGTTTGCATTTCTTGTTTAAAATTTCTATTTTACAAGAAAAATATATAATAAGGGTAATGGAAGTCTGCAAAGTGCATACAGCATGCTGGGCTGTCTAAAAAGAAAGCCCAGCACTGGCTCTGCACTTGCTTATTGAAAATTTAAAAATCACTGTGTCTACTTAACATGAACCTCTGGGTCATTTCGAAAACTCATTTGGGTGTGTGTGTGTGTAGACCTGACCTCTGGACTTGCACTGGGCATTTGCTGGCTGCAAATAAGGAGTTATGAAGTGTTGTCTTTTCTCATGAACATAATGCATAACTAAGGAAAATATATGAAAACAATAAACGTTTCTTTTAAAATGAATTCTTAGGGGGGGGCGTGACTTGCCAGCACTGTGGATGGCTGCTTAAGCCTTTTGCTCCGCATTATACCAAATCCAGAGCGGCTTCACAGCGAGTGAAACGGGACACAAATTACTCCAATGCCTTCCTGAAGGGACAGAGAGTAAGAGGAAAAACAGGCGCCACTGTATTAAGCCAAAAGATTTATTGCACACAATTACAGTAGTAACTTACATTAAGGTAAAAGCCAGTCCATGTAGGAGCATCTGTTCCGCACTATCCGGCCGTCCACCAGCCCGGAAGTGACGTCGTAGGAAGCTGGTCCGAGGAGCTGGTTTCGCCGGAAGCCGCAATGGAACGCAGGCTACCGGAAATGACGCGACCACAACGCCCAGGATCACTCTCACAAACACCGGCTCACAGTGAGTACTCACCGCCTTACTCACCCACAACACTGTCCCCTGCTAAATCAAAACCCAGGAGAGAAGAAAATACACCTGGAAATCCCCACAGTATACCTCTTACCTTATCACAGCCTGACATCAAGTAGCCTTTAGCCATAGACAACTTTCCTGCCACAGACCAGCCTATCTCAGAGCAGACTATGAAAAACATGCTGATTTCTCTTAGACACTGTACACTGACCTTTCAGCAGCAGTGACATCTCTAGCTGGTGTAGTACAACACCAAGATCAGAGACTGCATCATATAGAGAATAAAATGTATAACCTCTTTACTGCTCACAATGAGATAATTATTGTATACACAAAACATGTGGAGGAACTGCAATCGATTCATCTTAAACTAGCAGATCGTGAAGACCGTTCTTGCCGGAATAATATAAAACTCTGAAATATTCCAGAATCTATTCAGCAACCTGAGCTAGTAATATTCCTACAATACCTGATGCGTGCATTGGTACCTGACATGACAGATAGAGATCTGGAAATTGACAGGGCTCACAGACTCCCTAAGCCCCCTTTTCTTCCAGCAGAAAAACCGCGAGATGTACTTGCTCGCATTCACTTCTATAATGCAAAGGAAAAGGTGATGCAAGCCGCCAAATGCAATTTTCCTGAACCCTTTGGGGGCATCGCCCTATATACAGATCTCTCAAAAACAACTGTGGAGAATCGTCGACAGTTGGCTACAATAACAAAGGCACTACAGAACCATCACATACCATATTAATGGGGGTTTCCAACTAAGCTCCTGATAACATTTCAGGGTAAGACGCATGTTGTGCGGACTCTCTCTGCTGGTCTTCAACTGCTTAGACAATGGTGCATTATCCTTAATGAAACACCTAGTCCTTCTACACCTCCTTATTCTCAAATGGAAGCGGACTGGTCCCTTCAAACTATCTGACAACACCCGCACTCACTTATGTTCATATCATACCACTGATCTGGGTTTATGCGGATTATATTCTTCATCGAGCCAAATTTCCTTTTCCACTGGCATTGACTTATAATGTTATTGGAAGGAACCCCCTAGTTAAAACACCAAGCAGTATTTCTCCACATTGAACCCTTATTGTTTACGGGTTCTCCTTTTGTAAACACATCCCTGTTCAACATCAGCCTCAAACCCCTTTTTCTAACATAAGCATTACTATATTGCTTTTTTTCTGGATAAAGATAGGCCCCCGCGGGCACAATAGTCTGCACCTTTTTTTTTTCAACACCTGGTACCTTTTAATTTGACGCAGTGCAAATTTCTAGCCAACCTGAACATGCCGATGAAATTGACTTCTCTTAATGTCAAAGGACTGAATAGCCCACATAAGTGAGCTTATCTACAAAAGGAGCTGTCCAAACAAAATGCGGACGTTGTCTTCATACAGGAGACACACTTTGCATCCTCCAATGTCTCGACTTTCAAATTAAAGGGCTATGACACTATATACCTTGCCTCAGGACCGAAAAAGAAGAATGGCGTAATGATTGCACTTCGCAACTCTCTTCATTTCCAGCTTCATAAGACATATGAAGATACATTTGGTCGATATTTAATACTCCAATGTACCATCGCCCAATCCAACTACACTCTGGTCAACGTGTATGGCCCCAATTCCAATTCGCTTCTTTAAATTACTTTTTAAGAACATCAACAAGGAAATTTCTTTATTGGCGGAGACCTCAACATAGTAGGTGACCCACTTCTGGATACCTCCACTAAGCAACACCGACCAGCCCTGAATCCCCTGCTTCGTGATGTGGATATTTATGACGTTTGGAGAGCACAACATAGTACAGAGCATGATTACACCTTCTTCTCCCACCCACACCTATCCTATTCAGGGATTAAAATTGTGGTAAAAAATACTGCGCTAACAAAAATAGGGAACAAATAGCTGCTGACACTCCAACAGACTGTGATGGCAACCAAATATAACATAAATTGTGCAGCGCTCAAATGTTAAAGTGAATACAATAGGATACACACTGAAATGCAAAAATAAAGTCCAATATTCAAAATTAGACAAAAAAGGAAGGTGACCAGTCCCACATAGAAGAGTGAATACTTGTGATAAATCCCACACCAAAAAGAGAATATAATTCCCTCACCAGATGGCATGGACCCAAAGTACCCTACAGCAATTGGGTCATGCAGGCTGAAAGCGATGATCTCCTTGGAACAGGTGGCAGAGGCTTCCACGAATTCTCCTCCAAATGGTGGATAAAGGAAGTCACTCAAGGATGGTATACGTATGGATATCTGGAAATCCCCACTCAGAAAGGTGTATGTTGGATAAATCGAAAAGACACCATAGCGTGATACCGTTTAAATAGTTTATTAAAGCAAAGAAATGAATGCACTTACAATGGGTCAGATGGTAAGAAGCATTCAATACAATTCGGCACTCTTGACAATCCTAACGCGTTTCATTACACATAACATTTTCAAAGGAATTAGCTAATTCACCTTTCAATACACCTTTCTGAGTGGGGATTTCCAGATATCCATACATGTACCATCCTTGAGTGACTTCCTTTATCCACCATTTGGAGGAGAATTTGTGGAAGCCTCTGCCATCTGTTCCAAGGAGATCATCGCTTTCAGCCTGCATGACCCAATTGCTGTAAGGTACTTTGGGTCCATGCCATCTGGTGAGCGAATTATATTCTCTTTTTAGTGTGGGATTTATCACAAGTATTCACTCTTCTATGTGGGACTGGACACCTTCCTTTTTTGTCTAATTTTGAATATTGGACTTTATTTTTGCATTTCAGTGTGTATCCTATTGTATTTACTTTAAAATTTGAGCGCTGCACAATTTATGTTATATTTGGTTGCTATTCAGGGATTGGCTCTTTCCTAGTGGACAGATGGACCCTACAAAATGTTCTGAAATCGGATATCGGTGTCGTCTCATGGTCAGACCATGCTCCTATCTCCATCACGCTGGGTGACCAACTCTCCGGGCCACCACATAGGTGGAGATTAGACTCCTCTCTGCTAGCGGACAATGAACTGCGCTGAGAAATAGAGATGGAACATCATTCTTTCTTTGAATTGAACGCACTGCCTGAAACGAACAAATATATACTTTGGTCAACCTATAAAGCTTACATTAGAGGTGTCTTCATAAAGTTATACAAGAGAAGGAAACGCCAGAGAACCCAGCAGATTGATGAGGTCCTATCCCAAATAACTCAACTGGAAACACTAAACAAATCCTCTCCATCCGAATCGTTTACTTCCAAACTTTTAGAACTTAGACAACAATTACGCACACTCCTCCTACATAAATATGAAACTAACCTAAAAATTTCCAAAGCAAATTTTTATGCCCTAGGTAATAGAGTTGAGTCTCTTAGCTAAACAAGTTAAAGCCCAACGTATAAAAGACAAGATCATATCCCTACGTCATCCGAATACTAAGCAACTCTTAACCAATCCACAAGAAATCGCCGATGCATTTAGCGATTTTTACGCCACTCTATATAACCTCAAAAAAGATCCCCATACTCCTTAACCAACTGAGGAGCAAATTAGAAATTTTTTGGCCCCTATACACTTACCATCTATTACCGAGACCCAGCTAGAATTTCTCTCCAAACCGTTCACAAATCAGGAAATACTTTTTGCAATTAGAGAACTCCCCCTTCACAAATCCCCTGGAGAGGATGGATTTACCAACGCTTTTTATAAAAACTTTGCTGATATGCTGACCCCCAAACTAAAGGACCTCTTCAACACTGCTGGTTCTTCCGGCTCCTTACCTATGGACATGTTACGCTCTGTGATAACTACTATCCCTAAGCCTGACAAGGATACCTGAGAAGCTCCTAATTATAGACCAATATCGCTATTGAACACAGATGTCAAGTTGCTAGCAAAATGTATTGCAAATAGACTGAAGACACTCCTCCCTGCTTTAATACATCCAGACCAAGTGGGATTTATCCCAGGTAGACAAGCCCCGGATGCAACTAGAAGAGTACTTAACCTCACTTATCATGCTGTGAGGATTCGGATGCCTTCTCTGCTTCTGTCTCTGGATGCAGAGAAGGCATTCGACAGAATCCACTGGAAGTACCTCCAAGCAGTGCTTACTAAATTTGGTATCTCAGGTTGGTTTCAGAATGCAATATTATCCCTATACTCCAATACATCTGCTAGAGTACTCACTGAAGGGACCCTGTCCATCCCGTTTGGAATTTCGAACGGGACGAGACAGGGATGCCCCCTATCCCCAATTATATTTGCCCTTCTAATAGAACCCTTGGCCTCAAAAATCAGATCAGACCCCCGAATATCGGGCATTTC
Organism: Pelophylax lessonae; assembly: GCF_965119305.1. Taxonomy (NCBI): domain Eukaryota; kingdom Metazoa; phylum Chordata; class Amphibia; order Anura; family Ranidae; genus Pelophylax; species Pelophylax lessonae. The sequence continues at coordinate 439,660,929 of NC_138770.1, read as the reverse complement.
CTGTAATGGTGTTGATCATAGAATTAGTCTGTATGCTGACGATGGGATTTTAATGGTTACGAATCCCACTCAGTCCCTACAGGCGATGCAGGACATTCTTCTTCACTTTAGTGAGGTGTCTTATTATAAATTAAATATCTCCAAGTCATTAATCCTACCCGTACATCTCTCTATCCAACTATCAGCCCAACTGAGAGCGACTATCCCTTACACATGGAAAAGCAAGTCAATTCCATATCTGGGAATTCAGATCTCTCCAAATATAGAAAAACTAGTAAGCTTAAACTACCAGGCTTTCTCCAAAAACCTGTCTTCTCTCTTAAAATCACTTTGCTGCATAGGCCTCTCCACACTCGGGCTTATCGCCACTGTAAAGATGATAGTTTTGCCCAAGCTCCTGTACCTATTTCGTACTATCATTATACCCATTCCCGCCTCTCTTTTAAATTCAATACAGAAACAATGAACAAATTTGTGTGGAATTCTAAACCACCTAGGTGTGCCAGGTACATATTATCCAGACCTAACAGACATGGCGAAGCAGGACTACCCCTTATTAGCAACTACTATTATGCCTCAATATTAGACCAACTATACTTCTGGTCCCCACCCGGACAAGATCTGGTCTACTATGGAAGCTTCGTACTCACTACCAACCTTGAGCAAAGACCTGCTATTATTGGTAGCAGCGAAATACTCTCCAATCCAAAAAAATACTCTCCCCACATTTACTGCTTCTCTTTTAGCCTAACTCACCCACTAGATCGCTTCAAATACCATTAAGAGTCCTATCTGTATGTATCCCTGATTTGGACCTCTCTAACTGGCACTCTGTTGGTATCACCAACCTGAGTGATTTAATACTTAATAAAAAATTGAAAACATCCGCAGCCCTCCAGGAATGATTTAAACTACCAAGTTCGGAAACCTTTAAATATACAAGAGTCTCTCATTTCCTATCTACTTCCAAATTGCCAACCTCAGTGACTGTTCCTGCACCATTTTTTCAATACTATTTCTCCTCGCCCTGCCCAAAAAAAGGGATCTTCTTGATCTATCACTGCCTAAATGACACCCGACCTTGTTCTCAAATAGTCACTCTAAACAAATGGAGTGAGGAATTAAATTCCTCAATTCCTCAGGCTCAGTGGCTACGAGCATTTAAGGAAACCTTTAGAGCATCGCACTGTACTAATCACTGGGAATCATATCAGAAAACAATACATAGATGGTACCTAACACCCTATCGATTATCAAAAATGTTCCCAAACCATCCAAATACATGTTGGATGAAACTGTGGAAGCGTGGGCACCATTGCCCACATCCTCTGGTTCTGTAAATCCTTGAGTTCCTTTTGGAACCAAGTTTTTGCCCTAATTTCTTCTATTACTGGATTGCATTCATCCCCAAATCCTACCTTAGCAATACTTCATATAGGCATAGATAAGTTCCCACCTTCATCTGGAACTATAATCATTCACTTATTACATGCGGCTAAACTTACTATTACTAGGTTGTGGAAAACCTGTGACTCTCCCTCCATTTCAAATACCATCGCCACTCTTAACCTTCAATGTGAAATGGAAAGGATAGTGGCCAGAAATAATCTACATTCAAATTCAAAGTTTTATGGTCACTCTGGTTAAGTCACCCTAAATGCAGTGTTCACTGATATTACGCTAATGACCTTTTTCCTGTCTATATCTGTTTATGTACTTCACTATCAGATATTTGCTGATGTTGGTTCTCTTCTTTCTTTCTCCTCTCTTTTCCTTCCCCCCACCCCCCTCTTTACCTTCCCTACCCTCCCCCTTTCACCCCACCCATCTAGATCTCACTTTGATTTAAGTAACGTTAATATTAGCAATATTTCACTCCTTTTCATATCCTCTGTCTCATTGCTAATATGATGTTTATTAAATGTTCCATCTTCTAGACTGTATACAACTATTGAACACTGTGATTATAACAGTTGATTGTATGTTATCTTTAAATTTAATAAAGACATATTTTGAGACATGAAAATGAATTCTTAAATGCAGTACCAGATAAAAACCACTCAGTACACAAGTAAAAGATTAATTAAAGTGCACATGGACCCTAAATGAATGACATTTAGTTTGCTAAAGCACTGTTTATCATAGACAACCACCATTTTTTTTCTTAATAAAAATACTTGCTTTTATATTTTTTTGCACTTTGCAGGCACATCCTGCCTACCTGCATGCACTCCAATGCCGGCTTAATGGCATGTCTCAGGGTGGATTTCCGAAAACGGCTAATTCTAACTCTACACTGGAAGCCTATGGGACAGGGTATCTTTTAAGAACAGAAACAAGGACACCCAACTTTTTTACAGATGTGTGTGTATAACTGCTACATGAGATTCACAGTTTCTACTTCTATTTCTACTCATCTTACAAAAATACATCTGTTAAAATGTAAACTGGTGTTGCTGGTCCCCCGCCAACAGCTGGACAAAACAGCAAACCCTGCAAACAGAGCTGAGATTTTTACAAACTTCTCACTCCAGTTAATGGACATTAACGTAAACATTAACTTGTATATAGGAGCAAAGTATGGCGCTCACCGAACCTACAGTAAAACTTCACTCACCCGGCGCCAAAGTATTCCAGAAAATTAAAAGAATAAATATATAAGGAAAAGTGCTGCTATAAATTCATACATGTATATAGGTGCATTTAGACTCAAAACAGCTCAACGCTACAGATTCATTCACGCACTAGCAGCGCTACAGTCCATGAAATAAACCATGAATCAAATATTGAATGTATGGATGAACAAAATCAATGAAGGAAAATCCATGCATGCAGTCCCAGATTGTGAGAAGATGATGTCAGTGGGTATATCCTTGCAGACCCCCAAAAAAGCCTTCACCACACCGCTGTGTACACCCAATAGTGGGGACACTTACCAGAACCAATCTGTATATAAGCAGAATATAGTAAGCGGGAATGCCTTGGACGCCTTACTCCTCTGCGTAGAGAACACCAACCGGGACCACCAGCAAGTATCTCATGTATATCCCCTCATCAGCATAGAACATATGTGTGGGAACAGAACCAATCTGTATATAAGCAGAATATAGTAAGCGGGAATGCCTTGGACGCCTTACTCCTCTGCGTAGAGAACACCAACCGGGACCACCAGCAAGTATCTCATGTATATCCCCTCATCAGCATAGAACATATGTGTGGGAACTGCATTTGATGTGGTAAAAACCTCTTGCAGCCAACTGTAACCTGAACATCAGAACTCAGAGAAGGAGAGTTACTGACATCATCTTCTCACAATCTGGGACTGCATGCATGGATTTTCCTTTATTGATTTTGTTCATCCATACATTCAATATTTGATTCATGGTTTATTTCATGGACTGTAGCGCTGCTAGTGCGTGAATGAATCTGTAGCGTTGAGCTGTTTTGAGTCTAAATGCACCTATATACTTGTAAACATTAACTTACTGCCTTACTCAGACTGCACAGGGAGTGGTAGGTATAAGGGCCCAGTAGGTATTTATGTTTTTTAACAGGAAGATCGGTAGGTATAAGGGCCCAGTAGGTATTTATGCTTTGTTACAAGCAGTTCTTTTTTATATTACATTTGTAACATCCATATAAACTGTGATCCATATTAACCTTATGGTGCCGCTCCAAAAACTGCCCCTCACCCGACCCAATTCTAGTGGATGTATGTACATGTGGCAGACTCAGCAATCTCTGCTCCACAGACCACGTTCCATGCCCTGTTTTGTCCCACCCATCAGGGCTCAGCCATATAAATAGTCATGTCGCATTTCACTCCGCCCATCAGGCCTTAGTCATATGACTAAGCCCCAATGGGTGGGGCAAAATACATCATGGGGCATGGTCTGTGGAGCAGCTCTGGAGTCGGGTGGGCATCAGTTTTCCTGCTTTAATCCTTTACCCATGTAAACTGATATTTCTATCAGCATTTTCAGGTATGTAGGTAAATCAGCACTCAAACTAGAGAAAAAAAAATGTAACTCAAATTATTCTTAAAAATGTAACCCTCCACCCCCCACATACATATCTTGTCTAACATGTATTTAAAAACATTTGCCTACTTACCTTTTTTTTTTATCTGCTCAGGTCTGGTCACATGATCCTGCAGCTCCATGTAAGGGAACACTTGACAATGGCTCAGGAGTTGTGAGGTCACCCATAGGCTCCCTTGGCCTAACTGGTGTTGGTGTCCCCTTATCTCCCCTGCAACAGCCACTCACTAACACAGGTGAGCAGAGGGTGTGGGATTACAAGACCGAACCAGAATTGATTAAAAATAGTTAAGTATAGAGATATTTAATAGCCACATCTCATTTGGACAAGACAACACTGTCATGCCAACCATATTATACAAAAAGACATATAATCATACAACTATTGCAATCCTAAAGTGGAACTCAAAGGCCCCATTAATGCCTGAGCGTTTTTGTAGAAACTCTAAAACTCTCACCATCCAAATTACATAGTTTCAATTGTTCCTGTTTACACCTGAGTATAATGTCACTTGAAGCTTAAAGAACATGAGCTACAAGCTTCAAGAGTTTTTGGCCCCAGTAGACTTAATCAGAGCATCGGAAAAACTGTCGGGAAAGTACATAGCCTGCATTTTTTCCCCCTAGTAATTACCCTTCCGTTGGCTAAACATAATTTTGAAGAAAAAAAAAAAACTAAAGTCTCAGATGTCTACATAAATGCTTGTGAAAACACATAGAGCCACTGTCAGTCATTGCTGTGAAGGAGGAGGAGAGGTGTAGCTTTTGCTCTGTGTCCATCTCACACTGGCTGTGTGCGCAGCATATTGAAAGGCTGAACGTAGAGTTGTAGTACAGAGCAGGAGTGCACACATTGTGAAGACTAACAGAGGACTCCATAGGTCCTGGTGGCACAGAGGGCACAAAAAGAATGGAAATATAGCAGTGAGGCCAAGGGATAATTGACAAAGGATGCTAATCCTAAGGAGGAAATTAAAACATTTTTAAATACATGTGCTATGCTATTTTTATCTGATTTAGAAAAAAAATTACTTTATTACCACTTTAATTAGCCCTTGAACATACCAAACATGAATTTCCTTCAATACAGTTATTTTTATAAGTAATTTTTTAATGCAAACAAGATTTTTAGTAAAACATTGAGGGCTCATATTTACTGCTGCATTTAAACGCATGCATTGCACAGGTGTCCATTTTCTCATAATAAAAATAGTGGCTGTTCATAGCGCAGTAGTGAAAGCCTGTTTTGAAAAAAATGATATGTCTGTTTTTTCTGCATCATAATACATTGGAAGACAATTAGAAATCAATGACAGTGCATCCAAAGACACGTTACAAGCATTTTGATGTCTTGGAAACCTGTATTACCATGCCTTTTTTAATTAACTGTATCTACTCCAAATCTTAGCTTCAAAAATTCATTGGAAACACATATCGGTAACACACATTGGTGCACAATGGAAACGCACAGTGATGCATGACAACGCACAAGCCAAATTGCTGCAGAGAAACAATATGCTTGCACACTTTGTACACTTGCACAAAGTCAGGGATTTCATAGGATTAGAGTCAGGTGTATGATTAATCAATTATACCAAGCATGTGTTAATGATCATCAATTTCATATATAGGTTAGGAGGCCAAAATCTGGGTGAGGAGCAGGCAAACCCTGCTACTGAGGTTGTGGAAGACAGTTTTATGTCACAGGTCATACACTGTTGCAAGAATGAGCACAGCAACAAGACAAAATGTAGTTGTACTGCATCAGCAAAGTCTCTCCCATGCAAGATTTCAAAGCAGACCGGGGTTTCAAGATGTACTGTTCAAGCTCTTATGGAGAAGTACAAAGAAACGGGCAATGTTGAGGACCATAGACACAGTGGTCGGCCAAGGAAACAATGCAGCAGATGAAAGACACAACATGCTTACTTCCCTTCAGCATCTGAAGATGTCCACAGTTCCATCAGTGCAGAACTGGTGGAAGCCAGTGAGACACCTATCCACTGTCCAGAGAATTTAATTTCAGGCCAAAAAGCCATACCTCTGACATATAAACAAGGCTAAGCAACTCAACTATGCACAAAAATATAGGAACTGGGGTGTAGAAAAATGGCAGCAGGTGCACTGGAGTGATAACTGGAAGCAGTTTGTTTGCCGACGAGCTGGAGAGCGGTATAATAACTAGTGTCTGCAGGCAACAGTGAAGCATAGTGGAGGTTCCTTGCACGTTTGGGGCTGCATTTCTGCAAATGAAGTTGCAGAAATAGTTAGGATCAATGGAGTCCTCACTGCTGAGAAACACAGGCAGATACTTGTCTATCATGCCATACCATCAGGAATGTAAGTGGCCGCAAATGTATTCTGGGTCATTGCAAGGACAACGACCACAAACATACAGCCAATATCATTAAGAACTTTTTTCAGCATAAAGAAAAACAAGGAGTCCTGGAAGTGATGGTTTGGCCCCCACAGACCCCCGATCTCAACATCATTGAGTCTGTGAGATTACGTGAAGAGACAGAACAGAAAGATATGAGGCAGCCTACATCCACAGACTATCTGTGGTTAGCATTTAGTGAAGGCGGCACCAGAGGAAAACATACAAAACTGGTGCCGCCTTCACTAAATGCTGAGCTCCCCGCCCCCTGCAATGTGCTTCTGCTCCCAGCACTCGAGCTACAGGGACCCTTCGGACAGCAATTGAAGGAACAGTTGGGAGTCTGATCTGGTAGTTTTAGGAGGAGACGTACCGAAGTGTTTGGTTTTCCCTTTGTTACCGGTTCATTTACATTCAGAGTGTGTTTGACCCTGCGGGGTCTTTAAAGCTGGTAAGAGTACCTTGGTATTCTGATTGGTGGTGGACTCTCCTGCTTGCACCCCCTTTTTATTGGGATGTATGTGGATGGGACTTTCTTTGCACCTGGGACTTGTTTGCTCCTTATCATCAGTTACAATTATTTTATGTTGATTAGCGCGACACCATTTTTTTTATTATTTCATTGAAGATAAGGTTTACCGTCTTTTAGTGTCAGCTGCTTTTCATACTAAGGTTTATACCATTTGCCATACATTGTATTATTTTCCAATGAATATAGCGCAGTGATTTCATACTATATACTGTGTAGGCCTTTGTCTAGCCACCATTTAAAGTCAGTGATATTCAATCCTGAAGGGAAACTTGGGTTCTGGAACAGGAGTGATAACGGTTATAATGGGGAAGTGAGTTCAGGACGACCCTTAAGTCTGTCCCACAGTGCTAGGGAGTGCGAGAGAGTCGGTGCCAAAATTGCAGGGCAGTATTTGGGGAGACACCACAAGAGGAAGTCCAGAGTGGGCAGTGGAACCGCCTGGCGTTCCATAGCGACCCAATCTGGTTTCGCCGCACGAGAATAGATGACCGAGAGTTGTGCCAATTGTGCAGCTTAGTAAAACCAAGTAAGATTTGGGAGACCCAGTCCCCCTTTTTTCCTGGATCTAAACAGGATCCCTTTTGCGATCCTATGGCCTTTAGAGCCCCAGATGAAGGAGAGAATCTTGGATTGGAGACGTTTAATGTGGTCTTTGATTATCGGTATGGGTAGAGACCTGAAGAAATAGAGAATCCTTGGTAACATTTTGATCGCATGGATCCTGCCTAGCCAGGAAAGGGGTAGTTGGAACTAACTTTGCAGGTTGTGGCACAATTTCTTGTATAGAGGGTAATTAGCACCATATGCTCGGTCAATTCTATTCGTGAGAGAGATATCCAGATAGGGGATGGCACCGTCACTCCAGGTGAAGGGAAAGTGAGTCTTCAAACTAGACAGTATATGGTCCGGTACATTAATATTTAAGGCATGGGACTTTGCAACATTAATTTCAAGCCCTGATACTGCTCCAAAGGAATGCAGCAGTTTACAGATGTTTGGAAGTGAAATTAGCGGTGAAGTGACGAAAAGGAGCATATCGTCCGCGAAAAGGGCACATTTATGCGTGTGTGGACCACATTGGACCCCATAGATATCCGGGTGAGTCCTGATTGCTTGGGCCAAAGTTTCTATAGCTATGGCAAACAGAAGGGGTGATAGAGGACAGCCCTGATGCGTGCCTTTCGACATAGGGAGTGAGTCAGAGTAACACCCCTGAAACCGGACCCTAGCTTCTGGCTTAGAGTAAAGCGTGTTAAGGATATTCGTGAAGTGTGGACCAAAGCCCCATTTTTCAATTATGGAGAAAAGGTAATTCCAGGAGATGGAATCAAAGGTCTTTTGTAAATCAATTGACAAGAGGAGACCTTCCTGCTGAGGACCTCCATCCCATCCTGAATGCAACAGCGACACAAGATCAATGGCTCGTCTAATCGGGTCTGTTCCTTGTCTACCTGGAATGAAACCCACCTGATCTTTGTGTACATATTGTGAAATGAAAGAAGAGAGCCTGTTGGCTGGTATTTTGGTTAGTATTTTCAAGTCATTATTTATTAGAGAGATCGGGCGGTAGTTAACAACCTCACTATCATCTTTCCCCGGCTTGGAGATCACAGAAATGAAAGTGGAGTTGAGTGTGGTTTCCAATTGTGGTGTTTTATGGAGCGTGTTGAAGAAGCGTGCTAAGTAAAGGGATAGAGTAGAGGAGAAAGCCTTGTAATAAGAGACTGAGAACACGTCTGGTATTGGGGCTGAGCCTCCCCTTAGGTGTTTGATAACTTGTTCATTCTCTTCAGTAGAGATAGAAGCCTACATGATGGAGCTGTGGTGTCTGTCCAGTTTAGAGAGAGGGATGGAGTCCATTAAAATGTATGGAGGTGGGAGGGGGTCGAGGCTAGGCGTTCACTGTATAGGGTTTTATAAAATTTATGAAAAGCCGACAAAATTTTCTGTGGGTTATGCGTTTTCGTACCGTCCAAGAGACGAATGACAGGAGGGGCATGAAGACGAGGTTTGGGGGACAGACCCGCTGCTAATAGTGAGCCCATCCTATCCTGTTACGAGAAAAATTTGGCGCCACTCCATCTGATATTTTTATCCGCTTTAGCGTTCAGGGCCAAATTAAGTTCCGTCCTGGCTGCATCAAGTTGAGCTATCGGTACTGATTTCGGATTTCTTTTGTGCTGCTTTGAAAGGTTGAGAAATTCCCGCTGAAGCTTGTCTAAGTCTGCCTGTCTAGCTTTTTTAAGTTGGGAGGAGATATGCATGATTTTCTCCCTGATGGTGACTTTATGGGCCGCCCAGAGGGTTGATGGAGATATATCCTCCACATCGTTAAGTACAAACCACTTTAATGTGCTGTTCAATTTCAAGAGTTTTAACTGGGTCGCTCAATAAGGATTAGTTCAGTCTCCAATTATTATGATTCATGTGGATGGGGGGTCTCTGCAAAAGTAGGATCACCAAGGAGTGGTCGGACCATGCTGTGTCTCTAATGCACATTTTAAGGGCAAGGGGAATGAGGGACGTTGGCAGGTATATGTGGTCTATTCTAGCAAAAGATTGATGCGGGTGTGAGAAGTGCGCATAGTCCCTCTGTGAGGGATTGAGTTCTCTCCATATGTCAACTAGGCCTTGTTGAAAGACCAATTTCGCTACTTTCAAACTATGCTTAGTGGGTCTTGTTAGTTGGGAACCCTCCGGTCGCTTTTTGTCGACGCTCAAGTCGAAAGCAATGTTAGAGTCTCCACCCCAAATTATGGTGCCCTCTAGAAGTGGGCTCAGGGAAGTAAACATGGAGCGAAAAAACCTGTCTTGAGCAAGATTAGATGCGTAGTAAGAGATTAAAGTGTAAATGTGGTCTTCAGTAGAACCCTTGACTAAAATATAGCGGCCCTCCGGGTCTTTATAAATCAGGAGAGGGAGAATTTACAACGGTGCGAGATTAGTATTGCTACTCCCTTTGTTTTCCCCTCAGCGTTAGCTAAGAAGAAGACTGGGAATTTAGGGTGAATGCATTTGGGACAATACAGTTTGGGGAAATGGGTCTCTTGGAGGAGAACCACATCCATTTTTTGATGAGAATGGTAATATTGGAGAGACTTTCTCCTCTTTACAGGAGAGTTCAGGCCTTGTGTGTTGTCGGTGCCTATTTTGAGAAGCGGAGGGGGACCTTTATTGTTAGCCATGGAGAGAGTAAAGGAGAGACCAGAGCGTACATGAGTCACTTACCTCCTGTTGAATAATCCCAGGGTTAAAGTGAAGTCCCGCTAGAGCGTGGAAGACTGAGGGCAATATATAGCAATATAGGAGACCTCCAGGGCATCTGAAAGTAGAGACAAAGTTAGGTGGGAAAGAGGGAGAAAGAGACAGAAAGAGAGAGACAAAGTTAGGTGGGAAAGAGGGAGAAAGAGACAGAAAGAGAGAGACAAACAAAAGAACAACCCACTCGGGGAATGTGAGGCAGAGGCCCCCCAGCTCCCAAGAGGGAAACATTATACCCGTCGCTAAAACAGCAAGGGGGAACCTATCTTTCTCAGTTACAGTTAATCTTACACTAAAATATCTATGAAATTCAAATAAACATACTGCATAGATGGCTTTCATAAATTAGCCATTTTTGTGGAACAAAGACTGAATAAAACTGAATGCCCTGATCTTTTATCCCAGGCAGCTGGCCACAATGTTTGCATGTGCTGGTCAGGTTGAATGCTGGCATACCAGACACATTGAAGACTACAACAAAATGGCACCAGTCTGCACACTGCCTCAGCATATAGTGAGTTCCTCATAGCAAAAAATGACTTAAGTTTTGGTCTCTTACCTATGGGAGAAATCCCTCTAACATGTTTCGCCCAAGATGACCCGACTGTGCCATCCGAGAGATAAAAATAGGCCCCTCTGAGAATAAAAACCATCCATTGGAAAGGGCCAAGTGTGGCCTACAGCCATGGCTGAATCTAGGGACAGACCTGTATAAAACATATATCTATATATTAGTGATCGACCGATATCGTTTTTTCGTTGCCGATACTGATATTTTGGCCATCGCATATCGGTATCGGTATGGCCGATAGTTTTGTACATTTAAAATTTTGCAAAATAAACACAAAATTTGACACAAATCTGTTACTGAACATATCAAACTTTATTTATTAACAATTTTAACATTAAGGGCTCGTTATTTACACCTTAACTGCATGAGAACTGATAGGAAAACTTCAATTGCAGGGACATTTAGTTTCACATCATTCTGATTGTGCATTAATGCATAATAAACTGCTGCAGTGTTGCACTCACTCACTGCAATGATTTTAAATCACTACTGCAGTGCAGTCAGTGCAAAACTTCTAGAAAAAAAGTTACGCAACACATCAGCTACACAGTGGATTGGATTGGAGTCAGTGGATGACCTATGCAGTATGGCACTCACTGCAACTACTGCAGTCAGTGCAAAACTGCTAGAAAAAAAGCTAGGCAACACAACAGCTACGCAGTAAATTGAACTGGAGACAGTGGACTACCTCTGCAGTATGGCACTCACTGCAACTACTGCAATCAGTGCTAAACTGCTAGAAAAGAGCTAGGCAACAGCTAGACAGTGGATTGGATTGGAGTCCGGTGGACGACCTCTGCAGTATGGCACTCACTGCAACTACTGCAGTCAGTGTAAAACTGCTAGAAAAAAAGCTAGGCAACACAACACCTACACAGTGGATTGGACTGGAGTCAGTGGACTACCTCTGCAGTATGGCACTCACTGCAACTACTGCAGTCAGTGCTAAACTGCTAGAAAAAAGCTAGACAACAGCAAGACAGGGAATTGGAGTTAGTGAACTACCTCTGCAGTATGGCACTCACTGCAACTACTGCAATCAGTGCTAAACTGCTAGAAAAAAAGCTAGGCAACAGCTAGACAGTGGATTGGATTGGAGTCAGTGGACTACCTCTGTAGTATGGCACTCACTGCAACTACTGCAGTCAGTGGAAAACTGATAGAAAAAAAGCTACGCAACACAACAGCTACACAGTGGATTGGACTGGAGTCAGTGGACGACCTCTGCAGTATGGCACTCACTGCAACTACTGCAGTCAGTGCAAAACTGCTAGAAAAAAAGCTAGGCAACACAACAGCTACGCAGTGGATTGGACTGGAGTCAGTGGACTACCTCTGCAGTATGGCACTCACTGCAACTACTGCAGTCAGTGCTAAACTGCTAGAAAAGAGCTAGGCAACAGCTAGACAGTGGATTGGATTGGAGTCCAGTGGACGACATCTGCAGTATGGTACTCACTGAAACTATTGCAGTCAGTGCAAAACTGCTAGGAAAAAAAGCTAGGCAACACAACACCTACACAGCTGATTGGACTGGAGTCAGTGGACTACCATTGCAATATGGCACTCACTGCAACTACTGCAGTCAGTGCTAAACTGCTAGAAAAAAAGCTAGGCAACACAACACCTACACAGTGGATTGGACTGGAGTCAGTGGACTACCTCTGCAGTATGGCACTCACTGCAACTACTGCAGTCAGTGCTAAACTGCTAGAAAAAAGCTAGATAACAGCAAGACAGTGAATTGGAGTCAGTGAACTACCTCTGCAGTATGGCACTCACTGCAACTACTGCAATCAGTGCTAAATTGCTAGAAAAAAAGCTAGGCAACAGCTAGACAGTGGGTTGGATTAGAGTCAGTGGACTACCTCTGCAGTATGGCACTCACTGCAACTACTGCAGTCAGTGCTAAACTGCTAGAAAAAAACAAGGCAGCAGCTAGTGGATTTGAGTGGACACTACTCTTTTCAATACTCCCAGTTAAAGCGGAGTTCCGGCCACAGAATCATTTTTTTTTTTATAAATACTTTCCAAACAGTGATCCACCGCCCTTCATACATCCGCTAATCCGGTTTAGACAGTTTAATAATTGACTGGCAATCATAAAATCTTACTTTATAAAAAGTTTGCTGAGCGCCGCCATCTTTGTCCTGGTCACCCGAAGCCACAGTATGCAAATGTATGCCCTGCTTCCTGGTTCTAGCTCATTGTGCAAACTGTGAGAGGAGCCTGGCCACCTACATCACTGCCCATTGTCTCCTGGGAGTGATGAGTAAGAGCTCCCAGGATGCATTGCAGGACAGGAAGTGACGACGCGGGCCGTGGACACAGAGGGAGGAAGTGGAAGGAAAGGTGAGTATATTTTCTTCTGAAACAAGGTAAGTAAAAAAAAAATAAAAATTCGGGAATATCCAATTCTTTTTCAGGTGACAATAACGAAGAGGATGGCACAAAATCTAATGTAACGATTTTGCGGCCGTAACTCCGCTTTAAGTAGAACAATATTATACTGCAGAAAGCAGAACATTTCCCCATGTCCATGGTCCCCTGTTAACCACTTGCCAACCGCCGCAAGTACATATACTGCGACAGTCAGCCCCGTGCAGGCAAAGTGACGTATGGGTACGTCACTCGCCCGAGAGCCAATAGGGGGCGAGCGCGTGCCGCCGGAGGCGTGCTCCCGCCCCCGCTCGTTCACGGGCATCCCCATGCGATGTCCGTCGGTCACTCGCAATCTCCTGCTGGAAAGGGAGAAAGGCAGGTGGCTGATGTAAACAAAGCCGCCTGTCATTCTCTCTGATGTAACAGCAGAGATCATACGATCCTGCTATGCAGGATCGTATGTCTCTGTGGTTACATTAAAAGCCACACCCCTTTACAGTTAGAAGCACCACCTAGGGACACACTTAACCCCTTGCTCTCTAATAAAGTTAACCCCTTCCCTGCCAGTGTCATTTTTACAGTACCAGTGCATATGTATAGCACTGATTACTGTAGTATTGTCACTGGTCCCCCCAAAAGTGTCAAAAATGTCAGGCAAGGGTCCGATCAGTCCGCTGCAAAGTCGCAGTCCCACAAAAAAAATCGCAGATCGCCGCCATTACTAGTTAAAAAAAACCCCCCAAAAAATGACATAAATCTTTCCCGTAGTTAGTAAACGCAAACCAATCAAAATATGTATATGCTTATTGCAATTTTTTTCACCAAAAATATGTAGCGGAAAACAAATTGGCCTAAATTGTTAAAAAAATTAGATTTTTACATTTTTTGGGAGGTTTTTAAATAAAAAAATGTGAAAAATATTGTTATTTTTTCAAAATTGTCGCTCTTTTTTTGTTTATAGCGTAAAAAGTAAAAATCGCAACGGGTGATCTAATACCACCAAAAGAAAGCTCTGTTTGTGGGAAAAAAAAAAAGGACGTCAATTTAATTTGGGTACAGCGTCGTACGACTGCGCATTTGTCCGTTAAATTCACTCAGTGCCGAATCGCAAAATAGGCCTGGTCTTTGAGCAGCCAAATCCTCCGGGGCTTAAGTGGTTAAAGGGCTTCTGTTTTGTTCATATAATGCTGCCATTTCATAAACATGCTCAGGAGGAGAGGAGGACAGAGGAGCAGAGAGAGAGAGGTATCTTCTAGCATAGGAAGCAAGTCTTTTGTAGCATGCCTCATTTTCTTTTTACCACTGAAGAGGATCACTTCTTCTGTCAATTTCTGGTTCCTTCAAATAGAGATGAAGTTCATCATCCAGGCTCATTATTGCAGATTTAGAAGAAATTGAATCCTCCGCATGAGGCCCTAATAAAACACTGAAAATGTCCTGATCAATTCGACCATGATGAAGAAGATTCTCTTCTGTTTGTTGACGTTTTTGTGGACATTTTTCTGTTTTTGCAGCATGCTGCTCTTTCATATTATCAAAATAGTGATCTGGACTTGTCTATTTGGCAGGAACCTCCTGCACCTCCTGTTGAATATCTTCTGTCAGCCATTGTTTTGCCTTTGCCAATACATCATCAGAAGAGAAAGCATTGTTCTTGTATTGAGGATTCAAAAGACTTGCAAGCACAACATTTTTAATCTGTTCATGCTTCTCAAAAGATATATCAATCAAAGCTCTTTGGCTTGACAGACCATCATTTGAAAGTTGGAGGGTGTTGTGTGCCATGACACTGAGGTATGACATAGCATCAAGCCTCGTTCCTTTCCGCAGGTTTGCTCCACTGTCTTAAAGTAGCACAAGCATCACTCTGTCTTTGTTGATTCCCCAGTCTTCAAGCATGCCTAGAAACATTTCTCTCTTGTGTGTCCCTTGCATCACTTTTGTATTCAACACCAATTACCTTTTTGTCCATCCGCTGTCAATGAAGTGGCATGTAAGAATCATTAGTGACTCGCCTGACTCTGTTTGTCCTGACCAGCAGTCAGTCGTGAATGAGAGTGAGTTGCCAGCATTCTCTGGTTGCAGCACAGCCTTTACTTTGTCAATGACCATTTGGTGAATCTTTCCCAGCATTTCTGTTTGATAATACTTCTCACTCTTCAGTGTGTAGCTTGGCTCAAGTATGGACATCAATCGCTGAAATCCTGAGTCAGACACCATTGTAAATGTCTGGTTATCAGTGACAATCATCTCTGTGATAATTCTGTCTCTGTCCAGCAGTTGGGATCTTCCATCTTAATCTAGACAGTGACACCTGTTTTTTTTTTTTCAGAAACATATCTGTTATTGTTGCCTGGGATAGTGGAGGAGGTATTTCTAAATCGCATTGATATTCATTTTGTTTTTTCTGTGCTGCATGATATAATTCAATATGATGAACTCTTAGATGGGCCCAAAGATTTGACATATTTTTGTTTTTTGCAGTTACTGATCCCATGCTTATGTTGTTTGTACATGTGTTGCACACTACTGCTTTTCCTGGAGAAGGTTGAGACGAGAAATGGTCCCAGACCCCACTTTTACTTTTTCTCTCCTCATCCATCTCCATTTCAATTTGAAAGAGACAAAAAAAGATTAAAAAATGGCTTGCTGAAGTTGCTGGCACCCTGTTGTGAGTTGATGGCTGACGCCTGGCAGTGTGGGTTGCATGCTGCCTGTTGGCACCCTGTTGTGGGTTGGTGGCTGACGCCTGGCTGTTTGGCTTGCTTGCTGGCACCCTGTTGTGGGTTGGTGGCTGATGCCTGGCTGTTTGGGTTGCTTGCTGGCACCCTGTTGTGGGGTGGCTTGCTGAGTTGCTGGCACCCTTGTGGGTCAGTGTCGGGCGCCTGGCAGTTTGGGTGGCTGGCTGGCACCCTGTTGTGGTTTGGTGGCTGACGCCTGGCAGTGTGAGTTGCTTGCTGGCACCCTGTTGTGGGTTGGTGGCTGATGGCTGGCAGTGTGGGTGGCTTGCTTGGTGTCACCCTGTTGTGGGTGGCAGGCTTGCTGGAACACTGTGGTGGGGGCTGGCTTGGGAGGCTGGCTTGGTGTCACTCACTCACCCTAGCCTGTTTTGGGTGGCTGCTGGCTTGCTGGAACACTGTGTGGTCACTGGTCACGGTGGCGGGTGGCTGGCCTGTGACTGGATGCTGGCCGGCTGGCACCCTGTTCTGTTGTGGGTCGGATGGCTGGAAGCTGGCACCCTGTGGTGAGTGGCTGAGGCCAGGGCCTGTGGGTGGATGGCACCGTGACCGGACCGGACTGTAGTTGGCTGCACACGAGGCTGTCCAAGGCATGGGAGGCGGTCTTAAGGCAGAGAACGTGTGCAGCGCGCGGTGAAATTATGTCACGTATGGGCCGCGCAGGCATGGGAGGCAGTGTTAGAAGGCATAACGTGTGCGCGCAACATACGCAATAACATCACGAAAATATTGACAATATCAGTAAATCCAAAGGCCGATTCCGATATATCGGGGAAAGTGCATTTCGGCCCTCGATATATCGGTGTTGCCGATAATCGGTCGATCTCTAATATATATATATATATATATATATATATATATATATATACAGTATCACCCAGAAGTGAGTACACCCCTCACATTTTTGTAATATTTTATTATATCTTTTCATGTAACAACATGAAGAAATGACACTTTACTACAATGTAAAGTAGTGAGTGTACAGCTTGTATAACAGTGTAAATTTGCTGTCGCCTCAAAATAACTCAACACCCAGCCATTAATGTCTAACTGCTGGCACCAAAAGTGAGTACACCCCTAAGTCAAAATGTCCAAATTGGGCCCAATTAGCCATTTTCCCTCCCCGGTGTCATGTGACTCGTTAGTGTTACAAGGTCTCAGGTGTGAATGAGGAGCAGGTGTGTTAAATTTGGTGTTATCACTCTCACTCTCTAATACTGGTCACTGGAAGTTTAACATGGTACCTCATGGCAAAGAACTCTCTAAGGATCTGAAAAAATAATTGTTGCTCTACATAAAGATGCCTAGGCTATAATAAGATTGCCAAAACCCTAAAACTGAGCTGCAGCACAACCATACAGCAGTTTAACAGGACAAGTTCCACTCAGAATAGGCCTCATGGTCGACCAAAGAAGTTGAGTGCACATGCTCAGCGTCATATCCAGAGATTGTCTTTTGGAAATAGATGTATGAGTGCTGCCAGCTTTGCTGCAGAGGTTGAAGGGATGGGGGGTCAGCCTTTCAGTGCTCAGACCATACGCCGCACACTGCATCAAACTGGTCTGTATGGCGATCGTCCTAGAAGGAAGCCATTTCTAAAGTTGATGCACAAGAAAGCCCTCAAAAAGTTTGCTGAAGACAAGCAGACTAAGGGCATGGATTACTGGAACCATGTCCTGTGGTCTGATGAGACCAAGATAAACAAAGAAGAGGAGTACAAAGACAAGTGTGTCTTGCCTACAGTCAAGCATGGTGGTGGGAGTGTCATGGTCTGGGGCTGCATGAGTGCTGCCAGCACTGGAGAGCTGCAGCTCATTGAGGGAACCATGAAAGCCAACATGTACTGTGACATACCGAAGCAGAGCATGATCCCCTCACTTCAGAGACGGGGGCGCAGGGCAGTATTCCAACATGATAATGACTTCAAACACACCTCCAAGACGACCACTGCCTTGCTAAAGAAGCTGAGGGTAAAGGTGATGGACTGGCCAAGCATGTCTCCAGACCTAAACCCTATTGAGCATCTGTGGGGCATCCTCAAATGGAAGGTGGAGGAGCGCAAGGTCTCTAACATCCACCAGCTCTGTGATGTCGTCATGGAGGAGTGGAAGAGGACTCCTGTGGCAACCTGTGAAGCTCTGGTGAACTTTATGCCCAAGAGGGTTAGGGCAGTACTGGAAAATAATGGTGACCACACACAATATTGACATTTTGAGCCCAATTTGGACATTTCCACTTAGGGGTGTAATCAATTTTGTTGCCAGTGGTTTAGACATTAATGGCTGTGTGTTGAGTTATTTTGAGGGGACAGCAAATTTACACTGTTATACAAGCTGTACACTCACTACTTTACACTGTAGCAAAGTGTAATTTCTTCATTGTTGTCACATGAAAAGATATAATAAAATCTTTACAAAAATGTGAGGGGTGTACTTACTTTTATGAGATACTGTGTATGTATATATATATATATATATATATATATATATATATATATATATATATATATATATATATATATATATAACCTGTATGGCTATATATATATATTTATTTATTTTCCTTGTATGGACTGTTGGTACCCAGCAATCTGCAGCTATGCTGGTATTTTTATGTTTTATACAATAAAGATTTAGCAGGATTCCCAGCCGTTTTGCTGGATATGGGTCCCCCTGGTTCACCGGGTGCAACAAAAGTACCTTTGTGTATGTTTCTCCAAGTGTGAGCACTGAGACAATGACCAATACAGTATCTTTGGGTTTTTATATTTATTGAGCACTTGGATAGGAAAAGGGATGAGTGGGATACTCCTTTGGCTTAACTATGCACAATTTACAGGGGACAACTGAAAAATGCCTGACGCTGGCTTGATGCCGTTGAATGCTGGTTAACGCTGGTTTGATGCCTGTTAACACTGAACTGACTTCTGACCACTTCCTTGTGTCTAAAAGTCCTTTTGAAGCTCCCTCTGGCACTCCTTGTTGAGGTAGCTACATGTATCACTGCTGCACTGTTGAACACTTCAAGGCCCACACGGCACCCTTTTTCACACACTTCTCTTCAGGGCTTAGACACTGGCACCCCCTTTTCTAAGCCTTCTCTAATGGTTAACTGGCTCTCGGATCCCTCTGACCTTCTGGAGTGGTCCCCTATCCTAGGTAGATCCCTGGGCAGTTTACAGTACTCATGTCACTGCTTTCCTGGAAACTTCTGCCCAGCAGCTCCACACGGTCCACAGCACACTGGATCCCTCTCTGCAGCTCAGCTCAACCTTCCGTCCTCTAGGCCGACCGCCAAGGACCTTTCCTCACGCTGACAGAAGGAGAGACAGCCATCACCCTCCTCCTGGGACTCTGCTTCCCTGCGGAAGATTCTGCCCTCTGGGATGGATACAAGCCCTGGTGTGCTATTGGTCAGGTTTCCTCCACTGTCCAATAGGAGCTCTCATTGGACACAGTGGGGAGACTCCCCAGACTCAACAGACACCCTGGAAACACATGACAGCCTAACTGAACAATCAGGCCCCCTGTCTAATGACTGGCTTCTGTTGAACGGTCCTGCTCGAATACCAGCATTCAATCAGTGCTTTCAGCCAATGGCTGCAGTGCTGATCTATGTATTCTGGGAGGGTTAGAATACAGAGAGATATGGATGGGAGAGATCTCTGCATCCACATCGTTTGTGTGGATGCGTGGATCTGTGAGTTTTTTTTTTTTTTTGTATAAATCTTTTTATTAAGTTTCAAAAGGAAAATACAAACAGTAGAGAATTACAATTCCCAGGTGTAAATGTTAGGAACAATAATGAACACAATATGTAACAATTGCAACATAACAATAAGCATAAGCATAAGCACGTTTCCTATGGTCGTTATCAAATGCTTACTGGGAACCAGAGACCTTACGAGGTGTATTACAGCCCAGCCACCACTAGATGTCGCCAACATCATAACTAAGCAAGAAGAAATCACTTTGGTGAGGCCTTGAACCACCGGTATCCGGACGTCCCAGAGAGGTACACCCCCAATGGCAACTACACTGTGTCCAGGCCTGGGACGCCGGACACCAGCGGGACAGACCTGCGATGCGTCAATGGATTTGGGTCAGGATTACAATGTGTTTTGCCAAGATATCCAAGGTTGCCATAACTTAGTCATACGAGCAACGGATTGATTTTTCAGGGATAGGGAACGCTCATATGAGAAGTTGGTTGTAACCATATCAATCACTCCCTGAAGTGGCGGTGGGGGAACTTGTTTCCAAGATCTAGCAATGAGTAGCCTTGCTGCCAGCAAACAGTGGGGATCTGTGAGTTTTTTCTTCGTTCAACCTGCAGGTTGAACAAAAAAACTTGAGGTGTATACCCTGGCTTACCTCTAACCTTATTCAAGCCTTATTTTATGCACCAGAATCCAGCATGCCATGCAGAAAATGATATGTGTAAGGCTGCATTTGCCGAAACATGTCAACATTGATCATGATGTAGCCAAAGGATAGTAGGACGTTAACAAGGAGTTATCGAGTTACCGGCTAAATTTCTGCTTTGGATGTTCCAACAGGTGGGCACCCCCCACCCTGAGCACCGAATCTCAGCACGTATTTCTCAATTGTGCGGTTGAGCTTGGGTATCTTCTGCTTGTATTTGTCATAGAGAAAACTCTGTGAAAAAGATGAATGGCTAAAACTAATAATTCAAAAGTACAGGGTTGTAAAAAGCCAGCAAAGGATTCTGTACCTGATTTATGAAAGCAAATACAAAAAAATAAGTTATAAATCGTTAGCACACATTTGGATCATTGGCCCAAATGCGCAAGTGTGTGTTTATAAGCCTACCAATCAAAATTACTGATCCTAGCAGATCATCCACCAATGCTCCACAGATGCTCCAAACTAGGACCTCACATTATGGTCTTAGTTTGAAGTCCAACATGAAACATATAGATATTGTTGCCTTTGTGCCTTCTTTTCTTATAAGGTGCACTACAGAATGTGCAAGGCAACTTTTTTTCAGAAGAATTTATGGAAATGAAAAAATAAATAAATAAATAAAGTGATCAGCTCACTAGGCAATACAAATTGCATATGCCAAACTAAACTGCTTGTCAAATGTACACTGAGCTGCTGTAGGAAGAAGCCAGCATATGAACAGACATGCATTATTTGTATTTCTATCCCAAGCACCAGCATATGGAATATTGCACACCAGCTAGTGTTTGAAACTCTGTACATTTGCTCAAAGATACTACTTGCATAGTAGAATGTGCTTCCACATACGAGTCACTAAGGTTTTTTTTTTTAACTAATTAACATTTTACACAGTCTCCTTCATAATTTTATTATTATAAAAATGCCCAATAAAAATGCTAACAGTAGCAGGAAAATCTAATTGTCTTTAAGCTGTATGTTCAGATGCTGAAGCAAACCTCCCTTGTTAGTAATTTCCTCATATATATACTTGGCAACTTGTGCTCACATGAATGAACTTTGTAGGTGTATACTAAACTTAATGAGCAAACAATTTGCTTGTCTGCACAACATTGATGTACAATTGTACCATATTCTGTAGTGATGCAGGCCTTTAGGCTTCTAACTATTATACCAGAGTTTGAAAAAGGCCTTTGAAAGATGCCATTCATCTAACATTTACCGAGATAGTTCATCTGAAAAATGTGAAATCTGCTGAAGTCTACATGAATACCAAAGGACATCCAATAATAAGAGAATTATTTTGAATGCAACCATGTATATTTCCTAATGTTCTGTAATAATCTATTGTAAATTATTCTGGTACCATATTTAGTAAGATTTGACTTACAGTACCTTTGATGGCTAGCTCAACTTTGGGCTTTTACTATGTTTGAATGCTGTATGACTTTGCCTTAATGCTGCATGTACTATTACTTAAAAACAAATTTATAGACTTTGGACATTTGGAGATCAGGTATTAGTAACAGACATTCAGATTTCAGATTAGGATCAGCAAAAGATCAATTATAGTTGCTTACTATGGAATACTGTTCTTTGTGCTTTCGTCTTTCCCTTAGTGAACAAGCCCATTGGTGCGCCAAATAATGAAAAGAAAGTAGAGTAGTACCTTCATGGTCATAGATCATGCATAGGTCTAGACCTAACATACACAGACAACTGCAAAACAAACATCACAACTCAATAGAATTGTTGCCTGCTGCAAGAGTGGGAGTGATCTTTTGAGTGGGTTGTAGGGAATTTACAAAATTTCCTGATGCAGGAAATTTTGTTGTCAGGGACCTTATTCTGTAAGAAAGGAATGTTGTTTCATTTCAAAACCCAAGATTTCCGACAAGATAGAGCATGAGCAATCTGAAAGGGTGAAGGCTTTTTTTTGCAACACAAACATGCTCAGACATAGCTTTTCTTTCAGTTAATTAAGCTGTTTTAAAGCCAACTGGTCAGGGAATGACATCTTGGTGGGGAGCCCTGAAATCAACTGCTGAACACTGTAGACAGGGCAGCTAAGGGTGATTTCTGCTTTTATTTCCTCAAGCTGATTCTATTCTTCTGTAACAATGCAGCCAAAAAGACCTTATACAATTCAGAGCATTCAAAGCTGCTGACCTACAGAGATGCCATGAAAGATGCAACCACAGAATGAGATTTCATGGTTTGGAGCCAACCGTAGCCTTCAAAATTATAACCTCATGCTTACAGGACTTTACTTGCATTTTGTATTCTGCCAAGATAGTTCTACAAACTGAAGTATACTTTTGTAGATGCTAAGATCATATGACAAATGTATGACAAATAAAACAACATAATATATGACAAATAAAACAACATGTTATAACAACTCTACAACTAAAACCTAAAAATAAATGAGACCTATATTTAAAAAGTAATATAACATTTTTCTTTGTACATTACGAGATGTTAAAAAATCAATTTATCCTAAAATTATTCCTCAATTTTGAATAGCAGCTGGCAAATTCAACCATGTCTCGAGTATATGAGAGTTAAAACCAACATTATTTCCTTTATATGCTTCCTTAAAGTTGAATTGATCTGCTGTAGCAACAATAACCTTTTGTAATTTTCTTACAAAATAATTACCCATCAATATTTCAATATGGAAAGCAGGTAATTTAGCAAGACCCATTGTAACTCGATAGGCCTTATTTTTTTCTTCTTCTTTTTCTTTTTTTTGTATTTAAAAATAATAAACACATAAGATGCTTATAATCAGAGTTGGAGCTTTAGCCCAAAAAAAAAAATAGGGGAATTAATAACAAAAAAAAAAAATTGAAAATGGAAATGAGCATATATGTGGAATTCCAATCAATCAGGTTTCATCTTTTTACAGATTTTCTTAGATTTTCCCCCCAAAAAAAGAAAAAAAAAAGCAAGAAGATGGTTGTATGGTGAAACATGCAGAACAATGAGCATCAGGAAACAATACAGTGGTACACAAAATAAACTAAACATTCTTTATTCAGTAAATTAGCATTCAAGATTGAATCGAAACATTCTGTAATTGTAAAAAATTGAGGGTAGGTGTGAATAGTGACATCACATTGCATTATTCAATTTGGGTAGAAACCAGTTTTAAAATCAGAGCTTGGGATCCAAGTAAAATGTAAAATTGTGTCTGCACCCTCAATATGAGCACATTATTATCTAAAATATATTTGTATTTTGTCTTAAGATGTTAAAATATGTTGTTTTGTGTTAGGTCTTTTATTTTGGTCTCACCACAGCACTCTGTGGTACAGTTCAGTCATTCCAGCATAGTCACATGACGCATTCCACTATTATTTTTGCATTGTAATAGATAATGTTATCCCCTGCTGAAAATGAAGACACTGCATGGGGCAGTATACTATATTAGATCTTATTTACAATTTTTCTTTTGTATTTCTTTGCAATGAGCACAGAACCATGTTTTAAGCAAAATCATGTGAGTAGATGTTGAGCAGAAGGTGACAATGACATTACATTATAGTTGTAATGTGTAGCTTTGTATCACATCCTATGCATTTTTGTGATCTCAGCAATAATTAGGGATGAGCTGAACATACCTAAGTTTGGCTTTAGGCAGGTTCGCAGAACATGACTAAAGTTCTGCTGTTGAATCCAAACCCCACTGAAGTCACATTTTGAAAGCCCTGGAGCATCAGGACAGTTGAAACACCCACAAAATTACCACATTTTGAAAAGAAAATACCCAAAAGATTTGTAGCACTACCCCCCTAGGGGCCACTGGTATGTTGCCTAGGTCTTCCCCACTTTTCGCAAGGTATTTACCACAGCCAGGTGCACATACACTTTAGGTCATTATCTCTCCTCCTATTTAGGAACATAGGTCTCTGAGTTGATATTACAAGCCCATCCCCCCACAGTTAGAAAACACCTCCTAGGCTCACATGTAACCCTTTGATCACCACTGGGTTAACTCCTTCCCTGCCAGTGTCATTATTATAGTAACAATGCATATTTTTAGTAATAATTACTGTAGTAATGTCACTGGTCCCCCCAAAAGTGTAAAAAATGTCAGTTAGGGGTCTGATCGCAGTCCCGTAAATATCGCTGATCATCGCCATTACTAGTAAAAAAATAAATAAATACAAATTACATAAATCTTTCCCCTAGTTTGTATATGCGATAACTTTTGCGCAAACCAATCAAAATACGCTTATTGGGATTTTTTTTTTACCAGAAATATGTAGCGGAATACAAATTGGCCTAAAATGATGAAAAAAATCGATTTTTTTTCATTTTTTTTTTTTTTTTTTGGAAATGTTATATAGCAGAATTGTTGCTATTTTTTTGTTTATAGCACAAAAAATAAAAATTGCACAGGTTATCAAATACCACCAAAAGAAAGCTCTATTTGTGGGAGAAAAAGGACATCAATTTTATTTGGGTACAACATCGCACGACCACGCAATTCTCCATTAAAATAACGCAGTGCAGAATCTCAAAAAAATGGCCTGGTTTTTAAGGGGGAAAACCTTCCGGTCCAGAAGTGGTTCGAGCAGGGATATGGAAACTGTGGCCCTCCAGATTTTGCAAAACTACAAGTCCCATGAGGCATAGCAAGACTGACAGCCACAAGCATGACACCCAGAGGCAGAGGCATAATGGGATTTGTAGTTTTGCAACAGCTGGAGGGCCAGGGACAGGATCCATTTTTTTTAGGGTAACAAGCGCTTTAAGGCCCCTTTCACATGGCGATGGAGTCCTTTCTGCTCAGCAGGGGATCGGTCCTCTGATCCCCACTGAGCAGGCGGATGACAGCTCTGTCTCCGCTCTGTGTGCAGAGACGGAGCTGTCAGATCCCCGCTGTCCTCTATGGGGAGATCGGATGAGAACGGACCGCCAGTCCGTTCTCATCCGATCCCATCTGATCCGATCCTCCAGACGGATGGCAAATAGGGTTTCCATCCGTCTGGATTTCCCGGACAGGATCGGATCTGATAGCAGTGGGTGTCAGCAGAGATGTCTCCGCTGACATCCGCTGCCCCATAGGGATGCATGGAGCATCCGCTCAGGTCTGCCTGAAAAACTGACAGGCAGATCGGATCGCCTGTGTGAAAGGGGCCTAACTGAACAAGCTGAAGTTAGAAGCTGATTGGCTACTATGCACAGCCGCAGAAGAATTTGAACTCTCCAGTTTTAGTAAATCAACTCCAAAGTGTCTGAAAAAAAAAAGATCAGCAACACTAAGATGCAAACTAATAGAGGCTGGAAAAGATCAGCAGCATTGATATACAAAAAAAGAAAAAGGCGAAAATAGTATTTTCTAAAAGAATAAATTATAGCCAAACAGTAAGTCTGGTCATTATGCATGGCTCATAATGCAGTTTTGCAGGAGGTGATGGGGTTTGGTCAATTAATTTATGTGGCCAGCACCCTCCCTCCAACTATTCTAAAATAGAAGGTTTTGAAATGTTCATTTTGATAAAAGTTTCATAGTTGCACACCGACTGACAGCCAGTCCATCTGTCCTTTATGTGGTCCATGTGAAAACATGATGACTTCCTCTATAGATGCCATGTGTTGTCATAATGTAACATCATTAAGCAAAGTGTTGAGAACAGTACTATCAGAGCCAGAACATGAACAACAAACCCAACAATTACAGTGTAATTTCATGGACTTGTTAAGGTTTTAGACATCTCCAACTTTCTCCACTAAGCCATATTGATCATGTCACAGAAAACATCTGACTTAACGATTTGTTAGGCTATGTGTAATTCTCTCCCTTTTTAATATCCCAAAGAGAAAAAAAAAAAAAAAGTTCTTTGTAATGATTTGGCTCAAATTCCTGTACACATTGCTCCAGCGTCTGTAGCAGCATGTGTTTCTGGGATTGTTCTGGAAGGGAAAATGCAGAAACAGCAGGGAGCAGAAGATAAACAGGCAATTCGTGACTCATTAAAACAAGTATTGGTAGCCAACACTGTAGAGTGTGTGAAGACCCCCAGATCCAGCTTGCCTATAAACTTTTTTTACCAGCTGGACTAAGCATCTGTCAGAGTTTGGAAGGAGAGATAATCTGGTACAAATGATTTCGGTTTGTCGCATTGATTAACCTGCCACCTCACATAAGTCAGCTGACTGGAATCCTAGGGAAAGGATGCATGCTAGTCTGTTCCCAGAATGTTACAACAACTATGCAAATATTGCTGGGATTTATGTGTTATAGTCTAAGTTTATTTAGACGTATTTACTGCGACAAACTGTCAAAAAAAAAAAAAAAAAAAAAAAACAGCGTGAGGTGAATCTGCCAAGTTCAATTCACAGTTTAGATTCTGTCACATTAATGAGTCTGTTTGTTTGATAATTGAGGAGAAAAAAAAAAACTTACCAAGTTGTAAATTCACCTAAACTGTATGCTAGCGTTGCAGCTTTTTAATTAGGAAAAAAAAAAAAAGATAGCTCTTGATTCAGACCGCATATGGACCGTATAAGAATACATGTCTAGGAATAACCGACTCCAGTCTAGTTTTTTGCTGAATCAATATGTACAAATATTATACAGAATATTTGTATGATTTTGCACAAATGTACAGTGTGAGTGTGTATAGAGCAACAATACATACCATCTAAGAAAGCACTCCAGCTGCAGCCTTTGTTAAAAAGAATTGATTAGTGGTATTACCACATATTTTTTTCAATATAGTCATGGTGAAAATAAAACATTAATAAAAATATTTCTTCTATTTTTTAATCAAGTAAATATGAAATATTAAAAACAACAGTTACTGCAGAATTCATTCATTAAACCAGCGCTAGCAGCGCTTAACCTCCCTGGCGGTATGATTATGTCAGGAATTACATACCAAAAGCGGTACAATTCTTTTCATGGAAATTTGGCGTTATGTATTATAGGCCTACAATTCTTAGTAATTACTGACTTAAACCTGACCAAAACAAGAGTCTAGTAGACATCCCAGATGTGATAAATTTGAAACACAAACACGTGAATTATAATCGAATCAATAATATTATTTTATTATTTAATATATAATATATATAATAAAATTATATTATTGATTAGATTATAATTCATGCATTATATATTATATATAGATATATGTGTGTGTGCATATATATATATATATATATATATATATACATATATATATATATATATATATATATGCATACATATATATATATATATATGCATATATATATATATATATACCGGTGTATATATATATACATATATTTATATGCACATATATATATATATATATATATATATATATATATATATATATACACATATATATATGCATGCATATATATATATATATATATATATATATATGCATATATATATATATATATATATGCATATATATATATATATATATATATATATATATATATATATATATATATGCATATATATATATATATGCATATATATATATATATATATATATATATATATATAATATAAAATGTGTTTTGTGTAACGTTTTTTTTTTTTTAATTTCCCTCCCTAGTTCCGCTCCCATGCAGCATTGCTGCTGCAGGGAATGGAACTAGGAAGTGATCAGAGCGACGGAGACCGACGGAGGAGCGGCGGGGATCTCGGCTGGCGGTCACAGCAATGAGAGATCATCGCTGGATCGCCAGGATAAGGTAAGAGAACACCGCTGCGCTCTCTGCAATCCACCCCGAGCGTGACTCGGGGTTACCGCTCCTGATATGAAAAACCAACCCCGAGTCACGCTCGGCATTACCGCTAAGGAGGTTAAAGTCTGTGCATTTAAACAAATGTCCAAATGTCACATAAAGAATTCATACAGGAGTCCACCACGTGATTAGTAATATTCATGAATTGGCAACACCACTATGTTGTCTGGAGGTAATCAGACTAATCCAGGCATATGACCCTTTTTACCACACCAAATATTTCTTCTATTTTTTAATCAAGTAAATATGAAATATTAAAAACAACAGTTACTGCAGAATTCATTCATTAAACCAGCACTAGCAGCGCTTAAAGTCTGTGCATCTAAACAAATGTTCAAATGTCACATAAAGAATTCACACAAGAGTCCACCACGTGATTAGTGATATTCATGAATTGGTGACACCACTATGTTGTCTGGAGGTAATCAGACTAATCCAAGCATATTACCCTTTCATCACAGCACGTAAGTTCCTCTCCCCTTCAGGAAACAAACTCATCAGATTGGCATAGACATTTGGCCTTGTAAAGATCTTTGGATATTGACCCGATATCTCTCACCTCCATTCAAATCCCCCTGTAAAATAAACCGGGGCGTGATGCTGAAAAAGACGTAATGACGAAACGCGTCTGGGGTGTGACCACGTGGGCTCTGTTAGTGGATGTCAGCAACGTTGGAGTCACGAACGCTGAATCACCCTTGACATTGTTTTGCGTTGTTTTTGTTTTTTTTATCATCAATATATCTCTTCTGTTGTAGAGGTGATGGGGGGGGGGTTTGGAATGAGACCTGTGATGGTGATGGGATCAGTAATAGGCAGAGGTGTTGGTGGAGGAGAATGGCACCACTGCTGCCACTAATCCCACCCCCCCTCACCACCACCATTGCTGCCACAAATCCCACCTCCCCCCTCACCACCATTACCGCTGCCACTATTCCCACCCCCGCTTACCACCACCACCGCTGCCACTGGTCTCACCACCACCGCTGCCACTGATCCCACCCCCCTTTACCACTACCGTTGCCACTAATCCCACCCTACTCACCACCACTGCTGCCACTAATGCCACCCCGATCACCACCGCTGCAACTGATTCCACCCCCACCGCTGCCACTGATCCCATCCCCCTCACCACCACTGTTTCCACTGATCACCCCCTCACCACCACCACTGACACTCAACCCTCCCCCTTCACCACCACCGCTGCCACTCATCTCATCCCACCATAAATGCCACTAATCCCATTCCACCACCTTTACAGCTGCCACCCATCCCACCACCACCACCGCTGCCACCCATTCGACTACCACCACTGCTGCCACTGATCCCATTCTTCCTCTACCGCTGCCACTGATCCTATCCCACCACCACTCCCGCTGCCACTGATCCCATCCTACCACCACCACCGCTGCCATTTATTCCATCCCACCACCACCACCACTCATCCCATCCCACCACCGCTGCCACTCATCTCATTCCACCCCCCCACCACCACTGCCACTCATCCCATCCCACTGTTCCCATCCCCCACCACTGCCACTCATCCCATCCCCCCACCACTACTACCACCACTGCCACTCATCCCATCCCATCTACCCCACCACTGCCACTCATTCCATACCAATCCCCCACCACTACTACCACCACTGCCACTGATCCCATTCCATCCCCCAATCACTACTACCGCTGCTGAGACTCATTCCAGCTCCATGCTCCAGGAGGCCGATGCCTCACCCCTGTACACCAGGATAGGAGGGGCAGCCTGGCAGCATATAGGGGAACCAATCCCCTCTCCGCTGCTGGAAGAAAATGGAGGGGAAAGGTTCCTCTATATGCTGCCCCTCTTATCCAGGTTTACAGGGGTGATGCATGGGGCTGGGTCGCACCGTGGATCAGGGGGGCCCTTCATGGTTTCTTGCACTGGGGCCCTGAAGGTTCTAGTTACACCTCTGACTCATATTTTTTATATGGATGCGTTACACACAGAGTGATATATTTCAAGCATTTCTTTCTTTTCATTTAGATGATTACGGCTTACAGCTAGTGAACACCCATATTCAGTATTTCAGAAAATACAACCCAATTCCAAAAAAGTTGAGACACTGTACAAATTGTGAGTAAAAATGGAATGGACTAATTTACAAATCTCATAAACTTATATTTTTTATTCACAATATCATACAGATAACATATCAAATGTTGAAAGTGAGACATTTTGAAATGTCATGCCAAATATTGGCTCATTTTGGATTTCATGAGAGCTACACATTCTAAAAAAGTTGGGACAGGTAGCAATAAGAGGCCGGAAAAGTTAAATGTACATATAAGGAATAGCTGGAGGACCAATTTGCAACTTATTAGGTCAATTGGCAACATTATTAGGTATAAAAAGAGTGGCAGTGTCTCTCAGAAGTCAAGATGGGCAGAGGATCAACAATTCCCCCAATGCTGCAGCGAAAAATAGTGCAGCAATATCAGAAAGGAGTTTCTCTGAGAAAGATTGCAAAGAGTTTGAAGTTATCATCATCTACAGTGCATAATATCATCCAAAAGATTCAGAGAATCTGGAACAATCTCTGTGCGTAAGGGTCAAGGCCGGAAAACCATACTGGATGCCCGTGATCTTCGAGCTCTTAGACGGCACTGCATCACATACAGGAATGCTACTGTAATGGAAATCACAACATGTGTTTAGGAATACTTCCAGAAAACATTGTCGGTGAACACAATCCACCGTGTCATTCGCAGTTGCCGGCTAAAACTCTATAGGCCAAAAAAGAAGCCATATCTAAACATGGGCCAAGGCTCATTTAAAATGGACTGTGGCAAAGTGGAAAACTGTTCTGTGGTCAGACGAATTTTAAAATTTGAAGTTCTATTTGGAAAACTGGGACGTCATGTCATCCGGACTAAAGAGGACAAGGACAACCCAAGTTGTTATCAGCGATCAGTTCAGAAGCCTGCATCTCTGATGGTATAGGGTTGCTTGAGTGCGTGTGGCATGGGCAGCTTACACATCTGTAAAGGCACCAACAATGCTGAAAGGTATATCCAAGTTCTAGAACAACATATGCTCCCATCCAGATGTTGTCTCTTTCAGGGAAGACCTTGCATTTTCCCACATGACAATGCCAGACCACATACTGCATCAATTACAACATCATGGCTGCGTAGAAGAAGGATCCGTATGGCCTTGTTGTCCCAACTTTTTTGAGATGTGTTGATGCCATGACATTTAAAATCAACCTATTTTTCCCTTACAATGATACATTCTTCTCAGTTTAAACATTTGATATGTCATCTATGTTGTATTCTGAATAAAATATTGAAATTTGAAACGTCCACATCATTCCATTTTGTTTTTATTTACAATTTGTACAGTGTCCCAACTTTTTTGGAATCGGGCTTGTATTACATAAGACCAAAAAAAAAAAATTTTTAATACAGAAATGTTGGATTACTAAAAAGTATGCCCATGTACAGTATAGTATGCACTATACCAATACATCAACGTGGCGTGGCATGGAGGTCTGGTGTCTCTCATCTTCCTCTTGACAATACCCCACAGATTCTCCATGGGGTTTAGGTCAGGGGAATTTGCTGGCCAATCAAGCACAGTGATACAATGATCAATAAACCAGGTATTGGTACTTTTGGCAGTGTGGGCAGGTGCCAAGTACTACTGGAAAACTAAATCAGCATCGCTGGTCAGCAGAGGGAAGCATGAAGTGCTCTAGAATTTCTTGGTAGAGGGCTGCACTGTCTTTGGACTTAATAAAACACATTGGACCAATGTCAGCAGATGATATGGCTCCCCAAATCATCACGTACTGAGGAAAATTTCATTTGGAAATCAAGGTCCTAGAGTCTGGAGGAAGAGTGGAGAGGCACAGAATACTCGTTGCATGAGGTCCAGTGTGACGTTTCCACAGTCATTGATGATGCAAGAGGCAATAGGTTTCTGTATACAAACACAAACCAATGTTTCCATTGTAGTCTAATTAACATGAAGGGGGTAAAACATTGGAAAGTTTTACTTGGAAGTTAATATATGTATCTAGTTGGACTCTGAATAATGATACTTAAACAATTGTTTGTGTTTGTATACAGAAACCAATTGCCAGTCTTAAGCATTTTGTTACCTTGGGTTTTATGAAAAATTACCTGTTTTTTGCTTTTAAAATACTTTTGAAATATGTATAAATAAAGCTCCTTATTTTATTATATCGTTGCATTAATGTTTCTAGTTCCTTAAAAATCCCTTCTCTACATTACTATCAAAAATTATTTAATTAATTGGGATGTGGTGCTTTATAGGCTTGCATCTCTAGACATTTATTTTTAATAAAAGACACAAAAGATACACTCAGCATCTTTCTAAAATAACTGTTCTGTTTATTAATATACCATATATACTCGAGTATAAGCCGACCCGAATATGCACTGTCGATGCTCGGGAAAGCCTGTACACGTTCGGCTATTCCCGGGCAGGTGGCGCATGCGTGGTGACGTGTTGGCTCAGGGCAGCAACATTTTTAAAAGGTAAGTCAGACAGTGGGGGCTTTTTCAGCATAAAAAATTATGCTGAAAAAGTCGGCTTATACTCGAGTATATACGGTACACATGATTAAGTAGGTATCACATTAATATTACAATTGAACTTTTATGGTAACAAGGGGCATAACATAGGCAGGCTAAATTCTAATCAGAGAGTACAAAACAAAATAAAGTGCAGCGCCCATAAAACACACGTAAAACACACGTATGAGGTGATGCAGACATAAATTATCTGGTACATAAATAGACACAGAAAACAGTCCCGGCATGAATAAGTCTCTGGTATGAGATGAAATAGTGTTGATAGGAAGCCGCTCCAAACTGCAAGAGAATAATCCAGCACCGTGTTGTGAACGAACTAAATACTCTTACCAGCTACAGTGGACCATCAACTTAATGATGGGTCAATCAAGCATATAAAGCAGGGATCAGCTCAAAGGATCATCACCATCCATCGGCACTTCATACCGGACCAGATGTATTGGATCGTATGTGAAAAAAAGATATCCCCAATTCCTGATTTGTATATAGACTGAATGGATTGTCTTGAATTCTAATCAGGACTTGAAAGAATAAAAGTGTGTAATACATAGGCAAAGCATACAAAATAGAATACAACTTTATACAGAATTTTCAAATTTCTTTTACACCAATTAACTGTGAAATATATTTTCGTAGACAAAACTTTTGAGGCAAAGTTAAGGTTAAAATGTATTATTTTGCTTTAAAATAAAAAGAGGGTATACTTACCTGCTATCACCCCCCATAGCACATAGCTTGCTCTGGGAGCACATGCATGAGAGGAGGGTTGAAGGGTGCAAGACTTTTTAGGAGGAGGTAAGGGACCAATAGTATTTCACAGACCTACCTCTTCTTTCACAGACCCTACCTCTTCTTAAAAAGTCTTGCTCTCTCCATTCCTCCTCTCCTGCATGTGCCCACATAGTGAGCTATGTGCTATGGGGGCACACATGTGGGTGCATTTCTGAGTTGTTCTGTGTGCATACGTAGGCACACAAAGTGTGGCTTGACCACAGCCCCCCCCCCCCCATCCCCCCTCACAGGATTTTACTGACAGCAGCAGGAACCTATGGCTCCCAATACTCTCAAGTTATTCTGTAAAAGCAGGAAGAGAGATGTTGCAGGAAAGTTAAATATTTTTTACCTTAACGTAGGGAATGCATTAAGGTAAAAAAAAAAAAATTAATTTATAACCACTTATAAGGCTGCAGTTTAGCATCATGCTATATAGCTATTGCCTGATTATGTTTGGCACTAATGGTTCTAAAGCCTAAACATTTTTTACCTTAATGCATTCCTTGCAGTAAGGTGAAAAATGTTTGGGTAGCAGTATGCCCCCTTATCCCCCTTACACTTACTTTAGTCCTTACTTGATCCAGAACTGTGCCCTTGGCTCCCGCTGCTGGCAGTCAAATCTTATGATGAGGGGAGAGGGGGGTAGGGCCAAACCACGCTGTCTATGTCTATAGATGCAGGCAGTGTGGCTCGGGAGCGAGCTTGCAGGTGTTCCCCCATAGCAAGTGGCTTGCTATGCGGGCACACCAAAAAGAGGAGGAGCGGAGAGAGGTAGGTATAAAACTGTAGAGGAGATTTACTAAAACTGGTGTACACAGTATCCAATAAGCTTCTAACTTCAGCTTGTTTAAGCTTTGACGACGAAACCTAGAAGCTGATTGGTTACTATGCAGAGCTGCACAAGATTCTGTATGCTTCAGTTTTAGTAAATCTCTCCCTAAGTGTCAGAAGAAGGTTTGGCCTTAAAGTGGATAATGCCTGAAGGTGCTCCTTGGAAGTTTGGCCTATTTATGGGGCTAGGCTGTGAAAAAGTCTCACACGTGTGGTATCGCCATACTCAGGAGGAGTAGCAGAATCTGTTTGGGGTGTGGTTGCAAGAATGCCTATGCAGTGTGTGAGAAATAAATTCTGAAAAAGTAAATTGTGAAAAAACAAACTAATTTGTTTAATTAAATTTCTTTAATTTCTTAATTTTTAAAGAATTGTAGGGAAATGTTACTACTTCAAAAAACTCACAATGCCTCATACTAAATACCTTGGACTGTCTACTTTCCAAAAAGGCATAATTTGGGGGTATTTATACTGTCCTGGCATGTTAGGGCCTCAATAACTGTGATAAGTCATCAGTACATCAGGTGGGATCAATTGTCAATGACTGGCACCATAGCTTCTAGACTCTATAACTTACCCAAAGACTAAATAATATACACTAATTTGGGGGTTTTTTTTTACCAAAAAAAAAAATGTAGCAGTATAAATTTTGGTCAAAATCCATGAAGAAAAATTATTTGCTTGCAACATTTGCAGAAACTAAAGAAAACACGCTTTTATTAAAAAATGTTCGGTCTTTTTACATTTATATCACAAAAATAAAAAACCCAATGGTGATTAACCACTTAAGCCCCGGAAGATTTTACCCCCTTCCTGACCAGGGGGTATTTTGCGATTCGGCACTGCGTGACTTTAATGGACAATTGCGCGGCCGTGCGACGCTGCACCCAAACGAATTTGACGTCCTTTTTTCCCCACAAACAGAGCTTTCTTTTGGTAGTATTTGATCACCTGTGCGATTTTTTGATCATGCGCTATAAACAAAATAAGAGCGACAATTTTGCAAAAATAACAATATTTTTTTATATGAAATTCCCCCCCAAAAAAATGTAAAAATCGAATTTTTTAAAAATTTTTGGCCAATTTGTTTTCTGCTACCTATGTTTGGTAAAAAAAATCACAATAAGCGTATTTTGATTGGTTTGCGCAAACGTTATTGCGTTTACTAACTAAGGGAAAGATTTTTGTAATTTTTGTTGTTTTTTTTTTAACGCGTAATGGCAGCAATCTGCGATTTTTTTTGTGGTACTGCGACATTGCGGCGGACAGATCGGACCCTTGACTGACATTTTTGACACTTTTGGGGGTACCAGTGACATTACTACAGTAATCAGTGCTATACATATGCACTGCTACTGTAAAAATGACACTGGGAGGGAAGGGTTAACTTTATTGGAGAGGGAGGGGTTAAGTGTGTCCCTAGGGGAGTGTTTCTAACTGTCATTGGATGTGGCTAGTGGTGTAATAGCACAGATCAACGGTCCTACATAGCAGGACCGAGTGATCGGTGTTTTTACACAGGGGAGACTGACAGGCGGCTTTGTTTACACTATCCGCCTGCCTTTCTCCCTCTCTGCCCGACGATTGCAAGTGACCGGCGGACATCGGGTCCGACGGTCACATGCACCGGCTTCGTCGGGTAGGAGCGGGGGCGGGAGCGCGCCTCCGGCGGCGCGCGCTCGCCCCCTATTCGCTCCCAGGCTAGTGACGTACCGGTACGTCACTTTGCCTGGGAGGGGCTGACCGCCGCCTTATATAGTCGGGCGACGGTTGGCAAGTGGTTAAATACCACCAAAAGTAAATTCTATTTGTGTGAAAAAAAATTATAAAAATGTCATATGGGTACAGTGTTGCATGACTGAGTAATTAACGATCAAAATGCGATAGTAATGAAAGCTGAAAATTGGCCTGGACAGGAGGAGGGGAAAGTGCCCAGTATTGAGGTGGTTAAAAAAAATTATTTACAATCACTTTAATCTCTTTATATTTTTTTTCTGCTTTACTAAATTTATTTTGAGATGAGACATGCAAGTGAGGCCCCTAAAATGTAGTAAAATACCCATCATCATTTGATCTGCTAAGACTAGACTACACGCATGTGCAAAGAAAATACCGTGAGCCTGTGAGGCTACTGTGTGCTTTTAATGAGCATGTTTACGTGCTAGCAGAAAATGAGCATTCATAATCTTATGAAATATAAATAAGATGCTATCTTATTTGGTAATATGTTGCATTATTGTCATTTCAATTGGGGAATTGTACAGGCTTTTGAAAAAGAATTCAGTGAAATAACTTACATTTTTTATAACAAAAAGACGATTATTTGTAGTTATGAAATTTTATGGGTCCCCAATCCAATCTATTCTGAATATAAAAACATTAACATATGGTTAACACAGCTCTGGGCTGGAAAGTCCATATCCCCGATGCACATTGTATGCAGGGTGACATTCACACTAAATATGATCCCATAGGGTTTGTACTTCATTTTACCTGGGTTTGGAGAGCCATGAAATCTCTGGAAAAGTTGTTCATGACTCTGAACCAAATGGTGCACATTTTACTTAGACTCCAACAGTGTGAGCTGCTGCCAAAGGTTGTGGCTTAAATGACTCTCTAAGTAACATTAAAAATCTGCTGCTTCATGCCTCTGAATTTCAATATTTATAGTGTTCTATAAAATGGCCTACCGTCAGAAAGAGATGAACCACTGTGCACTCTCTGAGCAGATGGCCTGCAATATGGCACATTTACATGGACCAGCTGTGGCATGCAGAAATCAATGCTGAGCATGGACAAGCTCAAAACACATCTGGAATTCTAACAGAATGGACCCCGTTTTCGAACCTTTCTGCAGCAATGTGACTAATAGATAACACAAAAAATATATATGTTTGTGTCTCCCGCAGCAACCAGTTTAATTCTATCACACATGCAAAACAAGAATAACATCTAAAATGAAATTGTTTGCTATGGTCAACGGTGTCATTTTTCTTATTAGTTTATATCAATCAATTCAACATGAAAGTTCTCTATACCTTTACGAATAAAACAAAATTCTTTACACAAGCTGATATAATTTATAACATATAACGAAAGCCCAAACATTTTTTTTCTATTTTGACCATTATCACCAGGCTTAAAAGTGATGGCAAGACCAAAATCTTACTTTGTCAGCGGAGGTGAAGGGAAACTTTTTCTGATAACAACTGTTTGAATGATTAAAACATTATTTATATATAAACTAATAACTTTTTAAAATATATACAAAGCCCAAACTTTCTTCTATTTTGACCATTGTCACCAGGCTTAAAAGTGATGGAAAGTCCAAAATTGTACTTTGTCAGCAAAGGTGGAGGGACACCTGTTCTGATGACAACTGTCAAAGAGGGTATTTTTTCCTCACTTTGGAGAGAGATTTTTTATTATCTCTTGTGTACTGTACAGTATGGTAAAATATATATAATGCCATTTTTTTTATAGATTAGGGAAAGGTTATTTTTTGCCATCTGTATTCCATTCATGAGGTTTCCCTTCACTTCCTGTACTGTGGACACAACAGGATGTGAGAAAAAATCCAACCAATGTGAGGTCAATTCCTTCTTTTCCATCTTAGACGGTTGTCACTAGTGTCCCCATTGGAAGATTTTCCAAATATTCTGGTGACAACTTACAGTTTTGGATTTTCATTCAATTTTAGTCCCAGTGACAGTGTATAGAGAGGGTAAATCTCCTAAGTGAGGACACAGACAGCATAAAACGCTAACAGGGGTTTTAACCCCTCACCGCTCTATCCAAAAAAAAACTTAAATTTTCTCTTTTCTATATAAATCCAAAATAAATAGTTAAAACTTACCTACTTTTCATGTTATGGTAGAGCAATGAATTGAAAATGTTTATTCAATTCCTTCAAAAGTTATTAATCTATACAACACCCCTACTAGATCAGGTTACGAGAATTTATCTGGAAATGTAGTAAACAAGATCAAGACAATGATAAGAAGAAAAACTCCTACCATGTTGTTCATTTTCATTCATTGGTGCAATGTTTCCCAAGGTAAAAATGTATTTCTACTGGAGGAACTTACAATAAGCAAAAAACATGCAGGATTCAGAATTTTTGTGCAGAACTGATTTGTCAAAAACACAATACATACAGTATATCATTGGTAGCAGACATTTTGGAAGACAAAGCTCTAAATAAGTATTGCCATTGTGGCTGGTTCGGACATATAGGAATTTGCAGTAATGATGGTAATGGAAGGAGAGGGTCAGAGACTGTTGACGTAGTACAGGAGTGGGTCAGAGACTGCTGCCATAGCACAGGAGAGGGTCAGAGACTGCAGCCTTAGTACAGGAGAGGGTCAGAGACTGCTGACGTAGTACAGGAGAGGGTCAGAGACTGCTGGCGTAGTACAGGAGAGGGTGAGAGACTGCTGGCATAGTACAGGAGAGGGTCAGAGAATGCTGGTGTACTACAGGAGAGGGTCAGAGAATGCTGGCATACCACAGGAGAGGGTCTACAACTACATACCTTAATTTGGGCAAACTGTATACAGGCCTCTTACCCCACCCCCCAAAAAAAAAAAAAAAAACTAAAAAACAAAACAAAAAAAAAAATATAGAGAACCTAGAGCAGAGCAGTTACCTTGGGCCCTCCTGGGTCCTGGTCGGGTCTCTACTCTCTCCCCCGATGACCTCTTGTCTGTGCAGCAGCATTTCAAATCGCACTGGTCCATTGCTCTCCCTGGCCTGGTCACCACAGCTCTCCCCGGTCTGGGCACCTCCTGTGCTTTATCTCTCATGCTTCTGACTCATAAGCAGCAGCGCTGAGTCGTGACTTATGACCCGGGCCGCTCCCCCGTCCTGTCCTGTGCAGCAGCCCCTTCTGCCTCTCCACAGTCTAGCGTGATATTCTCAGCTAGCCACGCCTCGTTTGCTATTGACCAATTGCGGGAAGGCACCATGACCATATGACTTCACCGACTAAGCGGAGAAGGTAGGAGGAGGAACATCATCATCAAAAAAATTATGCTTACCTCAGCAGTGTCGCTTTAACTATGTCAGTGCCAAACAAATGTTCCCAATATCAGTAATGGGATTTTGCCCGGGACAGGCTCAGACTGGGACTTCGGTCTAATTTCCAGGAATGTCCTGGGCAAATCGGGACTGTTGACAACTATGAGATAGGATGTTTGTTCTTGCCTATTTTCTTGTAGGATCTTCATCTGAAATGAAAGAACAGGGGTAATGAACTAGCGTGTTTTGATTTTGTTAAGTTAAAATAAAGGTACAGTCACACTGGCCACGGTTGAATTGAACCATGCCCAAATTCCATTGTTTCCCCTCCCAACTTCCCTGTTGGTCTGCACTCACACTGTGGTTTAAAATAACAGTTCTGGGGCACACTTATGTCTCAAGACAACAGTGAATCCTGCTTCTATGCCCTTATGGGTGCACTTACACTGGCAGTTTTAATTATTTGTGCCTGGGCACAGTTTACTTGCTTGGTCCAGTTTGTTTGTGTAGTGTAAGTGCTCCTAACTGTGCCCAAGAATGGTTAAGTGTATGGTCCCCAGGACCACTTTGAAGAGGTGTTTTTGTGAAGAGTTCGCTATAAGGAGTGTATAGCAGTGAGTAAATATATTAGGGTCTGATAATTGCGTTCTCTATATATACATATACAGTATCTCACAAAAATGAGTACACCCCTCACATTTTTGCAAAGATTATATTATATCTTTTCATGTGACAACAATGAAGAAATTACACTTTGCTACAATGTAAAGTAGTGAGTGTACAGCTTGTATAACAGTGTAAAATTGTCATCCCCTCAAAATAACTCAACACATAGCCATTAATGTCTAAACCGCTGGCAACAAAAGTGAGTACACCCCTATGTGAGCATGTCCAAATTGGGCCCAATTAGCCATTTCCCCTTCCTGATGTCATGTGACTTGTTAGTGTTTCAAGGTCTCAGGTGTGAATGTGGGGTAGGTGTGTTAAATTTGGTGTTATCGCTTTCACTCTCTCATACTGGTCTCTGGAAGATCAACATGGCCCCTCATGGCAAAGAACTCTCTGAGGATCTGAAAAAAAGAATTGTTGCTCTACATAAAGATGGCCTAGGCTATAAGAAGGCTATAAGAAGGCTATAAGAAGATTGCCAAGACCCTAAAACTGAGCTGCAGCACAGTGGCCAAGACCATACAGCGGTTTACCAGGACAGGTTCCACTCAGAACAGGCCTCGCCATGGTTGACCAAACAAGTTGAGGGCATGTGCTCAGCGTCATATACAGAGGTTGTCTTTGGGAACTAGGCGTATGAGTGCTGCCAGCATTGCTGCACAGGTTGAAGGGGTGGGGGGTCAGCCTGTCAGTGCTCAGATCATACGTCGCACACTGCATCAAATTGGTCCACATGGCTGTTGTCCCAGATGATGTACAAGAAAGCCCGCAAAAGTTTGCTGAAGACAAGCAGACTAAGGACATAGATTACTGGAACCATGTCCTGTGGTCTGATGAGACCAAGATAAACATATTTGGTTCAGATGGTGTCAAGCGTGTGTTGTGGTAACCAGGTGAGGAGGACAAAGACAAGCGTGTCTTGCCTACAATCAAGCATGGTGGTGGGAGTGTCATGGTCTGGGGCTGCATGAGTGCTGTCGGCACTGGGGAGCTACAGTTCATTGAGGGAACCATGAATCCCATCATGTACTGTGACATACTGAAGCAGAGCATGATCCCCTCCCTATGGAGACTGGGCTTCAGGGCAGTATTCCAACATGATAATGACCCAAATACACCTCCAAGATGACCACTGCCTTGCTAAAGAAGCTGAGGGTAAAGGTGATGGACTGGACAAGCATGTCTCCAGACCTAAACCCTATTGAGCATTTGTGGGACATCCTTAAATGGAGGGTGGAGGAGCGCAAGGTCTCCAATATCTACCAGCTCTGTGATGTCATCATGGAGGGGTGGAAGAGGGCTCCAATGGCAACCTGTGCATTTCTGGTGAACTCCATGCTCCATGCCCAAGAGGGTTAAGACAGTGCTGGAAAAAAATGGTGGCCACACAAAATATTGACACTTTGGGCCCATTCTGGACATTTTCACTTAGGGGTGTACTCACTTTTATTGCCAGCAGTTTAGACATTAATGGCAGTGTGTTGAGTTATTTTGAAGGGACAGCAAATGTACACTGTTATACAAGCTTGTACACCCACTACTTTACATTGTACAAAGTGTAATTTTTTCAGTGTTGCCACATGAAAAAGTATAATAAAATATTACCACAAATGTGAGGGGTGTACTCACTTTTGTGAGATACTGTATTTATATATATATATATATATATATATATATACTGTAGATATATCTATATCTATCTATCTATCTATCTATCTATCTATCTATCTATCTATCTATATATATATATATATATATATATATATATATATATATATATATATAGATATATTGTGAGACTCGCATCAAGTGTAGAGCATTTAAAGGACACCGCCACTCGCTTTTTCTTTCTTTTGAGGGCTTTCCTCGCCCATGTTTATTAAAAGAAAGTTCATCAAGCAGAAAAATTAACAGGATTTCCCTCGCAGGGGTTTCAGCATTTCAGTCCTCAGCAAAATAAATGATCATTCAGCCCTCCTGGCTTGAACTTGCAGCCCTCCTGGCATGTACTTGCAGTGCTGCTGCTCTGGCCTCAAACTCCAGGCCCTTGTCTGTCTCCTACAGACTTCACTCACCCAACAGGGTGCACATAGATAGCAGCCTCGTGCTGCATTGACTCCCACGTGGAGCCCTCCTGACTCCTAGGTCAGACCCCCTGTCTGCCAGGGTGGAGCCCAGAACCATGGTCAGGTTACTACTAAAAGCCCAGCACACACCTGACCAATTATTATGCTGGCTATACTGAATAGCTGGACCCAGGATTGGAGATTCCATTCCACCTGGAGGATCACTTTGAAATCTCCAGGCTCCATGTCCCAAACTGGACTTTTTAAAACACAGAGGAAACTCAGAAGCCAGTTTCCTCTTCATTTCACAAGCTCCCTGGAGCCCCTCAACCTGCCTGGTTGATAATTCTGGGTCACGATCGCTTTCTAGACCCTGGCAGGGCAACGCTCTGCCACAATATATATATATATATATATATATATATATATATATATATATATATATAGATATATATATATATATATATATCTATATATATATATATATATATACACAGTGCCTTGCAAAAGTATTCGGCCCCCTTGAACTTTGCGACCTTTTGCCACATTTCAGGCTTCAAACATAAAGATATAAAATTGTAATTTTTTGTGAAGAATCAACAACAAGTGGGACACAATCATGAAGTGGAACAAAATGTATTGGATATTTCAAACTTTGTTAACAAATAAAAAACTGAAAAATTGGGCGTGCAAAATTATTCAGCCTCTTTACTATCAGTGCAGTAAACTCTCTCCAGAAGTTCAGTGAGGATCTCTGAATGATCCAATGTTGACCTAAATGACTAATGATGATAAATAGAATCCACCTGTGTGTAATCAAGTCTCAGTATAAATGCACCTGCACTGTGATAGTCTCAGAGGTCCGTTTAAAGCGCAGAGAGCATCATGAAGAACAAGGAACACACCAGGCAGGTCCGAGATACTGTTGTGGAGAAGTGTAAAGCTGGATTTGGATACAAAAAGATTTCCCAAGCTTTAAACATCCCAAGGAGCACTGTGCAAGCGATAATATTGAAATGGAAGGAGTATCAGACCACTGCAAATCTACGAAGACCTGGCTGTCCCTCTAAACGTTCAGCTCATACAAGGAGAAGACTGATCAGAGATGCAGCCAAGAGGCCCATGATCACTCTGGATGAACTGCAGAGATCTACAGCTGAGGTGGGAGACTCCATAGGACAACAATGAGTCGTATACTGCACAAATCTGGCCTTTATGGAAGAGTGGCAAGAAGAAAGCCATTTCTTAAAGATATCCATAAAAAGTGTAGTTTAAAGTTTGCCAAAAGCCACCTGGGAGACACACCAAACATGTGGAAGAAGGTGCTCTGGTCAGATGAAACCAAAATTGAACTTTTTGGCAACAATGCAAAACGTTATGTTTGGCGTAAAAGCAACACAGCTCAACACCCTGAATACACCACCCCCACTGTCAAACATGGTGGTGGCAGCATCATGGTTTTGGCCTGCTTTTCTTCAGCAGGGACAGGGAAGATAGTTAAAATTGATGGGAAGATGGATGGAGCAAAATACAGGACCATTCTGGAAGAAAACCTGATGGAGTCTGCAAAAGACCTGAGATTGGGACGGAGATTTGTCTTCCAAAAAGACAATGATCCAAAACATAAAGCAAAGTCTACAATGGAATGGTTCACAAATAAACATATCCAGGTGTTAGAATGGCCAAGTCAAAGTCCAGACCTGATTCCAATCGAGAATCTGTGGAAAGAACTGAAAACTGCTGTTCACAAATGCTCTCCATTCAACCTCACTGAGCTCGAGCTGTTTTGCAAGGAGGAATGGGCAAAAATTTCAGTCTCTCGATGTGCAAAACTGATAGAGACATACCCCAAGCGACTTACAGCTGTAATCGCAGCAAAAGGTGGCGCTAAAAAGTATTAACTTAAGGGGGCTGAATAATTTTGCACGCCCAATTTTTCAGTTATTTATTTGTTAAAAAAGTTTGAAATATCCAATAAATTTCGTTCCACTTCATGATTGTGTCCCACTTGATGCTGATTCTTCACAAAAAAATTACAGTTTTATATCTTTATGTTTGAAGCCTGAAATGTGGCAAAAGGTTGAAAAGTTCAAGGGGCCCGGATACTTTCGCAAGGCACTGTGTATATATATATATATATATATATATATATATATATATATATATATATATATATATATATATATACAGTATATAACATATACACTTTTAGGTGTGTGGTTAACCCAAAAAAAATTTCCACAGAAAATATTTTTTCTTACATTATAATGCATTTGTTTGCAATACAATAATTTTTTGTTATCTGGCAATTTTAGAAAATAATGCTGCTTGATTGAGTTCTACCTTAAACTATG
This sequence comes from Pelophylax lessonae, assembly GCF_965119305.1. Classification (NCBI taxonomy): domain Eukaryota; kingdom Metazoa; phylum Chordata; class Amphibia; order Anura; family Ranidae; genus Pelophylax; species Pelophylax lessonae. The sequence continues at coordinate 439,616,531 of NC_138770.1, read as the reverse complement.
TAAACCTAAATGTGATACTGTTTTTTTCTTGCATTATGTACACATCCAAGGATAGTTTCTAAGAATACAAACGCACCCTGATACAGTTTTTTTGATTATATAACTTTATCTGCACTTTATCTGTAATTGATAGTGCTGCACATTGCATATACTGGACTAATTATGCTGCAAACTTCTATTTGTTTTGTTGTTAAGGTTTTTAAGTTATTTAAAGTTCTGAAAATAATTTTAATTAAAACACACCGTGTCATAATAATCGTGCACAAATTAATGGTTTAAAAAAAAATGACAAATCCACTAAGCAATTAAGCAGCAACAGTAGAAGGTATAAATAATTGAGAGCTGTCCTCCTCTGTACTCAGTTTGTAGGATCAGCTATTCATCCATGTCTGCTATTAAAAGTTAATTAGTAGAAAACCTAGTTGATTTATCCAGTCTAATTGTTATTGAGAATATTGCCAGAGTTTTTAATTTTCACTTCTAAAACTTTCTGCGTGCTCATACTACTGAATAAAGTTTTGGCACAAGAACTTTTCCCCACTATTCCTTAAAGCTGAATTCCAGGTATGGTAATTTTTATATAGTTACATTGGTCCAGCTTGGATCTGTGTATAGTAAGTACGTATGTATCATGCCTGTGGGTAACCTGTGGAAGCAGGAAATCACTGTAGTAGACACTGCTACTGCAGTGATTGTTGCTAGCTTCTTGGTAGTGTGCTGAACAGCTGCATTGTTTCTTACTGAACACAGGAGTTTACCTGCTCGGCACAAGCAGCATTCAAGGCACACTTTCCCAAGGAATGCAAAGTGTTCTCTAACTGTTCAAGCTAGAGATTATGACATCACAGCCCCACCTTGTTTTCATTGAGAAAAAGCAAAGTGTTTCCTGAATGCTGCCCAGCAACCTTCTGTGTTCACAATGTAGCAGGGCAGCCACTTGGCTTGGGACACAGAAGCTAGTGGAAATCACTGTAGTAGCAGTGCCTACTACAGGTATGGTATATACATAGTTACAAGCTGGACCAATGTAACTGTGTGTACCACCCTCTAGGTGTAAGGTAGGTTTTTGTTGTAGAATAGGGTTGTTAGTACAGGAAAATTATGTTCAGAGCTAAGCCTGAGCTGCGAATCAGGGTAAGAGTTCATTGACTCAAGGCTGGATGACTCATTCTAGTAGCCTCTCTGGTGCCTCCCCCTTTTTCAGGGACATTGGAGAATATTTTAGACATAGTGGGTAGAGGTGAGAAGGCTCTGCTATAAATATTTACGAGGGCCTCAGCCAATCCCCAGTAAAGGACTGGCAGGGGGCAAGCCACTTCATAAATAGACGTAAGTCATGCCATCAAGGGCAGTCAGGTGGAAGCTGTCAGTGGCCCTTGAGGGTGCCCCTGGACATCTAGTGAAAGGGGCAACTGCAGCCATGTGTGTTGGCAGTGACTGAAGAGATGGTGCTGGGATCAGTAGCCACAGGTGTGATACAATCTGGTTCTTTTTGCTACACATACATGGCGCCTCGGGTTCCTGTCTGTAATGGGCCAACACTTTTAATCTGATCCAGCTGAGTTTTGAAAGCAAGTGAGTGCTGGAGGAAGAAGTGGAGTTGTACATAGAGAAGAGTTGTCCCTGAAGTTTGTTGTTGAACTCAATAGGCATCCCATAACCTCCCATCTCTATCAAAGTTATTAGCCTCCATAAAACACAAAAAAAAATGTCACAGACTTTTCTCTGTCTCAAGAGTACCTGTGAAAATTTGGGGTGCCTGGCTGAGCATGGTGAGGCATCCCAGTTAACTGCAGCTCCTTAGGGGTGTGTGCTACATTTGGAGGTTAGTCCGGGATATTCCCCACAGAAACCTGCACAGCCTTTGCTCCTAGCATCAGGAGTTCATTGAGCCAGAGGACTGTGCTTTGCTTCAGGACCACTGTGAGGGTTAAAACTGGGGAGACAGGATTATGTGCTCTGCCTACTTGTGACTATGTGTCTAAAACCAAGTGCCATTTTCCTAAGAACTAAGCAGTTGCTGCTGAGCCCGGACTGCACCGCATACCTAGTTGTTGCCCCAAACTGTGCTGTTCAGTGAGAACTGTGCTATGTGCTTTCTACCACCCATTGCAACCACGGCGGACGATTGCACCTAGGAATTACAGGGTGTCCAGCGATCTACGTAAAGCTGGAAAAAGTGATTGTATGCTGCAAAGTCCTACTGAGAACAGTAAAGAGTACGCCAATATGTCTGCTGTTGCCCATGGTGATTGGGGTAAGCCAGCAGGTGTCTGCAGGAGGCGGCCTATTAGTTGCCTAACCACAGCTGATGTTAAGGACTGTCCTAGCCCTGAAGAAACAGGCCTGCTTAGCAGAACTGTAGGCGCCAGCCAGTCTGGAAGCTTAAGGGTGGAGCCAAGCCCCAGAGGAAACCCAGCGTGCTCTGGTTGCGAAAAGAAATAGAGAGAGAAAGGAGCAAGATGGCAGATGGTGCATGTGTGTACCCAGTGCTGATCAAGATTCAAGGGGGGGGGCAGCAGAGAACAGCACTGGAGTGGGGTCTGGGTTACTCCTATATCCCCCCAGACATCATGGACATCGAGGACTCTTGGGTATAGTGGGAAGGTTACATTGTGTGGGACTTTATGCATGTCCTTAAATCCTTGCAGAGACCGCATAGTGAACTGGCTTGGATCTGGTTCCAGGACATTCGGCAAGAATGGTGGCTGGGAAGAGCCATCTAAAAAGATAGAGTGGTGGTGGTTAAAGATGGACAGCCTACCAAGAGCCACTCTGAACTGTCAGAGGAGCTGACGGCAACCTGAGGAGACTGCCAAATCCTCAATATTACCTGTGAAGGGACTGATGTGGAGTGTTCAGCTTACAGGTCACAGAGATGCACAGCAGGGAGAGGATTGCTGCCTCTGTTGTTTTTCTTTATGGACTAGGCGGGCCTGACACCTTCACCTGTTTTTCCAGATGGATGTTCTGTTCCCACTGAAGAACCTTGGGTAAGGCCTAGTATCCTGCAACAATATTTTGAGGAAAAATGGAGGAGCACCTCCTACTAGAGACTCTTTAAATAACGGAAAATTGTCTATCAAATACTTACCATAATTTTCCTTTCCTGATGGACTCCATGGCAGCATACGTTCGGGTAGTCCCCCCCTCCTCTCCTACCCCATAGGACCCCACTCCCTTTGCTCCCTTTCAACATCCACGTTCTGTAACTAGCCTACTCAGGAACTGGGAGGGAACTCCTGCTGCCATGGAGTCCATCAGGAAAGGAAAATTACGGTAAGTATTTGATAGACAATTTTCCATTTTTCTGACAGACTCCATGGCAGCATACGTTGGGGAAATAACTCGCCATACATACTCGGGTGGGTAGATGCTGAACAAAATTGAATTGGTACCATCAACTGACAATACTTGAAGACCAAAATTAACAGAAGATAAGGCAGCCGGTTCAACACAGAAATGAGACAGGAAGGTGTTGATAGACGACCAGGAAGCTGCCCTGCAGATCACTTCAGAAGCGACGTGCCTAAAGACCGCCCACAACCTAGAGACACTTTGGGTTAAATGTGCCGTCACTGCCTCTGGAGGAGCCAAGCCCTTTGCTCTGTATGCCCACTGAATGGCCTGGATAATCCATGCAGCAACCGCTCTAGATGAAGCATGCATTCCTTTTTTCTTCCATGAAGGACGAAAAGAGAATCTGACTCACAAAAGGAAGATGTGGCCACCAGATATTGTTTCAGGGTATCACTGACATCAAGAGGATGGACCAAAGAATCTTCACCAGTCCTGAAGGTGGGAAGGACAATGTCTAGATTCTCATTAAAGACAGAAGTAACCTTTGAATTTGACCCCAGCATAGGGATTAAGACCACTCTATCCGGAGAAAAGGTTAAGAACGGCTCTTTTGAACCCAGATTCTGAATCTCGGATACCCTCTTAACGGACGTAATAGTCACCAAAAACACTGTCTTGAGGGTGAGCTCCTCGATTGATAAAGGATTAGAAGAAGCCGTACTGAGTGACGAGAAGAAGTCCAGAACAAGTGGAAGGTCCCATTTAGGGAATCTTGGCTTCCTTTGAGGCCTAAGCCTGATTGCGTCTTTGAAGAATTGTCGGACCAGCGGGTGCTTGGCCCACGATACTCCCATAAACGCTGAGATGGCTGAAACTTGTACTCAGAGCGAGCTGACCATCAAAGGCAGATCTAAGCCAGACTGCAAAAACCCCATTACGTCCTGAACCGTAGGTGCTTCACCTGGACCGGACCTAGGAAACCAATGGCTAGAGAACTTGGACCATATTCTCTCATAAACCCTATTGGTGATACTCCTTCTGGCATTCAGAAGCATGGGATTCACCTCTGCTGGACATCCCATGGCTTCCAGCCTCCCCCTCTCAAGAACCAAACCTTGAGATGCAGATGTGCCGACCATGGGTGTAGTGTAGGACAGGAGATCCAGCCTGAGAGGCAGGGAGATCGGATCCTGGTAACTGAGAAGCATCAACAGAGGGAACCAGGGCCTGTTGGGCCAGTGCGGGATTATCGCTAGGATCTCCACTGCTTCCATCCTCAGTCTCCAGAGGAACTGGAGAATAATTGGTACTGGTGGGAAGGCATAGGCTCTGTGAAAATTGCAGCGGTCCGTGACAGCATTCACTCCGAAGGTCCGAGGGTCTCGGAACCTTGTGTAGTATTTGGAAAGTTTCTTGTTGTGAGGGGCTGCAAAGAGGTCTGCCTCTAGAGAGAACCCCAGAAACAGGACTCACTTGAAGACTTCTGATAGAGAGACCACTCGTTGTCGAGTCTGGCCGAGAGAGAAAGTCTGCTTCCACGTTGATCAGAGCTCTCCCTTTCGCCGGTTGCTTTGGCGCTTGCATAGGGACATTCCGTCCAGGACCTGTAGCCTGCATCCCCAGCATTTCCTCTCATGAGGACAATCTGAGTGGCCATGGGACCTGGATGGAGAGACCTGGTCCTCGCCACGGAGCCTTGGGCTGGGCGGAGATCTTCGCCTAGACCTGGAGGAAGAGCGCAGGTGCTGCGATTTTGAATGCCGACCTTCTTTGCGTGAGTTGCACTGTGGATCGGACCTGGAAGAGCTGAAGAAGAGAGAAACATAGAAGCAAAAGAAAACCTGCCACCTCCCCATACCTGCCCCACGGATACCTGCCATGAGCGGGCTGGCCACAATGTGCGGAGGCGGAGACAATTCCATTTCAGCTGAACACTAGGGAGGAAAGGGACAAGAGCTAAAGTATTCTTTTTTTTTTTAAGTCAGTTTTTTTCTTTATGGGGGGTGGGGGTCAGGGAGCTGTGCCCCAGTTCATCTTACCTCACAGCGGAAGTCCTAGAGCCTGGGGAAGCCGTATATGTCCTTCCTTCCAGACATTCCCACCAGCTCTCAGTCCCTGCCAGCTTTTAAATTTAGCGCCCCACGGTGCTCCGTACGTACCGTGCATGCGCGAGTGATGTCATGCCACTCGCACTGCGTGTGCGTGACCAGGCCTCGGTTTCAGACCCGGAAGCAGCAGCTGCGGTCACGCCCGAGGCCCGCCGAGCGGAGCAGGAAGAGGAAAAGGTAATACTAGCGCGGATGTCTAAAATCAATCCAGCCCTGTCAGGAAAGGAATCACCATTCAGCAGCAATAGATCGCCGGATGCAGAGCAGGTGTGTCACCACGCCCATCTCCCCAGCCCTGGCCCTATATAAGACGCTCTTCCGGTGTGCTCAGTGCTGGTTTATCGTCATCTCCTGTACCCGTGACCTGTCCGTTTACCTGTGTTCCTGTTTTGACCCGGCTTGCTTCTTTGACCTGTCTGCATCTTCTCCCTTGATCGACCTTGGCTTGCCTGACCACTCTTTGCTCTGACACCCCTGCTGGATCTCCTGTGTACCGACCTTGGCTTGGATCTCACGGACTCTCTCTTGTCTTGCCCCTTTGCTACCTTCCACTTGGCTCATTACTTCCGGACTGATTAACTGTGTATGACCCTCGGCCTGGCATTAACATTGTGTCTTTTTCCACTGAGCACCTTTAGATCTCCTGGAAGCGGTCCTGGGTGTCCATACCATACCATCCATCCATCCGGATTTCACCAGCATCCAGTGCTCCTTGGGACGTGTCATCTCCTGTCTCACCTCCAGGGGTGATCCGCACCGAGCTGCAAGGGAAGCCCTCTCAGCACTTCGGCCTCAACCAAGGTACCTGACAGCATAAACCAGCCATGTCAGAGGCCGACAGAGGTGCTTCCCCGCTCGAGGCTTTATGCCAACAGGTTTCAGCCCTAACCCAAGCCGTACAAAGACTGCAAGATGGCTACTTCCAACTGGAAGGTCGGGTAGTAAACCTAGCTGGCTCATCTCTTCCGAATGATCCTAATCAGCCTGCCACTAGCTCTTTACCGGCTCCTTCTCAACTGGATCAAGCTAGCTCCGCCCATTCAGCTTCAGCTCCGCCACCAGAGCCACGGGTGCCCACGCCTGAACGCTTCCGTGGGGAGCGAAGGAAATTTAGGGCTTTCAAAAATGCCTGTTTATTATATTTGGCTCTTCAGCCCAGGACCTTCTCCTCGGAATCCATTAAAGTGGGGTTTATAATCTCCTTATTAGCTGAAGAACCCCAGACTTGGGCACACAACCTCCTTGAACAGAAGAGTCCTACCTTGAACTCAGTAAGCTCCTTTTTTGAGGCCATGGCCCAGCTATATGAAGATCCTCAGCGCACGGTCACAGCAGAGTCTGCTTTACATGCCTTACAGCAGAATAAACGCCCGGCCGAGGACTACACTGTAGACTTCCGTAGATGGGCAGCCGACACGGACTGGAATGAGGCGGCATTGAAATACCAGTACCGTCATGGCCTCTCTGAAGCTCTAAAAGACGAGCTTGCTCGGATAGAGACACCTGCATCCCTGGAAGACTTGATCTCTCTAGCCATCCAAATGGACAGGCGTCTGCGGGAACGACACTCAGAACGCCTCCAGGGGGCCCGAGCTTCTTGGGTGATGCCTAAGGTCCCGTTTGCCGCCTCTCCTCCCCCTGCACCAGCTATGAATGCCTCTGCGGACGGTGAACCCATGCAGATTGGACTAATTCGTTCCTCCCTAACACCCGAAGAGAGACAACGTCGCCGCCAGGCTAACCTCTGTCTATACTGTGGAGCCTCCGGCCACTTCCTCCGCAACTGCCCCGTGAGGCCCAGTAAGTGCTATTCACGGTCTGTCTTGAACTGTCAGGTCTCTGAGCCATCCCCTGCTCACCTTATCCTTCCTATCTCCTTACAGGTAGCAGAAGAGAAGATCCAGCTCACGGCAATTGTTGACTCCGGAGCTTGCAGTTGTTTTCTGGATTGTACACTAGCAAGGAAACTGGGGGTCCCCCTACAAATTAAGGAGCAACGGCTTCAAGTCTTTCTGGCCGACGGGTCCCTGCCTAGTTCCGGACCTGTGACCAGAGAAACCTATCCGGTACTCACTACCACAAACTCGGGCCATCAAGAGCTCCTCCGTTTTGATGTCTTGTCCTCTCCCTTATTCCCGGTTATCCTAGGCCTTCCATGGCTCCAGGCTCATAACCCACAAATTGACTGGGTGAAGAAGAGGATTTCCTTCTCGTCCAAATATTGCCTGGACCATTGCTTTCCCCCTGGACCCAACGCTCCTGCCACATGTCTGGCCGTTCAGCCAGCCCCAGACCTTCCTGAAGACATTCCCGCAGCCTATCAGGACTTTAGGGATGTATTTGACAAGAAAAAGGCTGATGCTCTACCCCCTCACAGGCCCTACGACTGCCCCATTGAGCTTCTTCCAGGAGCCGAGATCCCTTTTGGAAGAATATTTCCCTTATCTGAGAAGGAATTAGAAACTCTTCGGACTTATGTCAACGAGAACCTGGAAAAGGGGTTCATCCGGCCCTCGTCCTCCCCAGCTGGCGCTGGAATCTTCTTTGTTGAGAAAAAAGATGGCACGTTAAGACCCTGTGTTGATTACCGGGAACTCAACAAAGTTACCATCAAAAATCGTTATCCTCTCCCCTTGATTCCAGAATTGTTCCTGCGCTTCCGGTCTGCCCGGGTCTTTACCAAATTAGACCTCCGAGGAGCGTACAACCTTATTCGCATCCGAGAAGGGGATGAGTGGAAAACGGCGTTTAGAACCCGTTTCGGCCACTTCGAATATCTGGTCATGCCCTTCGGGCTATGTAATGCCCCGGCCACATTTCAATATCTGGTCAATGACATTTTTCGAGAGTTCCTGGACAACTTCTTAATCGTGTACCTAGATGACATCTTGGTCTTCTCCTCCACTCTGGAACTCCACCGGATTCATGTCAAAAAAGTATTAACCACCTTAAGGAAACATGGGCTCTATGTGAAACTGGAAAAATGTGAATTTGAGAGGAAGTCCATCCAGTTCCTAGGGCTTATTATTTCAACTGAGGGTGTCTCTATGGATCCACAAAAAGTAAAAGCCATTTTGGAGTGGCCAGCCCCCACTGATAAGAAGGGAGTTCAGCGATTTGTGGGCTTCGCTAACTTCTACAGAAGATTCATAAAGGGATTCTCAACAATTATCGCACCCATCACCCAACTAACGCGCCAGCAGATTCGCTTCCGCTGGTCACCGGAGGCTCAGTCAGCTTTTGATAAATTAAAAAGCCTGTTTGTGACCGCACCTATTCTTCAACACCCCGACCCGGTCTTACCTTATATTCTCGAAGTGGATGCTTCGGAAGTAGCCACAGGGGCTATTCTGTCCCAGCGACAAGGCCCAAAGACCCTGCTACACCCAGTAGCTTTCTTCTCTCTGAAAATGTCACCCCCAGAGAAGAACTACGATGTGGGGGATCGGGAACTTCTGGCTATTAAATGTGCTCTAGAAGAATGGAGGTACCTGCTTGAAGGCGCGGCACATCCTATCATGATATTCACGGATCACAAGAATCTAGAGTATCTCAGGACTGCTAGACGCCTAAGACCTCGGCAAGCCCGGTGGGCTCTGTTCTTTTCACGCTTTAATTTCCATATTACCTACAGACCAGGATCTAAGAATGGAAAGGCGGACGCCCTGTCCCGAATGTTTCCGGATACTCCCAGCACGACGGAGCCCCATACCATCCTATCAGCTCAAAACTTTTTTCTAATTCACACTGACCTACAGTCCACAATTCAGCAAGCCTCTACTCAATGTACTGAACTCGAAGCCGGTTCTCTAAATAAACGGGAAGGATTCCTCTGGCACCAGGGAAAAATTTTTGTTCCTACACAAGTGAGATTGTTGGTCCTTAAAACCTTTCACGACCACAAACTCGCTGGACATTTCGGGGTAAAAAAGACCTACGAACTTATCCAACGCCGCTTCTGGTGGCCTAAGCTACATCAGGACTGCAGAAGCTATGTAAATTCCTGCATCACGTGCCAACGTAACAAAGGGGCTAAAGTCAAATCATGGGGCCTGTTAAGACCATTGCCGATTCCCGAGCAGCCCTGGAAAGGTCTGTCTATGGACTTTATAGTTGAGCTACCACCCTCAGAGGGGTTTTCCACCATCTTGGTAGTCGTGGACCGACTCTCAAAAATGGCTCACTTCTTGCCCATGAGGGGCACTCCCTCCGCCCTGGAAACAGCCAACACATTTATCAAAGAGGTGGTCAGGCTACATGGACTTCCAAATAATATAGTGTCAGACCGAGGTGTTCAATTCACCTCTAGATTTTGGAAGGAGCTCTGCAAGTCCTTGTCGGTTGAAGTGTCCCTGTCATCTGCTTACCATCCACAAAGTAATGGGCAAACAGAGAGAACCAATCAAACCCTGGAACAGTACCTCCGATGTTTTTGCACCAGCTCTCAGGACGACTGGACCTCCCTGCTTCCATGCGCAGAATTTGCCTACAATAATTCCATACACTCCGCAACCAACCAAACCCCGTTTTGGGCTAATTATGGCTTTCATCCTTCTTTTTTGGCTAACTTGGATCAGGAAATAACGGTTCCCGCAGTCCATGATCGGCTAGCAGCCATTAAAACTAATTTCCAGTTGTTACGAGACAATATTCATAAAGCACAACAGGACTATAAGAAATTCTTTGACCTCAAACGGAGGGAGAACCCAGTGTACAAAGTTGGAGATCGAGTTTGGCTCTCTTCAATTAATTTGAAATTATCCTGCCCGTCCAAGAAATTGGGGCCAAGATTCATCGGTCCTTTTCAGGTCAAGAGAGTGGTGAATCCTGTGGCCTTTGAATTGGCCTTGCCCGGCTCTTTCAAAATTCATCCAGTATTTCATGCCTCGCTACTTAAGCCAGCGGTACCAAGCCCCTTCCCGGGAAGAGAAGAGGTACCACCTCCTCCAGTTTCAGTAGAAGGGGAGCCTGAATTTGAGGTCGAGAATATCTTGGATTGTCGACAAAGAGGCAACCGTACTCAATACTTGATTAAATGGAAAGGATATCCTCCGGAGGACAATTCATGGGAACCATTGAGTAACATCCACGCCCCTAAACTTTTGAGAGAATTTCACAACAAATTTCCAGAAAAACATGGTCGTTGGGCATTCAGAGGCTGCCCCTCAGGGGGGGGCACTGTCAGGAAAGGAATCACCATTCAGCAGCAATAGATCGCCGGATGCAGAGCAGGTGTGTCACCACGCCCATCTCCCCAGCCCTGGCCCTATATAAGACGCTCTTCCGGTGTGCTCAGTGCTGGTTTATCGTCAGCTCCTGTACCCGTGACCTGTCCGTTTACCTGTGTTCCTGTTTTGACCCGGCTTGCTTCTTTGACCTGTCTGCATCTTCTCCCTTGATCGACCTTGGCTTGCCTGACCACTCTTTGCTCTGACACCCCTGCTGGATCTCCTGTGTACCGACCTTGGCTTGGATCTCACGGACTCTCTCTTGTCTTGCCCCTTTGCTACCTTCCACTTGGCTCATTACTTCCGGACTGATTAACTGTGTATGACCCTCGGCCTGGCATTAACATTGTGTCTTTTTCCACTGAGCACCTTTAGATCTCCTGGAAGCGGTCCTGGGTGTCCATACCATACCATCCATCCATCCGGATTTCACCAGCATCCAGTGCTCCTTGGGACGTGTCATCTCCTGTCTCACCTCCAGGGGGGATCCGCACCGAGCTGCAAGGGAAGCCCTCTCAGCACTTCGGCCTCAACCAAGGTACCTGACAAGCCCAAAAGATAGGAAAGGGACACACTGGGGACACCTGAAGAAAAACACAGAACGGCCACACATAACTGGTTTCTAAAGCCAGCCTCTAAGCGCAGGACAGACTCTCAGAAAGTGTCCACTGACTCCCCGGGGACCCACACACTTGTAGATGAAAAGAAAGACAGGCAGTTAAAAGCAGAGGGTATACCATACTTGCCACATTAAACGAACAGGAATGGGCCAGGCAGAAGGATGCAGCACCGGACTTCCGGGCAACACTAGGCCACCCGCAGCAGCTGGGCTTTCTTGGCCAGCACCAATGCTCCTGCAGAGGTTTCTTCAATTGCCCCCTCCATACCCTGCTAAGAGCAAAGGGCCTAGTGGAGGAACAGCGACGCACGATCCGCGGTTGCACATTGCCAGTCCCGATAGAATCCAAGAGGTAGGAATGCACCTCCATGTGCTTCCAGAGGAGGAAAAAAAGGAACACGGATGCTGAAAGGGAGCAAAGATTTATGGGAGTGGGGTCCTATGGGGTAGGAGAGGAGGCGGGACTACCCAAACGTATGCTGCCATGGAGTCTGTCAGGAAAGGTTTTTTTGCTTGTTTGTTTCTGCCTGCTGGCAGAATGTACAGATAGATAGTAAGTTAGTGATAGGAATGTGTTGTTGTTCTGTTCTGCAGGTATCTTTGTGGATGGCTGCCCCCCCCCCCCTGCTTCACAATGTGCTCTGCATTTCTACAGTTTATTGGGAGGGCTTCCCACTGGGGGGGGGGGGGGGGAGGGGTGCTCCAGCTGAAGTCTATGTCTGATACTGTGAGTATTATGAAAGCTACAGGGACCTGTATTTAGGATGTAAATGTAATATACATATTGTTCTTTGATCAAGAGTGTATATTTTTGATACTGCTATTTATTTGTACAAAGCCCCTTCAAAGTTGTTGTTTCTCCTCCCTTCTCTTTTGATGGAATTCCCTGTATTTTTCTCCTGGGTTCAGGAGTGTTTTTTACAGCCGATGGGGATTTTTAGAGGGGGTGATTGTAGCACCCCCTAGTGTGTGCTAGGCATAAGGTAGATTTTTTTTGTAGAATAGGGTTGTTAATACTGGAAAATCTGCCTGAGCTGTGAATCTAGGTCAGGGTTCAGTGACTCAGGGCTGGATGACTAATTTTAGCAGCCTCCCTGGAGCCTCCCCCTGTTTTCTGGGACATTGGAGAATGTTTTATACAAATTGGGTGGAGGTGAAGAGGGGCTGCTATGAATATTTAGAAGGGCCTCAGCCAATCCCCAGTAAAGGGCTGGCAGGGGGCAGGCCATCTCATAAAAAAGCATAAGTCATGCCAGCAGGAGCAGTCGGGTGGAGGATGGAGATGGAGTGCTGAGGAGGCTGAGGAGACTGTCAGTGACCCTTGAGGGTGCTCTCTAAGCTGGTGGAGGGATGACCTCGGGTCAGGTCTCGGGTGCTGGAAGAATCCTGCCGAAAAACATGGAGGAAGCCCATCCTGGAAGCACTGGAGCAAGGAGAGAGGCAAGAGCAGGTAAGCACTACTGGGAGAGAGTCAGCCGGGTGGGCTGGGTGTCTGTCTGGAGGACTATGGGGAGAAGTTAGCCTGGAGGACTTCTGAAAGGGGCAGATGCAGCCAAGAGGTGGTGCTGAGATGAGTACCCACAGGAGTGATACAAGGTGGACACTGTTCTTTTTTCTACACATACAAGGGGCCTCGGGTTCCTGCCTGCAAAGGGCCAATGCTTTAAATCTGACTGAGAGCCTTCAAAATCTTCACAGCGATGCAGAGTTCTGCAAGCAAGTGAGTGCTGTGTTTTTTTCTCTGCTGTATTTACTCAGTGCAAGTTAGAACATCCAAGTGAAAGATATAACTCCAACATGTAAGAAAAAAAAGTTGGAAAAAGGATCAACCCCCTTCTAAATATTAGTTGTAAACACAATAAGGTGTAGCTAATCATCTTCTCAATGACACACAAAGCCATTTGAGGAAGATGTGGAGCTGTATATAGAGACTGTATATAGGAAGAATTGTCCCTAAAGTTTGTTGTTGAAGTCAATAGACATCCCATAACCTCCCATTTCTATCCAAGTTATTACCCTCAATAAATAACAAAAAACAAAGTCATGGACTGTTCTCTGTCTCAAGAGTGCCTGTGAAAATTGAGTGTGCCTGGCTGTGCAGGGTGGGGTATCCCAGTTAACTGCAAATCCTAACAGGTGCGCTACATATGTAAAAATTGCTATACCAGAATAAAGTTTTAATCACCTATTTAACCAAATTTGTTAAGGTTTCTTTAAGTGTAACTGAGTGCACCAAGGACATTCAGGGTTTTTTTTAAATTACAGAAATGCATGAGCTTAATTTTGATTTTGTACACTAAAAAATACAGTCACAATTATCTTTTGCGTATCTTTTTCTTTGTCTATTTTCTCTAGGTTGTATACCAGTGTATTACACGCTATGTTCAGCAGTGAATTTTACAAGTGGTTAGTAAAGTAGGTGTTTTGCCAGACTTCCAAAGAGGACATATCATTGGTACTTGTTAGGTTGGAGTGTCTGTAACCATAAAGCCAAATCATTTGGTGCTTAAGAGTAGCGTTCTCCACGGTTATGACTGAATAAACAAAGCATGGCGAGATTTCATCAGCGAAGAATAGTGTCCAAAAACCAAAAGTACATTTTTGCGCTGCTTTCAGCTATTCCAACGATGTTGACATTGTAAAGTTCTCTGTGATCTGTTTTTTTGCGGAAACAGGGTCTTCAAGATGGATACTGAGTTCTGCTGTTACTTTTGCTGGAGTGGTTCTATGTTGTTTGGCCACAATACTTGTTAGAGTTTGATGGTCTTTGTCATTTAGTCTAAAGCCCCGTACAAACGATCAGATTATCGAACGAACTGTCATCCATTTTTTGTGGCATGCTAGTCTGATGTGGAAAGTGAAGAGGTTATTTTCATACGAATTTTCCCGTACGACAGAATTCTACTTCAGAAGTGATGTCATGTGTTGGATTGCTTTGTATGTGTTCTTTCGTCTCTGAGCATGCCTAGTCTTGCTCTTAAGATTTTTTTCCGTCTAAATCTGTACTAATCAGACGAAAATCGGACGTTGTATCACGAACGACAAAAATTATATAGCCTACACATCAGGATTTTGTCAGCCGAAAAGTCGGAGTTGGCTGTCGAAAGCACCATACTAACAATCCGAAAATCGGTAGATCGGTCGCCGGACGAATTTTCCCTACAGATTTTCTTATCGTGTGTACGGGCCTTTAGTTAGGCCTCAGTTAGGCCTCTGTTCTTATTCGTCTAAAAAGTCTTGGCATGCATTGTGCATGCAGTCATAACCATGAAGACTGTTGCTCTTAAATCTATAGCTGTCTGTTCTACCTAAATCTATCTGGACCAACAAGTTGTCCTATTTAGAGATATTACAAGTCCCTCATTTCATTAACCACTAGTACTAGCTGCTGCTGAACCCATCATGTAATACACTGGCATACATCCTATAGTCTATAGAAAAATTGAAGATAAACAAAAGATAATCACAACTTTTAATTTTTATCTGTGTAACCTACAAAAAATGAATTAAAATAATATCTTTGGTCAAAATGTAAAGTCGTATATTCATTTCCACATTGTACTTCAATTTTTTCTAGCCCACTCCACTCTGACCGATCTTGTAAGAAGATCTTACTTTGTGGAGATCCCCACACATTTACCTTCTGTGACATGTATTTACTATGCCCTGTAAGAAGACACTGCTGTATCACACATTTTACAGAGAATACCTTCTGATCTACAGAGGTGCTGAGTGAAGGAACCTTAGGAGCCAGAGTCAGTACAGGAATCACTGCTTGCAGGCAGCAAGGTACTATGGGATACATAGTCCTTAGAAAAAGAACGTAAACCATAGAGCGGAGGCTGCAAACCATGCAGGGAATTCAGAAAGTTGCGGAAAGAGTTGACCAGGAGACAGTCAGCACTCACAACATAAAAATAGTTTTTGTAAGTAAGCTTTTACGGGATTGTCAATAATAACTATTGTTTTGTAATGTTATTACAATGCTAATCCTAAATAACCTAAAGATTCTTAAAAATGTTCCATTCCCCTCCTCCCACTTATCCTACATACCCTGTATAAAAATGATCTGTGTACTTATCTATTTTTAATCTGCTTTGGGTTGGTCACGTGATCCTACAGCTCCAACTCCCATATGTAGGGGAATAGTCAACAACCACTGTCAATTCTTGGAGCTGTGATGTCATCCATAGACTCTCTTGGCCCAGCTGTTGTCAGCACTTCCTCCTATCCCCCTGCAGCAGCTGATCAGCATAATCAATAATTTGTTTCATCAGCTTCAAGCCTTTTTTTCTAGTGTGAGGCACGGACCAAGATGACAGACCATACAAAGCTGTTCCCAAGCTTACGTAATAATAATTATGATCATCAACAAAAATGTCACTGATGCAGGTGTTGCAGCTGCTCTGGGCAATGCAAATCTGGATGAGGTCCAGGATGCAGCATTCCATACTGGTAAACTACAGCTTGTGCAAAATATTTATGTATGTAAAGGCTTTGATACACCCCCTGCTGTAATAGTAAAGACAGAACTCTTGGTTTTGCCCAAACCAGCAAATGGCATCCCTTATGGCCCATTTACACCAGACACAGTTTTTGCTTTATCTAGCTGTATTTACACAATGCAGCTTAGAACATAAAAAGGAAAGATATGTAGCACCCTCCAAGGTAGGTGCTAGGTAAAGAGGGCTCTCATTGGGCAGTGGAGGAAACCTGACCAATAGCACACCAGGGCTTGTATCAATCCTGGAAGGGCAGATCCTGCCGCAGAGCATTCTGAGAGGGGGTATAGGTCTGTGGGGAGCACATGACAGGTTGTCATTGGCGGGAAGCAGAGTCCCAGGAGGGAGAGTATGGCTGTCTCTCCTCCTGTCAGGAAGAATCGGGTATCCCAGGCAGCTGGCCTGAGGGGATACAGGGCTGAGCTGAGCTGCAGGAAGGATCCAGTGTGCTGCGGACCAGCGGAGCAGTGGGGGTCGAGTTCCAGGAAAGTATTCTGAGTCATGAGTACTGTGAACTGTCCCTGGGGGCCTGCCTAGTCAGAGTGGACCACTCCGGAGAAGGTCAGAGGGATCCAGGAGCTAGCTAGCCGGTGGAGAAATAGAGTAAAGGGGGTGCCAGAGTTTAACCCTGAAGAGTAAAAGGGGTGCCAGTGGTTGGGCCCTGAAGTGTACAGTGTTACAGTGTTGAGATTTGCAACAGTATCTACTAGAGGCCACCTCAATCAGGAAGGACTAGAGGAAGCCGTGTCAAGGACTTTTGAGCTAAACAGAGAGTCAGAAGTCAGCTTTCAGTACAGTACAGCAAGTCAGAGATTTCAAGCGCCAGCAAGCGTTGGTCGGCATTCAGTCGGCATTAAGCCAGCGTTTAAAGGCATTTTTCTTCAAGTGTCCCAATTTGTACCTAGTTGAGCCAGAGGAGTATCCCACTCATTCCCTTCTCCCATCCCCATATAAAATAAACAAAAACAACCAAAGATGCCGGACTGTTCATTGTCTCAGATCTCACACTTGGGCAATTAGCTTAAATGTGCTGTTGGTGTTAATGGTAACCATGACAGACCCACCTCAGGCCCAATTCCTGGAAATATTGCTACAGATATAACTCCAACATGTAAGAAAAAAGAGTTGGAAAAGGATCAACCCCCTTCTAAAAATAAGTTGTAAACGCAATAAGGTGTAGCTAATCACCTTCTCAATGACACATAAAGCCATTTGATTTTCAACTGTGATCAGCTATGATAATTTTAAATAGCTGAGCATGACAAGCACTTTCCTGGAGCATGTCAGTCAACTATGGGTGGCAATGCACTGTCAAAAGATCTCTGGGATGAGGTTGTGGACAGGCACAAGTATAGAGATGGATACAAAAAAATGTCCAAGGCTTTATCAATGCTTAGAAGCACAGTGAAGTCTATTATTAAAGAAGTGGAAGGTATTTGGTACAACACAGACCTTCCCTGGATTAGGACGTCACTCCAAACTGAATAAAAGATCCAGGAGGAAACTGGTCAGAGAGGCCACTAAGCTGCCTACAGCAACTCTAAAGCAGAAACAAGAATTTATGACAAAGAGTGGTCATTGCGTGCATGTGACAACAATATCACAAATTCTCCACAAAAGTGGCTTTTATGGGAGGGTTGCAAGAAAAAAGTCACTCCTCAAGAAAGGCCACATGCAGTCATGACTAAGCTTTGCCAAAATGAACCTTGAAGAATCTGAGGCCACATGGAAAAAGGTTTTATGATCAGGTGAGGCTAAAATTGAATTATTTGACCTGTACACCAAAGGATATGTCTGGTGGAAATCCAATACAGCTCACCATCCAAATAACACCATTCCTACAGTAAAGCCTAGAGGTGGTAATATCCTAATATGGGGATGTTTCTCTGCAGCGGGGACTGGAGAACTTTTTGGGATAGAACAAATAATGGATGGGGCAAAATACCATCCAATTCTTGTGGACAATCTGCTGCCCTCTGCCAGAATGGGAAGAAGGTTTACCTTCAAACATGACAATGACCCAAAGCACCTAAAGCACACAGCAATAATGACCACACAGTGGTTGAAAGAGAAAATGGTGAATGTCCTTGCAGGCCTAGTCAGAGCCCAGACCTAAAACACATTGAAAATCTGTGGAACGACTTGAAGACTTCAGTCCACTAACGATCAAATTTAACTGAACTTGGGCAGTTCTGCAAAGAAGAGTGGGCAAATATTACAAAGTTTATATGTGCAAAGTTAGTAGAGACATTTTCCAACAGACCAAAGGCTTTAATTAAAACAAAATGTGGTTCAACAAAATACTGACACAAGGGGGGGGCATCCTTTTTACAGCTGGATAGACCAACAACCGAGTCTGTCTTCATTTCAGGCTGCAAATCATCAAAATGTGAATATTTCAAAGGGGGGTATTTCTTTTTTTTACCCCCTGTATGTGATACATGTAGAAGTGCTACACTTCTAGCAAATGAAATGGGATACCTATAGAGTCATTTGAATTCAAATCGATGCACTGCCATTTAACCTCATTTAATTTTGTTTAATTAAATAGTTAAAATCCTATGTAAAAATAATGTTTTATACATATATATATATATATATATATATTATAAATAGCTCTGCTTTGTTCCCCACTGAGTAACTGAAGATTCAACTTTAAGAGGTGAAATAACATTATGTAATTTATAAGTTTCACAACACTGGAGTATTTTTCCAGCAATGTTCTTAAAACATGAGTTCAGATGAGTCAGTCTCCTACATATCCTGTGACTATTTGATTACCTCCTAGTAAGTGTGACAGATGCAGACTTTACAATCACAAATGTCTCCTGCAACAAATGTCCATCAGGCAATCAGTGTTCCAGTTCAGATTTGTCTGGCTCAACATGTGCCTGTCATGGACTGCTGAACGCACAAGGTTTCCCATCTTGTAGGGGGTAAGCTAAGTGCATCTTTCAGACAGGAAACAATTCTATTTACTCCCACCTTGGATGGGACGTGTCACTATTTCACAATGACATTTGTGAAGGGTGCAGGAGATGTCTGACATGCATCATTATTCCTTCTGACCATCACCTGCTGTGTAAGGTGAATATACCGATTGTGAAAGCCTCAGTAAGGAAGGGGCTATGGGGAAGAATATAATGTAGATAATCATTTCATCCCCGGTAACAGAATCATGAACTGTTGTTCTATAGTATGAATTTGTATGTCATCATTTTAAAATAAATCCCAGGAATATATCAAAGCCAAAGCAGTCTCATTATGGCCGTTTAACCACTTCAGCTCCGGAAGGTTTACCCCCCCTTCAGGACCAGGCTATTTTTTGCAATAAGGCACTGTGTTACTTTAACTGAAAATTGCGCCGTTGTGCAATGCTGTACACAAATAAAATTTATGTCCTTTTTTTCTCACACATAGAGCTTTCTTTTGGTGGTATTTGATACATTTTTTGCGCTATAAACAAAAAAAGACTGACAATTTTGAAAAAAAAAAAACAATATTTTGACATTCTGCTATAAAACATACCCAATAAAAAAATGTAAAAAATCTAATTTCTTCATCAGTTTAGGCCAATATGTATTCTGCTACTTGTTTTTGGTTTAAAAAAAAAAATCCCAACAAGTGTACATTAATTGGTTATAGCGTCTACCAAATATGGGATATTTGTATGGAATTTTTATTTTATTTTTTTTTACTAGTAATTGCAGCAATCAGCGATTTTTCGCGAGACTGTGACATTGAGCTGGAAAATCTGACACATTTTGGCGACCAGTGACACCAATACAGTGATCAGTGCTAAAAAAATGCACTGTTACTGTACTAATGACACTGACAGGGAAGCGGTTAACATCAGGGGGCAATCAAAGGGTTAAATGTGCTCCTAGGGATTGCTTCCTAACTGTGGGGGAGGGGGGTACTTTGGCTTTGAAAAGACAGAGATCTGTGTTCCTGATTAGCAGAAACACAGCATCTCTGTCTCCCCTACTAGTAGAACGGTGATCTACCTCGTTTGCATAGGCAGACCGCCATTCTGCCTCTCTCGGGAACGATCAACGGGTCCCACCGGACCCGCTGATTGGCTCCCGCTGTGTCCAATCACAGCGGGAGCAGGTCGGCGGTGGCAGACATGCACTCTGCAGACACCGAAGCACAAAATGACGTACAGGTATGTGATTTCGCGCAGATGAGCCATGGTCGGCAAGTGGTTAAGTTAAACAGAAAGTGCAGTTTTAACATATATTAGCTGATCTCCAATAAAAGAATCTGGTGCTGAAAACAATATGTAGACTGCCTTTGCTGATGTCTCTGAAACTACTGGTTACCTGGCTGCCATGCTGACCAAGTGGCTATAAAATTTTCTGAAATAGAGCTTAGCAACGAGTATGCACAGTGGATGGAATCTTGTTTTTTTTTTTTTCTAGTGTTTTATTAATAAATATTTGTTAGCACATTATTTTTTTTATTTCTTTATTACAGGTACTTATATAGCGCTTGCAATTTATGCAGCACTTTACATACTATATAGATTGTACATTCATGACAGTCCCTGCCCTTAAGGAGCTTACAATCTAATGTCCCTAACTCCCATTTATACATACAAGAGCCAATTTAGGCAGGAGCCAAATACCCACTTGCCGGTCACCTAACTGGGAAAATATATCAGTACTTTAATGGTAAATAATGGGGTTATGGCTGCAGCTAGATGCCATATAATTTTTTACCTGAGGCGCCGGTCTTTCAGACAAAAGTGGTCCCAGTTTCGCATTTGCCACTGGATCACTTTTAGAAGCAGCCGGAGGGGTTTTTCTCCCCATCCTGATGCCTTCTGTTGGTTCCCGGGCTTACTTGGGCGATCGGTAACTCTGGGAACTGATCCGGCACTGGCAAAAGTGGGCACAGAGATGATAGAAGGAAAGATGGCCTCTGCTCAATTCTATGGCCTAAGAGAAATGGAGCAACATCATGACTTAACTACCAGTCCTGATCCCAAGTAAACAAGGCCATTTTATTTATTGTTTTACAGTAAAAGATCCAAAAAAATGTTTTTTTGATCTTTTGCTTTTAAGGTTAGAGGAGAGATCTGGGGTCTGCTAGACCCCAGATCTATCTATAAAGAAGACCTGTTATGCTGTATTTTTATCGTGAGGAACATTTACTGGTGGTGGGGTAAAAATCCAAATTCCCAGCCACTTGCTGGGGATTCAGATTTTACTCCCCACCACCAACACCACCCTATACTGGTGCCCAAAGGTAGCTGCCTAAAATGCCTTGTGCTGGCACGGCCCTGACTTCCTCAGTTGTTTTTTTATAAAACAGATTCAGTAAAGCAAGTTCTTGTCTGAATAAGACCCTTTGAGTTAAGAATTTAAAGAGTAAAAACTACAGTAACCTTTATGGTTAAGAAGAATGTGCAGAGAAATGGAGAAGCAGCCATCTGGCAGAGGAAGCAGTGATGGTGACAGCTGAAAGAGGTCCTGGTAGTGAAAGGTAGAATAGTAATTCCTACATCTCATTTAGTGTTAGGGTCATCATGCTGGAGCCTGCTGTGGTACAGGACCCTCCTAGAGACCAAGCCTGTAGGTCATAATGGGCAAGGCCTTGCAAAATATGGGGCTCCCCTCTGTGCCAAATGGCAGAATACAGTTAAAAATGTATTGTGAAGAAGCAAGCTTACGGAGTTAAGTGAGTGCCTAGAGCCATTTTCTCAAAATGACTTTGTAAGTTGGGTGTTTGGAAAGGTAAGAGCAGACTATGTCATTGGCTCAGGAAAGGATGGAGTTCTTCTGGAGGTGTGTGGGGGTTCAGAAGTGTTATGTGTCCACTGGCCTTAAGGTGTCATGAACCCATATTGAACCTGATTTAAAGGCGAAAATTAATTTGGCTTGCAATACACCTTAGGTGCTCCTAGGGGGAGATCCATTTAAACCACTTTTCATGTGTGCCGCATTTTTCTTCTTGATACCTTTACTATCTATTATACCTTTGGGCTTTTTGTTTGTTTATTTTGTCTTTATTCTTTGAATGTCTGTCTAATGTTCCGAAAGTCTGTGACCAAGTGTTTAAGGACCTGTTGAAAATAAGGGCGTTATTTTGTGAGTGTAGCTACAAATGGCGACATGATCTTCTGAATGTGGCTACCGATTTGGGGCATGGTCATGTGGTTATGGTCAAGTAGGCATGGTCAAGTGGGTGTCTCCACAAGTCTTTTTGAAAATCTGGTAACCATACTTATGACAAATGATCGTCAACCTCTCCTTGGTTGCCTTGATCCATTTTACAATTTCTGTAGAAAGCAAAAGTTGGTTGTTTTCAGTACTGTGCAAATTTTATAGGCAGATGTGAAGAAATGCTGTAAAGTGAGAATTCTTTGAAAAAATATATATATTTATTAATTTACAAAATGCAAAGTTATCAAACAGAAAAAAAATCTAAATTAAATTAATATCTGGTCAGGGAATTCAGAGATTTTGTAGGATCGGAGTCATGTGTATGATTAATTAATTGGACCCAGCAGGTGCTAATAATCATCAATTAAATATGTAGAATTAAATAAAGTCATTAGCTGAAACCAGAGGCGTAACTAGAACCTTCAGGGCCCCGATGCAAGAAACCATGAAGGGCCCCCCAGACCCCTGGCCGGGGCCCTTCCCTTCAAGCCCGGGGCTCTTCCCACTAATCCTGGGGCTCTTTAATCTCATTGCATGGCCTTTTATTATGGTCCCGCATCAGGATCCTTTCACAAGTTCTGCAGTGGGCCCCCTTCCTGAAATCTTGGGGCCTCCCCACAGTGGTGAAATGCCAGGGCCCGGTCGCAAGTGTGACCTTTGAGATCCTAGAAGTTCACCCACTGGTTTGCTACCGGGCCCCCTGGAGCATGGGGCCCGGTAGCGATTGCAACCCCTGCAACCCCTGTAGTTACGCCCCTGGCTGAAACAGAAAAAGCTGTGTAGGAGGTTTAAAACTGGGTGAGGAACAGCCAAGCTCTGCTACTAAGGTGAGGTTGTGGAAGACAGTTTCATGTCATAGGCATGGCAAGCCTGAGCCCAGCAACATTAGACAAGGTAGTTATATTGCAAGATCTCAAAGCAGACTGGGGTTTCAAGATGTGCTGTTCAATCTCTTTTGAAAAGCACAAAGAAAAAACCCACGCTGAGGACTGTAGATGCAAACCAAGGAAATGTAATGCAGCAGATGAAAGAAACATCATGCTTACTTCCCTTTGACATCGGAAGATGTGCAGCAGTGCAATCAGCACAGAACTGGCGAAAGCGAATGGGACCCAGGTACACCCATTTACTGTCCAGAGTTTGGCCACAAATGGTCTTCATGGAGGAATTGCAGCCACAAAGCCATACCTGCAATATGGAAACAAGGCTAAGCTACTCAACTATATACAAAAAAATAGGAACATGGGTTTAGAAAAATGGCAGCAATTGCTCTGAACTGATGAGTCAAAATATGAAATATTTGGCTGTAGCAGGAGTCAGTTAGTTTGCCTATTTGATCGGCACTTTTGCACAATAGTGCATATGGCCAGCATGGTAAAATGTAAAGAATATTAAACAATCAAATTCTTATGTGTGTCACCTATGTAAAATATTATACACTTTACTGACTATTGCAAAAACAATGAAATGTATTTATTGTGCCAAATTCCTGCATTTAATATAAAAGACACAAATAATAATGTTAATGATATTTTTTTCTTGACCTGTTTAAATATTGTTGATTAAAAGCTGGATTGGATTGATTGCTATAAAATTGCAATATATATAGCCAGCATGGTAAACTTACTGTATTGATCTACTGGTCTTTAGGGTTTTAAAACAGTAATAAACAGGGCTTTTTTCCAGTGAGAATGTGGTGGAACGCAGGTCTGGCACCTCCAGCACTGAATGTATGTAATGAGAAGGGGTGGCTGGGTTGTGCTACAGTGTCAACTGATGCTGGCTGCTGGGCGAACTGTTGTTGCTGGGGATATATTTTTGTGGGGGGGGGGGGTTATTGTTGCTGGGGAGAGCTACTGTTGCTGCTGGGGACATATTGTCTCTGGAGGGGAACTATTTTTAAAGGGGGGGGGGGGTTATTGTTGCTGGGGAGGTCTATTGTTGCTGTTGGGGGATCTACTGTTGAGGGAGCAGTCTTTTGTAGCTGGCTGTTGGAGGGCCTACTGATGCTGTCTGCAGGGAAATCTGCTAATGCTGCTGGGGATCTATTGTTTCTGGGGGGTATTTTGCTGCGGTTGGTCCACTGTTGCTGGGGGGGGGGGGCCTGTTGTTGTCGGCTGCAGGGGATCTATTTTACTGCTTTTCTTATCATTAACAAATTCCATACAAATTACTTAATACCACAAATGTTACTTGGTTCTACATTTTCTAAAAGGGGAGGTGGTGTAGGGGGGGAATCAAGTAATGGTGCTTATAGGTAGGTAGGGGGGGAGATAAGGGGTAACTCTGAAAGGGGGAGTTCCTGCACCTATTCTTTGAGAAAAAAAGCCCCGGTAATAAACCCAAAAACAAACATTTTATTGAGGTTTTCCAATTCTTGGATGTGGTGGATGCATTAAATTTTTTTTTTTAGGAGGGAGGGAAACCAGCAATCATCTATTCACTGAAGGATTTTATCACTTCTGGTCTTTGCTGTCACTTTTCCTGGCTGCTGTGGCCAGGGAAGAATCTATAATGTAGCCCTGCCCCCTTGTTGCATGGGTGTCCTCTTCACTTCTTATGCCCTGAGCCTGCTCCAACCCGTCTGACACTATTAGTTCGGTCATTGTGAATAACTGAGACCACAAGTGTTGCAGTGAATAAACAATGTTTGTGTGTGTGTATAGATAAATAGCTATTCAGTTAGTTTTCATGTGTCAGAACATGTCATTATGAGTGCTTTTAAACTTTGGTTTCACTTTTTAAACTTAGCGGCACTGTAATCTCACAATATCTCGTGAGATTACAGGCAGTCCACCCAGTTATACAAGAATTTCGGCCGTTTTCAGAGGAAAAACTTCTCCTCTGATCACCCTGTGAGAAGTGAAGTTCTCCGCCTTCTAAACTGGGTGCCAGAGGAGATCATTTTTCTCTGAGAGCTGCCGAGAAGTGAACTGAGAGAAAACTTCTTAGTTTATTAAACGTACACCTAAGTGTGTCCCTAGGGGCGTGATTCTAACTGTCAGGGGGCGTGGCTTGTTAGATCATCACAGAGACATACGATCCTACATAGCAGGATCGCATAGGCTCTGTCATGATCTAAGGGAGAATGACAGACGGCTGTGTTTACATCAGCCGTCTGTCTTGCTCCCTCTCCTGCGGGAGATCGCAAGTGGCCACACGCGCAGGGATTTCAGGAAACGAGCGGGGTGGGAGCGCACCGGCGGCGGCGCGTGCTCGCCCCTTAGAGGCTCATGGGCGAGTGACGTACCCATACGTCACTTTGTCCAGGAGAGGCGGCAAGTGGTTAATAGAGATGCAAACACTTGATTTCTCTCACCCAAACCAGGAGATTCGCTTCCCTCTGCGACCAGGCTCCGCTCTGCTCAGCGTCTCCATCCGCCTGTCAGCCGCCTTCCCCTCAGTCACGCCACCGAGACTCCTTCTCACACTCATGCTTCACTCCGGTGTCCACCACTAGGCCTCGGCCTAAGTTCCTGCGATCCGCAACAGCTCTTCCCCTTCTGTTCAGTGCACTGTCCTCGAGGCAAGAGAGGGAAGCAAAGTCTCGCCTCCCTTTATAGAACCACTCCCAGCAGGCTCCGTGCGTCCTGTTGCTCCCTGGGAGAAAGGTCTTTCTGTCTCAGCAGTCTATGATCCTGGCTCCTCCCGGACTACATATCCCATAATGCCCAAGTCACTATCTTGCAGAACTTTAATAACAGTAACAATAACAATACCATACCCAGCTACAATAACATAATATGTATGCTATCACATAGGAGACCAATACTGTAGCCTCTATGTGACAACAATTAAAGTTAAGTTAAAGAAAATGTAAACAATTAAAGGTACACCAAATCACTGGGTACTGAAATGGGTTGCTTTTATACGGGTGCACGCAATTTTAAGGCTTGACATGTTGCATACCTCCCAACCGTCCCGGATTCCGCGGGACTGTCCCGCAATTTGAAGGGGGTCCCGCGGAGCTGGGCTGAAGTCCCGGAAAATCTGGCCGCCGGATAATGTCTCAGATAATGCGGCTGCCTTCCGCCCCCTCCTCCTCCCAGCTCCGCCCTCGTCTTCCGTGTTCATCCATCGCTGCCGGCCGCCCCCTCCTCCTCCCAGCTCCCACTCGTCTTCTGTGTCCTGTCCATCTCTGCTGCCGCCCGCCCCCTCCTTCTCCCAGCTCCGCCCTCGTCTTCCGTGTCCTGTCCATCTCCGCTGCTGCCCGCCCCCTCCTCCCAGCTCCGCCCTCGTCTTCCGTGTTCTGTCCATCTCTGCTGCCACCCGCCCCCTCCTCCTCCCAGCTCCGCCCTCGTCTTCCGTGTCCATCTCTGCTTCCGCCCTCCCCCTCCTCCTCCCAGCTCCGCCCTCGTCTTCCGTTGCGATGGCATTGGCCGAGGAGGAGGCAGAAGGACTCAAGGAGACACCGGGGGACAGAGGGACAGGTAAGTGCACCGATCTTGGGGGGGGGCATGGCACGCTGGTCATTCTACATTAAGGGGTCACACTGGTCATTCTAAATTAAGGGGTCACACTGGTCATTCTACATTAAGGGGTCACGCTGGTCATTCTAAATTAAGGGGTCACACTGGTCATTCTACATTAAGGGGTCACACTGGTCATTCTAAATTAAGGGGTCACACTGGCCATTCTACATTAAGGGGTCACGCTGGTCATTCTACATTAAGGGGTCACACTGGTCATTCTGCATTAAGGGGTCACACTGGTCATTCTGCATTAAGGGGTCACACTTGTCATTCTACATTAAGGGGTCACACTGGTTATTCTGCATTAAGGGCTCACGCTGGTCATTCTACATTAAGGGGTCATACTGGTCATTCTGCATTAAGGGGTCACGCTGGTCATTCTGCATTAGGGGGTCACGCTGGTCATTCTGCATTAAGGGGTCACGCTGGTCATTCTACATTAAGGGGTCACGCTGGTTATTCTACATTAAGGGGTCACGCTGGTCATTCTGCATTAAAAGGGGTCACGCTGGTCATTCTGCATTGAAAGGGGTCACGCTGGTTATTCTGCATTGAAAGGGGTCACGCTGGTCATTCTGCATTGAAAGGGGTCACGCTGGTCATTCTGAATTGAAAGGGGTCACGCTGGTTATTCTGCATTGAAAGGGGGCACGCTGGTCTCTCTTCATTGAAGGGGGGCACGGCATGCTGGTCACTCTGCATTGAATGGGGACATGGCACGCTGGTCCCTCTGCATTGAAAGGGGGCACGCTGGTCATTCTGCATTGAAAGGGGCACGCTGGTCTGTCTGCATTGAAGGGGGCACGCTGGTCATTCTGCATTGAAGGGGGCACGCTGGTCTCTCTGCATTGAAAGGGAGCACTCTGGTCACTCTGCATTGAAGGGGGCACACTGGTCACACTGCATTGAAGGGGGCACACTATACCTTGATTACTGAAGGCCCCTTTCACACTTTTGTGACCTCAAAGTCACGCAATTTTTTACAGCGTTTTTTGCCGCAAAGCAATGCCTATTACATTTTTCTGTTTGCGCCCCCCAAAAGGGGGCATTTGGGTTGGATGGAGCTGGGAGCATTTGGGGTGGATGGAGCTGGGGTGGGCATATGGGGTGAATGGAGCTAGATGGGGGGGTGGATGGAGCTGGGGTGGGCATTTGGAGTGTTTGGAGGTTGGATGGGTGTTTGGGATAGATAGTGCTAGGGTGGGCATTTGGGGTGGATGGAGCTAGGGTGGGCATTTGAGGTGGATAGAGCTGCTGGGGGCATTTGGGGTGAATGGGGGGGGGTGTATGGAGCTGGGTGGGCATTTGGGGTGTATAGAGCTGGGGGGGGTGGATGGTGCAGAGTCCGACCCCTGCATTCTGTACATTACATACTCCTGTCTCCTGCATTCTGTACATTACACAATCCTGCACTATATACA
The DNA here is from genome assembly GCF_965119305.1 of Pelophylax lessonae. Lineage (NCBI taxonomy): Eukaryota > Metazoa > Chordata > Amphibia > Anura > Ranidae > Pelophylax > Pelophylax lessonae. The sequence continues at coordinate 439,588,711 of NC_138770.1, read as the reverse complement.
AAATACTGTACATTATATACTTCTCACCAAAGTCTTCATTGTCTCAACAGTTGCTGGTTGCTATGCAGTCTCTGACTATTTTAATGAAGTTCTTCTTTAAGGTAGACTGAGCAATCAAAACATATTTTATGAGTACTAGGAAGTCTGGGTTTTGTTTACCCTATCCCCTATCCCTTAAGCCCCTCCCACTGCTAAGCAATTGGCCACACCCACAATTTGCCGCTGCATGCTACGCGCGCCGCAGGTTTGCTTTTTCGTTTAGTGTCCCTCATTGCAAAGTTCAAAAGTTGGGAGGTATGCATGTTGGGTAATAATTTACTTGGCAGAACCTAATCTTTTATATTTTACCCAAAAAAATGGGTTATATGTTTTGTTACCTAAAAAAACTGTGCTTAACAAAACTGTTGCATCCTTATTGTGTGACTAAAATATTGGAACTACCACCCTTTTAAACTTAAGGATCTCAATATATCCTGTGGTTATGAACTAATCTTCAGGCCTAAAATAATTATTTTAACATGCATGCAAATTAACCACTTCCAGACCGCTCACAGTATATTTACTGCGGCAGTCTGGCTAGTACAGGCAAAATGACGTAGGTCTACGCTGACGACAATGGTCAGCGGGGAAGCCGTTGCGGGTGTCAGACAGCTCCGATTGCCGACACCCGCAAACGCTCCCCACTGAGAGAGAAGGACGGTTGGCTATTGTAAACGCAGCCCACCGTCCTTCTCCCTGGGATGATCATAGAGATATGGTCATCTCAGAAGCCACGCCCCCCACAGTTAGAATCACTCCCCTAGGCTCACCTTTAACTCCTTGATCACCCACAGGGTTAACCCCTTCTCTGCCAATAGCATTATTACAGTAACAGTGCATATTTTTAGCAATGATTATTGTAGTAATGTCACTGGTACCCCCAAAAGTGTCAAAAATGTCAGTTAGGGGTCCGATCTGTCCCCCGCAATGTCGCAGTCCTGCAAAAAAAAATCACAGATTGCCGCCATTACTAGTAAAAAAAAAAAAAAAACAATAAACATAAATCTTTCCTGTAGTTAGTAGACACGATAACTTTTGCGCAAACCAATCAAAATACGCTTATTGCGATTTTTTTTTTACCAAAAATATGCAGCAGAAAACAAATTGGCCTAAAATGTTAAAAAATTTTGATTTTTAAATATTTTTTTTGAGAATGTCATATAGCAGAATGTGAAAAATATTGTTTTTTTTTTTTTTTCAAAATTGTGGCTCTTTTTTTGTTTATAGCGCAAAAAAATAAAATCGCACAGGTGATCAAATACCACCAAAAGAAAGCTCTATTTGTGTAAAAAAAAAGGACACAAATTTTGTTTGGGTACAGCACCGCACGACTGCGCAATTGTCCATTAACACAGTGCCGAATCGCAAAATAGGTCCTGGTCATTAAGGGGGCAAATCATTCCGGTCTTAAAGTGGTTAAAGTGAAGTAAAGCTAATTGTAAACAAATGGCTGACAGTAAGGGTAATAATGACAGAAGCGACCCTATTGGGTCATTCTTCCGTCTGTCAGCTGTCATGTTCACTACGCAGCCCAGCGTACATATAAAGGCCCGATCCGTGTCGTGGCGATGTGATCCCTGTGCACATGCACGGGAGTAACGTGGTCGCGGCCTGACCTATATAGTGGGCAAAGGCAAGGGACCCGGAAAATAGACAGAGGAAAGATGAAAGCATATCTGTGCATACTAGCACATTATGGCATAACCCACATGGGGAGCCCTAAAAAAAAGTTTTATAGCAGACGTTACTTCCACTTTAATGCAAAAAATGGCTTTGGAAACAAAAGGATTAAGGATTGATAAACTGCAATAGTTTGTGTTATAATAGTTTGCAAACAAATAATGTTTCTTCTTCACTGATGTGCACTGGTAGACTGCATTAATAGGCTGCACCGAAGGGCACTGATAGGCTGCACTGACAGGCACTGATGAAGCGGAACTGATGAGGCAGCACTGATGAGGAGGCACTGATGAGGCTGCACTGATATGGGGTACTGATGGGCACTGATATGTGGCACTGATGTGCACTGGTAGGCAGCACTGATGGGCACTGATAGGTGGCACTAATTGGCACTGATAGGCAGCTCCAATGGGCACTGATAGGTGGCACCGATGGACACTGTTAGATGGCACTGATGGGCACTGATAGGCAGCACTGATGAACACTGATAGGCGGTACTGATGGGCACTGATAGGCAGCACTGATGGTGTCCAAAGGGCACTGAAAGGTAGCATGGATGGGCACTGATAGGCAGCACTGATGGGGATGCACTGATAATCAGGGCACTGATGATCAGTGTACTGATATGAGTGTAAATGTCCCCTGTCAGAATTGCCTATTACTGGCTCTCTTCTCCTTACGCTGTGACAGCACGTGAGAAAAGAAATGCCGAAAAAAGGCAAGTTTGTTTACAAATGATCTGCTGTGATTGGCCCTTTACCACGATCTGTGATCAGTTGTGCCCGTGGTTCTGTGATGACATCCATGGTCGCCCTCCCAGCCAGAACTGGACGACCGCACTGTAGCAGTCTTTTGGCTATAGCACTGTCAAAAGAAGGTTAAAGCAGAACTATTGGCAAAACTTTTTTTTTCATCGTGGATACAGTGTACCCCTGTCACATTTTTTTCTGACATCTGTGTTCCGTTGTGTAGATTTACCTTCACTTCCTGTTTCATAGCCAAACCAGGAAGTGAGAGAAAATCCCTGCAAATTAAGGGAGTCCGTTAGGGCCCCCAGGTCACCATAATTAGTGTACCCTTTGGAAAATGTCCACTCTATTACTTTTCTGCAGACAACCCAAAATCTGGGATTTACTTTCACTTTCAATGAAAAGGGTAAGCAGGACGAATAGAGAGGATAAATCTCCCTAACGAGGGCACAGACAGCCAAAAATTCGAACAGGTGTTCTAATCCATCTACACTCTATCCAAAATAAAAAAGTGTTGCCTTTAGTTATACTCTAAGCTCTTGTACCATTGCATTAAAGAGGTTGTAAACCCCCAAAACATTTTTTTTTCTTTTTGCAACCTGCAAGAGAAACACATAATGAGCTAGTATGCATCGCATACTAGCTCATTATGAAATACTTACCTTAGAACGAGCCCCCGCCGTGCCGTCTGCTTACCTGTATCATGGGTGACATGTCCAGTCGCCCGTCTTCCGGGATCACGGCATCCGGCCATCTGATTGGCCAGAGCCGCGGTGACGTCACTCCCGCACACGCGCGTAGGAGCCGACGATCACAGCATGGAGCTCTGAAGGAACGGCATGGAGCTCTGAAGGAACGGCATGAGCGGCCGTTCCTTCAGAGCGCATGCGCCAGTGACATCACTGGCTGCATGTAAGGTAAATATCTCCTAAACGGTACATGTTTAGGAGATATTTACAGTACCTATAGGTAAGCCTTATCATAGGCTTACCTATAGGTACAAGTTACAGAGGAGGGTTTACTTCCTCTTTAAGCCTCGAACACACTTGTTTTTTTTTTTTTTTTTTATTCGTTTAACCCAGCAGGGCTGAACAAAAAATAATTGACAGCTCAGAAGGAGCCGCTGTACTAACTATCTGACCTAAGTACAGTGATACCTCCTGCTGTTCTATTGTGTTCTGACAGGGGGGCGTCCCCCCCCCCCCCACCCCCACTAGAACACTGGTCGAGCCAATCGACAGACCTTTTCTGGTCATACCCATTCGGCTGGCTTCTGTTGGACGAACTCCAGTACACACAATGCCACTTGACATTCGGCCCATGTGCACTAGGCTTTACTGTCACGGAACCATGAACCAGACGTACAACAACAGATAAGTGAAAATAAGCAAGCTTTATTGAAAAACAAGCTATAAAGCAAAAGTCCAAACAGAAGGCGAAACCGAAGCAGAGTCTTTGCGAAGCCAGGGATCAGGAACCAGCAGGGTAGTCAGACGAAGCCAGGATCAGGAACCAGCAGGGTAGTCAGACGAAGCCAGGATCAGGAACCAGCAGGGTAGTCAGACGAAGCCAGGAACAGGAACCAGAAGCAGCAGCAGTCTTAGAAGCATGTGAACACAGGAGGACCAAGCAGGGAACTGAAGCCACAGAACTCCTATATATATGAGCTAGGCATCCAGCTCCTCCCAGTGGGAAGGAGAAGCCGCAGGGTGGGAGGCTACAAGAAACCCAGAAACCAAGATGGCCGCCAGCACATGTCAAACGAAGGAGAACAGCAAGAAGGTAAGACCATGACAGTACCTCCCCCTCAAGGGCCCCTCCTACGCGGAGTAAAGAACGGCTTCTGAGGGAAGCGTGCGTGGAAGGCTCGGAGCAAGGCAGGAGCATGGACATCTGCGGAGGGAACCCAGGAACGCTCCTCTGGACCATAACCACGCCAATGAACCAAAAACTGCACCCGACCGCGGACCAGGCGTGAGTCCAGGATATTGCTCACCTCATACTCCTCACGATTGCCCACTCGGACCGGACGAGGCCGAGGAACCGAGGAAGTGAAACGATTACACACCAGTGGCTTCAACAGGGAGACATGAAACACGTTGGAGATCCGACATCCAGGAGGAAGCGCAAGGGCATAGGCTACCGGGTTTACCCTGCGAAGCACTCGGAAGGGACCAACAAAGCGAGGCGCCAGCTTGGGAGTGGGCACTCGAAGGTTGAGGTTGCGGGTGGACAACCATACACGGTCTCCGGCCTGGTAGGAAGGAGCAGGCGCTCGTCTGCGATCAGCCTGGAGTCTCTGGCGCTGCGCAGAGACCTCAAGGGACTTCTGGATCTGTACCCAAGAAGAACGTAGGACGGAAAGGTGATCCTCCACAGCCGGAATATCCTGGGGAGAGAATACCTCCGGTAACACGGCAGGTTGGAACCCATAGTTGGCCATGAAGGGAGACGTCCCAGAGGAAGAGTTCACCGCCGTGTTCCTGGCAAACTCGGCCCAAGGCAGGAGGTCAACCCAATTGTCTTAGTGATCGGAGACATAGCAACGAAGGAATTGCTCCAAGGCCTGATTGGATCGTTCTGCGGCCCCATTGGACTGAGGGTGGTAGGCCGAGGAGAAGGAGAGATGAATCCCCAACTGGGAGCAAAAGGCGCGCCAGAACCTGGACACAAACTGACTCCCCCGATCCGACACAATCTCCTTGGGCAAACCGTGCAACCGGAAGACCTCCCTGGCAAAAATCGTGGCCAACTCCTGTGCAGAGGGTAACTTCTTGAGAGGAACACAGTGGCACATTTTGGAAAACCGATCCACAATCATGAGAATGACCGTATGGCCTCGGGATGCAGGGAGGTCCACAATGAAATCCATCCCCAGGTGTGACCATGGGCGCTCCCCGGTGGCTATGGGTTGCAGAAGGCCCAACGGAAGGTGCCGAGGGGACTTACTCTGAGCACAAACGGAGCATGCCGCTACATATGCGGCGATGTCGGAACGTAGGGAAGGCCACCAGAACAGACGTGAAACAGCCCAGGACAGCTGATTCTTTCGAGGATGCCCCGCGGTCTTGGAGTTATGGTAGGTTCGCAACAACCGAGTGCGCAACTCCTCAGGCACAAAACATCTGCCGTTGGGTCTCCCAGAGGGAGCACCAGATTGAGCCGCCAAAATCTGCTCACCCAGGGGAGAGGTCAGGCTGGTGCGAATGGCGGCCAGGATCTGACTCGGAGGTATGACCGAAGTCGGAATCGACTCCTCCCTGGACAGGTCGGAGTACTGCCGTGATAAGGCATCCGCCCTGATGTTCTTGGAACCGGGTAGGTAGGAGACCACGTAATTAAAACGTGACAAGAACAGAGCCCATCTGGCCTGACGTGGTGTCAATCTCTTGGCCTCAGAGAGGTAGGTCAGATTCTTGTGGTCTGTCAGGATGAGGACCGGAACCACCGAACCCTCGAGCAAGTGCCTCCATTCTTTAAGAGCCTGCACGATGGCCAATAACTCCCTGTCACCAATCTGGTAGTTGCACTCCGCGGAAGACAGTTTCCGGGAGTAAAACCCACAAGGAAGCAGAGGACCCTCTGGTGTTCTACGCTGAGACAGAAGGGCGCCTACTCCCGTCTCAGACGCGTCCACCTCGAGGACAAAGGGCAACCCAGGGTTGGGATGCGACAGAATCGGAGCCGACACAAAGGCGGACTTTAGAGCCTCAAAAGCTCGGATGGCCTTGGGCGGCCAGACCTGGGAATTACTGCCCTTCCTGGTCAGATCCGTGAGAGGCTTGGCTAGCATGGAAAAGTCCCTGAAGAACTTCCGATAATAATTGGCGAAGCCCAAAAAGCGCTGCAGGGAGCGAAGACCACTGGGCTGGGGCCACTGTAAGACAGCCGAAACCTTCTCAGGATCCATGGAGAACCCCTCAGCGGAAATTATGTAACCTAAGAAGGTTACCTGGGATCGGTGAAATTCACATTTCTCAAGCTTACCGAACAGCTTGTTCTCTCGTAACCGTTGCAACACTCGTTTGACATCCAGAATGTGGGTCTCCATGGACTCAGAATATACCAAGATGTCATTCAAATAGACCACCACACACTGCTGCAACAGGTCACGGAAAACATCGTTGATGAATTCCTGAAAGACTGCGGGCGCATTGCACAGCCCAAAGGGCATAACCAAGGATTCATAATGACCGGTCCTGGTGTTAAACGCGGTCTTCCACTCATCGCCCGCCTTGATCCTTACGAGGTTATATGCCGCCCTCAGGTCGAGTTTGGTAAAGACCGTGGCCCCTTTAAGGCGATCGAACAGCTCGGAAATCAAGGGTATCGGGTAAGCGTTCTTGATCGTGATGCGATTGAGACCCCTGTAATCGATGCAAGGCCTCAACTCACCGCCCTTCTTTTTCACAAAGAAAAATCCAGCCCCTGCCGGGGACGAGGATTTGCGAATGTGTCCGCGTGAAAGCGCCTCCCTCACGTACTCCTCCATGGCCTCATTCTCCGCTACCGACAGTGGATAGACCTTGCCACGAGGAGGAACGGCACCAGATTGTAACTCGATGGCACAATCGTATGGGCGGTGCGGAGGTAGGGCAACCGCGCGCACCTTATCGAATACATCCCGGTACTCCTCGTATTCAGGGGGCAACAGAGAGTCCGAGGAAGTACACAGCAACTTGACAGGCCCATGGATGCAACTAGCCCCACACTGCGGTGACCACGAGAGGATCTCGGCCGATCTCCAATCGAAAATCGGATTATGCTTCTGGAGCCAGGGGTACCCCAAGACCACCGAGTAGTGTGGAGACGAAATAACCTGGAAGCAGACCGACTCTCTGTGGACGGCACCAATGGCTAACCCCACTGGAAGGGTCTCATGAGTCACGTGTGGCGGCAGAAGGGGTCTGCCGTCTATCGCCTCAAGAGCCAGAGGAGAACCTCGAGCCTGCAGAGGAATGGAATTGGCGGCAGCGAACACACTATCAATGAACAAACCACCAGCACCAGAGTCCACCAACGCCTGGGTCGTCACCGAGCCCCCGACCCAGGAGAGGACAACAGTGATCAGTGGTTTGTCAACACGGGAAACCGGGGACGAGGAGACTCCACCCAAGATCTGCCCCCGACAGGATCTCAGGTGCGAGCGTTTCCCGAACGGTTCGGACATGCCAACCGAAAATGCCCACCGAGACCACAGTACATGCACCGGCCCTCGCGTCTCCGGAGTACCCTCTCCCCCTCGGACAGGCGAGCAAACCCCAGCTGCATGGGTTCACCCCCAGACAAGTCATCCCCAGGAGGCGTGGGAGGAGAGGGAGGCACGGGTGGGACAGCAAAGGTAGGCGCCAATCTGTTAGGAGGCCTCCGCAGACTCTCCTTAAAGGAAGGTCTCTCCCTGAGTCTGGTGTCAATCAATATCAGGAAAGAAATAAGAGACTCGAGCTCCACTGGTAGGTCCTTAGCTGCAACCTCATCCTTCAAGGCATCCGAGAGACCATGAGAGAAAGCAGCGACCAGAGCCTCATTATTCCAGCCCACCTCTGCTGCCAGGGTACGAAACTCAATGGCGTATTCAGCTACGGATCGTGAACCCTGTCTGATGGACATAAGGAGCTTCGCAGCAGAGGCAGCACGAGCCGGCACATCGAATACCTTCCGAAGAGAAGCAACAAAACCGGAAAACTCGGCAACCACCGGATTGTTGTTCTCCCATAAAGGGCTGGCCCAGGCCAAGGCCTTGTCCGAGAGCAGCGAGATTAAGAAGCCCACCTTTGATCTCTCAGTAGGAAAGGCATGTGGCAGCAACTCGAAATAAATGCCCACCTGGTTAAGGAAACCTCGGCACTGAGTTGGCTCTCCCCCAAAGCGCTGTGGAAGGGGGGCAGAACCGGACATATCCCGAAACACCGCAGGCGCAACAACAGGTGTCGGGATAGACTCTGGCGCAACAACCGGAGCGGCAGTAGGAGCGGGCCCAGGAGCGACAACCGACCCATCGGCAACGGGAGCGAAATGAGCCGTGCGTTCAAGCAGGGTTTGCAACTCCATGGCGAACTGACCCAACAGGTGATCCTGCTGATCAAGTCTGGCAACCAGCGTGGGTAGTGAGGATGGCCCTGTACCGTCAGAATTCATGGCCAGTGGTACTGTGCGTTCAAGCAGGGTTTGCAACGCCACGGCGAACCGACCCAACAGGTGATCCTGCTGATCAAGTCTGGCAACCAGCGTGGGTAGCGAGGATGGCCCTGTACCGTCAGAATTCATGGCTTGGTCCTAATGTCACGGAACCATGAACCAGACGTACTACAACAGATAAGTGAAAATAAGCAAGCTTTATTGAAAAACAAGCTATAAAGCAAAAGTCCAAACAGAAGGCGAAACCGAAGCAGAGTCTTTGCGAAGCCAGGGATCAGGAACCAGCAGGGTAGTCAGACGAAGCCAGGATCAGGAACCAGCAGGGTAGTCAGACGAAGCCAGGATCAGGAACCAGCAGGGTAGTCAGACGAAGCCAGGAACAGGAACCAGAAGCAGCAGCAGTCTTAGAAGCATGTGAACACAGGAGGACCAAGCAGGGAACTGAAGCCACTGAACTCCTATATATATGAGCTAGGCATCCAGCTCCTCCCAGTGGGAAGGAGGAGCCGCAGGGTGGGAGGCTACAAGAAACCCAGAAACCAAGATGGCCGCCAGCACATGTCAAACGAAGGAGAACAGCAAGAAGGTAAGACCATGACATTTACAGTGTAGGTACTGCTGTAAATGCCAGATATCTAGATAAGTAAATAAGATAAAGGATTCAAATTACATGAGACATTCATGCACATGTTCACATATGATGAATTATCTCCTGCAATAGAGGTGGGTGGAATTTGGGTACTTTAACCGCCTCCCACCCGGCCATTGTACATATACGGCCGGGTGGGAGTCTCGTCCTTCTGATCGGACGTTCCGGAACGTCCTTCAGAAGGAGCGAGATCGCGCCGCCGCGGGCACGCGCCGCCGCGGGCACCCGCAGCAGCGCGATCTCGATGTGCCTGTGTCCCTTGGACACAGAGCAACAAGATGCGTCAGGAGGGCCCTGTGATTGGCCCTCCTGATCACATGACGGCTGTGTCCAATCACAGCCGTCATGCAATGTAAATACAGCCGTTGTAACTGTGTTCCGTGAGAATTACCTACCCGTGAGAAAAACCTACCCTCGTCACTTCCGGTTCACGGCAGTGTGTGTAACGCGAGCAGTTACATTAAAACAGCTGTGCTGCACTATGAGTCATCTCCGCTCCTGTCACTGTCACTTCCCTGATCTTGGCTAGTAAATATAAAAGCGGCGGCGGGTGTATGAAAATATAAATCACGGAGCCCAGAGCCGCTTTTATATTTACTAGCCAAGATCAGGGAAGTGACAGTGACAGGAGCGGAGATGACTCATAGTGCAGCACAGCTGTTTTAATGTAACCCCCGCGCGGGTAGGTTTTTTTCACGGACACCGTGATCGTTTCCTACTAGTGCGCATGCGCACTAGTCTGATCCTCAGCTCTTCCATTAGGTATCCGGGGCTGTGAGCATGCGCACTGCTGCTCTGCTCAGCTGTTCCTGGCCGGAAGTGACGAGGGTAGGTTTTTCTCACGGGGTAGGTAATTCTCACGTTACACCGGCCTCGATCTCTTCTCCTCCTGACAGATCCTGTCAGTGAGGAGAAGGAGAGGATCGATACTGCAGCCGGGGGGATCAGTGAGTATTTCTAAGTACTCACTGATCACAGGGGGGTCTGTGCTGGTAATCAGAACATTGATTACCAGTGCAGCCCTGGGGGGGGGGGTGCCACTAGAGCCACCAGGGATGCCCACCCATGACCACCAGGGATGCCCACCATGGCCACCAGGGATGGCAAACAGGGCTCAGAGAGCCTGCCAGTGGTGCCCTCCTATCAGTGCTGCCCACCAATGCCATATATCAGTGCTGCCCACCTGTGCCCGTTATTGCCATCTATCAGTGCCTCCCACCAGTGCCCATTATTGCCCACCAGTGCTGCCTATCAGTGCCCATCAGTGCCGATCAGTGCTGCCCATCAGTGCCGCCCATCAGTGCCACCTATCAGTGCTGCCGATCAGTGCCCATCAGTGCTGCCTATCAGTGCCCATCAGCGCTGCCTATCAGTGCCCACCAATGCTGCATATCAGTGCTATCTATCAGTGCCACCTATCAGTGCCCATCAGTGCTGCATATCAGTGCTACCTATCAGTGCCCATCAGTGCTGCATATCAGTGCCACCCCATCAGTGCCACCCCATCAGTGTCTCCTCATCAGTGCCTGTCAGTGCGGCATCATCAGTGCTCATCAGTGCAGGAAAAAACGTATCTATTTACAAAATTTTATAACCTAAACAAAAAAACTTTTTTTTTTTCAAACTTTTCGGTCTTTTTTTATTTGTGCACCAAAAAAGAAAAAACCTGGCGGTGATCAAATACCACCAAAAGAAAGCTCTATTTGTGGGGAAAAAATTACATCAATTTGGTTTATGTACAGTGTTGCATGCCCGCGCAATTGTCATTCAAAACGCAACAGCGCTAAAAGCTGAAAATTGGTCTAGGAAGGAAGGGAATTTAAGTGCCCAGTATTGAGGTAGTTAATGAGAATCGGCTGCAATAAAAATGGAAGACACTCATCACAGTGAGGACAGTCATCTCAGTGAGAGGACAGAGGTGTAACTGGGAAAAGAAAAAGAGTAATACAGTAAATCAAACATATAACATTACAGTATACATAACTCCCAAATCCAAAGGTGTCTGTTTATGAAACAAAGAAAAGCCTGGATCCTTCAGGATCACGGCTGATCTCTCGTATGTACTGGTTTATGTAGCTGAGATGAGGAGCAGAGAACATGTTTTCCACTTCTCATCACAGCACACAACCGTTTTGTTACAAAGTGAGATCTGAAGATCTTCCTGGCCGTTACCCTGAAATATTTCCGTCCCAGATTCTCCAGCACAGAGGTGGAGAATCTGGGAGAGAAGCAGGTGTGAATAAAGGAAGAAGAGTTTCTTCATATATATCAGCACCAGTGGGTAAAAAATTGATATAAACAATATATGTACACTATATATTAGGGCTGATGAATATAATCGCCGAATCGATGCATCGCGATGCGACCCTTCGCGATTCTGCATCGATTCGGGGTGGTTGAATAATCGATTACCTAATGATGTCACTTCCGGGGGCGGGGTATACACGAAGAAGCGCCGCGTCGCATCATGAACCGCTGCACTGCACATGAAGTTCTGGCTGGGCGCCGGTCAGACCGCCCACTGCCTGCCTAGCCTATGCTCTGCGGCTCTGCCCTCCTCATCAGCGGAGTGATTCTGCGGAGGACTCGGAGAAGGCGGGAGGACCGAGGAGAGCGGGGGATCATGTGTGGCCGAGGACTCGAAGGAGCGGGAGGACCGAGGAGAGCGGGGGATCGTGTGTGGCCGAGGACTCGAAGGAGCGGGAGGACCGAGGAGAGCGGGGGATCGTGTGTGGCCGAGGATTTGAAGGAGGCGGGAGGACCGAGGAGAGCGGGGGCTGCAGAGGACTCGGAGGAGGCTGGAGGACCGAGGAGAAGACGCCTGCCACTGCAGGTAAGTGTACTGGTCAATCTGGCATTGAAAGGGTGCACACTGTGGTCAATCTGGGGCACGCTGTGGTCACTCTGGGGGCACACTGGTCACTCTGGCATTGAAAGGGTGCACACTGTGGTCACTCTGGGGGCACGCTGTGATCAATCTGGGGGCACACTGGTCACTCTGGCATTGAAAGGGTGCACACTGTGGTCAATCTGGGGGCACGCTGTGGTCACTCTGGGGGCACACTGGTCACTCTGGCATTGAAAGGGTGCACACTGTGGTCACTCTGGGGGCACACTGTGGTCAATCTGGGGGCACGCTGTGATCAATCTGGGGGCACACTGGTCACTCTGGCATTGAAAGGGTGCACACTGTGGTCAATCTGGGGGCACGCTGTGGTCACTCTGGGGGCACACTGTGGTCAATCTGGGGGCACGCTGTGATCAATCTGGGGGCACACTGGTCACTCTGGCATTGAAAGGGTGCACACTGTGGTCAATCTGGGGGCATGCTGTGGTCACTCTGGGGGCACACTGTGGTCAATCTGGGGGCACGCTGTGATCAATCTGGGGGCACACTGGTCACTCTGGCATTGAAAGGGTGCACACTGTGGTCAATCTGGGGGCACGCTGTGGTCAGACTCTGTAGTCCCCCTAGTTGTTGTATAACAGGCCCTGGTAAGGAGGAATGCTGGGCTCTGTAGTGCCCCTAGTTGTAGTACAGTAGGCCCTGGTAAGGAGGAATGCTGGGCTCTGTAGTCCCCCTAGTTGTAGTATAACAGGCCCTGGTAAGAAGGAATGTTGGGCTCTGTAGCTCTGTACAGAGCCAAGCATTCCTCCTTACCAGAGCCTGTTATACTACAACTAGGGGGACTACAGAGCCCAGCATTCCTCCTTACCAGAGCCTGCTATACTACAACTAGGGGGACTACAGAGCCCAGCATTCCTCCTTACCAGGGCCTATGGTACTACAACTAGCATCAGGTAACTCTTCAAACCTGATGTGGCCTGCTCTAAAGGGGGATCTATGAGGGGACCTGCTCTACTAAAGGGGGATCTATGGGGGAACCTGCTCTACTAAAGGGGGATCTCTGGGGATGCTGGCCTGCTCTAAAGGGGGATCTATGGCGACCCTGCACTAAAGGGGATCTATTCCATAGATCCCCCTTTAGAGCAGGGTCCCCATAGACCCCCCTTTAGAGCTCAGTTCCCCTGGATCCCCTTTAGGACAGGCCCAGGCTCCCCATAGATCTCCTTTAGAGAAGGGTCCCCATAGATCCCCCTTTAGAGAAGGGTCCCCATAGATCCGCCTTTAGAGCAGGGTCACCATAGATCCCCCTTTAGAAAAGGGTCCCCATAGTAATCGTAATGCATCGTGATGCATCGCGGAATCGAATCGTATCGAATCGCGACCCTAATAATCGTAATCGCATCGAATGGTGAGATAAGTGAAGATGCGCAGCCCTACTATATATACACTATATTGTCAAAAGTATTGGGACACCTACCTTTAAACGCACATGAACTTTAATGGTATCTCAGTGTTAGACTGTAGGATTCAATATTGAGTTGGCCCACCCTTTGCAGCTATAACATCTTGAACTCTTCTGGGAAGGCTGTCCACAAGGTATAGGAATGTGTCTATGGGAATGTTTGACCATTCTTCCAGAAGCATATTGTGAGGTCAGGCACTGATGTTGGACAAGAAGGACTGTCTCCACACTGATTCATCCCAAAGGTGTTCTATTGGGTTGAGGTCAGGACTCTGTGCAGGCCAGTTAAGTTCCTCCACCCCAAACACACTAATCCATGTCTTTATAGACCTTGCTTTGTGCACTGGTGCACATTCATTTTGGAATTGGAAGGGCCATCCCCAAACTTTTCCCACAAAGTTGGGAGCATGAAATTGTCCAAAATGTCTTGGTATGCTGACGCCTAAAGAGTTCCCTTCACTGGAACTAAGAGGCCAAGCACAACCCCTGAAAAACAACCCCACACCATAATCCCCCCTCCAGCAAATGTTTTAAACCAGTGCACAAAGCAAGGTCTAAAAAGACATGGATGAGAAGGTTTGGGGTGGAGTCCTGACCTTAACCCGATAGAATACCATTGGGATGAATTAGAGCGGAGACTGCGAGCCATGTCTTCTCATCCAACATCAGTGCTTGACCTCACAAATGCACTTGTGGAAGAGTGGTCAAACATTCCCATGGAAAGACTCCTAAACCTTGTGGACAGCCTTCCCAGAACAGATGAAGCTGTTCTAGCTGCAAAAGGTGGGCCAACTCAATATTGAACCCTACGGACTAAGACTGGGATGCCAGTAATGTTCATGTGCGTGTAAAGGCATGTGTCTCAATACTTTTGACAATATAGTGTGTGTGTGTGTGTGTATATATATATATATATATATATATATATACAGTATCTCACAAAAGTGAGTACACCCCTCACATTTTTGTAAATATGTTATTATATCTTTGCATGTGACAACACTGAAGAAATTACTCTTTGCTACATTGTAAAGTAGAGAGTGTACAGCTTGTATAACAGTGTAAATTTGCTGTCCCCTCAAAATAACTCAACACACAGCCATTAATGTCTAAACTGCTGGCAACAAAAGTGAGTACACCCCTAAGTGCAAATGTCCAAATTGGGCCCACAGTGTCAATATTTTGTGTGGCTACACAAATTTTCCAGCAATGCCTTAACCCTCTTGAGCATGGAGTTCACCAGAGCTTCACAGGTTGTCATTAGAGTCCTCTTCCACTCCTCCATGACGACATCACGGAGCTGGTGGATGTTAGAGACCTTGTGCTTTTCTAACTTCCGTTTGAAGATGCCCCATAGATGATCAATAGGGTTTAGGTCTGGAGTAGAGATCGACCGATTATCGGCAACACCGATATATCGGGGGCTGATATGCACTTTCCCTGATATATCGGAATCGGCCTTTTGATTTAAAGATATTGCCGATATTTTCGTGACATCACTCCGTATGTTGCACGCACACGTTCTGCCTTCTAACACCGAATCCCACGCCTGCGCGGCCCGTACGTGACGCCTTTTTACCGCGCGCACTGCACTTAAGACCGCCTCCCACACCTCCCACAACCTCATGTTACAGCCAGCTGCAGTCTGATCTGGTCACGCTGCCAGCCATCCATCCACCCACAAGCCCTGGCCTCAGCCACCCACCACAACAGGGTGCCAGCCCAGCAAGCAGCCACCCAGATGACATCAAGCCAGCCACCCGCCACCATGACCATTGTTCCAGCAAGCCAGCTACCCGCCACAACAGGTCAGGGTGAGTGAGTAACACCAAGCCAGCCGTCCACACAATAGGGTGACCCCAAGCCAGCCATCCACCATAGTGTTCCAGCAAGCCAGTCACCCACCACAGTGTTCCTGCAAGCCAGCCACCCACCACAGTGTTCCTGCAAGCCAGCCACCCACCACAGTGTTCCAGAAAGCCAGCCACCCACCACAGTGTTCCAGAAAGCCAGCCACCCATAACAGGGTGACACCAATACAGCCACTCACCACAGTGTTCCTGCAAGCCAGCCACCCATAACAGGGTGACACCAAGCCATCCAACCAGCCAAAACAGGCTGTTCCTGAAAGCCAGCCACCAATAACAAGGTGACACCAGTCACCAAGCCAGCCAGCCACCCATAACAGGGTGACACCAAGCCAGCCAGCCACCACAGTGTTCCTGCAAGCCAGCCACCCATAACAGGGTGACACCAATCCAGCCAGCCACCACAGTGTTCCTGCAGGCCAACCACCCATAACAGGGTGACAACAATCCAGCCACCCACCACAGTGTTCCTGCAAGCAAGACACCCATAACAGGGTGACACCAGTCACCAAGCCAGCCAGCCTCCTATAACAGGGTGACACCAAGCCAGCAAACCAGCCACCACACAGCCAACCATCAGCCACCACAGACTGTTCCTGAAAGCCAGCCACCAATAACAAGGTGACACCAGTCACCAAGCCAGCCAGCCCCCATAACAGGGTGACACCAAGCCACCCAGCCAGTGCCACCACAGTGTTCCTGCAAGCCAGCCCCCCAGAACAGGGTGACGCCAGCCACCAACACAGTGTTCCGGCAAGCAAGCCACCCACGACAGGGTGACACCAAGCCAGCCACGCTGCCAGGCTTCAGCCACCAACCCACAACAGGGTGCCAGTGCCTGCATCAGCAGCAACTTCAGCTTCAGCAAGCCATTTCTTTAATCTTTTTTGTGTCTTTCAAGTTGAAATGGAGATGAATAAGGAGAGAAAGAGTAAAAGTGTGGTTTGGGACTATTTCTCATCTCAAGCATCTCCAGAAAAAGCAGCAGTGTGCAACACATGTATAAACAACATAAGCATGGGATCAGTAACTGCAAAAAACCAAAATACCTCAAATCTTTGGGTCCATCTAAGAGTTCATCATATTGAAGTGTATCATGCAGCACAGAAAAAACAAAATGAATATCAATGTGATTTTGATGCAATACCTCCTCCACTATGCCAGGCAACAATAATAGATATGTTTGTGAAAAAAAAACAGATGTCACTGTCTAGATTCAGATGGAAGATCCCAACTGCTGGACAGAGTAAACACAGAGATGATTGTCACTGATAACCAGCCATTTACAATGGTGTCTGATTTAAGCAGTTGATGTCCATGTTTGAGCCAAGCTACACACTGAAGAGTGAGAAGTATTATCGAACCGAAATGCTGGCAAAGCTACACCAAAAGGTTGTTGACAAAGTAAAGGCTATGCTGCAACCAGAGAATGCTGGCAACTCACTCTCATTCACGATGGACTGCTGGTCACAAACAGAGTCCGAGTCACTACTCATTCTTACATGCCACTTCATTGACAGTGGATGGACAAAAAGGCAATTGGTGTTGAATACAGAAGTGATGCAAGGATCCCACACAGCTGAGTACAGTAGAGAAATGTTTCTAGGCATGCTTGAAGAATGGGGAATCAAGAAAGACAGAGTGATGCTTGCGCAACTTAGAGACAGTGGAGCAAACATGCCTGAAGCCCCGTACACACGTACCGATGGTCGGCATACAAATGTTCCTCTTTTCTCCCCGGGATGTCGGTGTCTGCTGAAAAGTGCAAAGACAGCACAAGGACAGCACAAGAATTTTGTCCGCCGACTGCAGAAGTGATGTCATGTAATGGTTAACTTTCCCTGTGTTTTCTATTTTCTGAGCATGCCCAGTCTTGCAAATCTGCGGTCTGTCGGCCGAATTGTGTACTGACAGGCGAACAATCGTCCGTTCTGGTGTCGGCATACAAAAATTTTCATGTTTGCAAGAAAGACTTTTGTCCGCGGATTGTGCGCAGACATCTGTCGGAGGCACCATACTAACACGCGTACAATCGGCAGATCCTTCGTCCACCGACGTTTGTATGCCGACGATCGGTACGTGTGTACGGGCCTTAAAGGAATGAGGCTTGCTGATACGTCAGACCTCTGTGTCATCATGGCACACAACACCCTCCAACTTTTAAATGATGGTCTGTCAAGCCAAAGAGCTTTGATTGATATATGTTTTGAGAAGCATGAAGAGATTAAACATGTTGTCTTTGATTCCTTGATATAAGAACCATGCTTTCTCTTCTGATGATGTATTGGCTAAGGCAAAACAATGGCTGACAAAAGATATGGAGGTGCAGGAGGTTCCTGCCGAAAAAGTCCAGAACACTACTTTTGTGAAGAGCAGCATGCTGAAAAAAACAAACAAATGTCCAAAAATACGTCAACGAACAGAAGAGAATCTGCTTCATCATCGTCTAATTGATCAAGACATTTTCTGTGTTTTATTGGGGCCTCATGCGGAGGATTCAATTTCTTATGAATCTGCAATGATGAGCCTTGATGAATGATGATGAACTTCATCTCTATTTGAAAGAAGCCGTAATTGAAGTCATCCTCTTCAGTGGTGGAGAGAAAATGAGGCACGCTACAAAAGACTTGCTTCCCATGCTTGAAGGTACCTCTCTCTCTCTGCTCCTCTGTCCTCCACTCCTGAGCATGTTTACGAAGTTGCAGCATTGTTTAAACAAAACAGAAGACCTTTAGAGCCCATTCAGACTAGCGCAACACGACTCTGCACGACTTGGGGAGGCGACTTGTCAGTCCCGTGCACCACGACTTCGGAGCGACTTGCAGGGACTTCACATAATGGAAGTCTATGCAAGTCGCTCCGAGGTCGCCCCAAAGTAGTACAGAACCCTTTTTCTAAGTCGGAGCGACTTGTGTCGCTCCTATTAGAACGGGTCCTGTACTACTCAATGGACCGCGAGCGAGTGCGACTTGTCAGGCTGACAAGTCGCCTGACAAGTCGCGCTAGTCTGAATGGGCTCTTAACAGGTGATCATGGACATGCTGAAATGTTCTGCTTTCTGCATTATAATATTGTTCTACTTAACTGGGAGTATTGAAAAGAGTAGTGTCCACTCCAATCCACTGTCTAGCTGTTGCCTAGCTTTTTTCTAGCAGTTTTGCACTGACTGCTGTAGTTGCAGTCAGTGCCCTACTGCAGAGGTAGTCCGCTGAGTGACTCCAATCCACTGTCTAGCTGTTGCCTAGCTCTTTTCTAGCAGTTTTGCACTGACTGCTGTAGTTGCAGCGAGTGCCCTACTGCAGAGGTAGTCTGCTGAGTGACTCCAATCCACTGTCTAGCTATTGCCTTGCTCTTTTTCTAGCAGTTTTGCACTGACTGCACTGCATTGGTTGCAGTCAGTGCCTTACTGCAGTAAGGTTACTGGTTCCAGTAATCCATGTCCTTAGTTTGCTTGTCTTCAGCAAACTGTTTGTGGGCTTTCTTGTGCATCATCTTTAGAAGAGGCTTCCTTCTGGGATGACAGCCATACAGACCAATTTGATGCAGTGTGCAGGATATGGTCTAAGCACTGACAGGCTGAACCCCCACCCCTTCAACCTATGCAGCAATGTTGGCAGCACTCATACATCTATTTCCCAAAGACAACCTCTGGATATGACGCTGAGCACGTGCACTCAACTTCTTTGGTCGACCATGGCGAGGTCCGTCCTGAGTGGAACCTGTCCTGTTAAACCGCGGCATGGTCTTGGTCACTGTGCTACAGCTCAGTTTCAGGGTCTTGGCAATCTTCTTATAGCCTAGGCCATCTTTATGTAGAGCAACAATTATTTTTTCAGGATTTTCAGAGAGTTCTTTGCCATGAGTGCGATGTTGAACTTCCAGTGACTCGTATGAGAGAGTGAGAGTGATAACACCAAATTTAACACGCTTGCTCCCCATTCACACCTGAGATCTTGTAACACTAACGAGTCACATGACACGGGGAAAGAAAAATGTATGTATGAACAAGGACATGACATTTTATTATAACAGAGCACACCTAGTTATTAAAAAACATATTGCAACAATATGACGACGTGTCTTACTATGAAACGCGTAGGAAGAGCCAACTCTGTGTCTGACGTCACCAACCAGGAAGATCCGCCGCTTTTTCCAGTGTCACCAGATGCCTGTTTCTTTGTTATGCTGCATATTTTTTATCAATCGATGAGTGTATCCTCTTTGAACAATAAATTCTAGTTTCAAGACATACTGCACCGTGAATTTTTCTTTCATTTTGTGATGCAACCTCCCCTCTTACTGGACGTTATTGAGTCATCTGTCCGCACAAAAAGTGAAGTGTATCTGATGTATCTCTGCTATGATCATTGCAATAGACATCCATTTCTATGTGCTGTAGATTACTGTGGAAGCACTGATCCCATCTTTCCGGTAAGGCGTTGTCTACTGTGTGTGGTGGAGGTGCATGTTCATCTGGATCACTTGTGTCAGTCTACCATTTGCACATTGGGAGGTGGAAATCTTTGCTTCATCTTCACTGATTGAACATATTATGGACTAATTATTATTGTTTTTAAGCGCTGCATTTTATATTTCATTTTGTTTATTTACTACCTGGTAATTGATGCTAGCTGCTTCTTTCTGCTAATATATTGGAAGCGCGGTTTTCTTTATTATATTTATACAGACTCCCCGAAGTCTTAAGGACCCATCCTCCCTGGGATGCTCACAGCTGTACACATATTCATCCTGCTATTTGCATTGCTTCATATCTATGTTCCAGATAGTTCTCCAGTTCTCCGGAAAGCAGTCAAAACTAGCAGCAGCTGAAGCACTGAGCAGACTTAACTAATCACATGCAGCTGATTACAGTGAGCACAACTAAATTGACCTGACACAACAATTACAGCCATATTGGTTAACAGTGAGACAAGCTAAATTTACCTTGCAAAAAAAAAAAAATAATGATCCACTGAACGCAGTGAGCCAGCACTAAATCTATCTAATCCTAGCACCTATCTAGGAGGGTGCTACAGATAACTTTGTCATTACTTAAGATAACAAATGCATTAGGAGAAATTTATCAAAACTGGAGCAGAAAAAAATTGGAGCAGCTGTGCATGGCAACCAACCTGCTTTTATTTTCAGCTTGCTCAGCTAAGCTTTGAAAATGAAAATATAAGCTATGCAAAGCCACTCCAGATTCTGGCTGCTACAGTTATGATAAATTCCCCTCACTGATTTGGCTCAAAAAAGGCTTTATCTTGGTAATATTGTCTTGCAGAATTATTTTTTTCTATGCAATCCTTAGTCAAAAGATGCAACTATATATATATATATATATTTTTTTTTTTCTTTTTTTTCACGTTAGACCAGTGTTGGTTTTAAAACTAGTGCTACTTTAGAGGTGCAGGGCATACCACACATACTAAAAATATTAAATTAGGGGTTTGGCCATGTGTAACTTACTCAAAGTCCAAGACTGGTTAAAGGAGAAGTATTTGACTGATTACCTTCTATATCACATTACAAAAATGAGTGTATTGATTATCTCTCTAATAGTAGTTAGTCACATTTAACCGGACTTCCTCTGTAATGTTGAAGACATTACATCAGTCATCTAAGTGACTTCCTCAGCTCTAAAGGGTATTGGGAACTTACCCCCAGCATTTAAAACCACACCCACAACTCAGTCAGTTTCTTCCTTCACTCACCATGGTGTCATGAAATGCGTCAGTGCAGATGCTGGTTGTTTAGGAATATGACAGTAGATTTGAAAGCTTGAGAAAACACCCTGTTCTAAAGTTTAGAATCAATTTACCATGATGTCATGTTTTTTTAGTTGTGAGAGTTGGGTGACAGTTGTGTTAAATCTCCCACCCCCATCCAGGAATGGCTGTTCCAGTTTGACGTTGATGGCCTATTTCACACCTCACTGTCCTTGAAAGAATGTCACTTATCTTTAACGCCCTGGTGCCCAACTCACAGGCCGAATTAGAGCCCCTGGCTCTTTGTGTGCAGCCTGAGGGCTGCTCGTCAACGTATACTAAGCAGAGTGGCAAGGGGGTGCAGGGTGTTGAAACTTGTTCTGTGATCCAGCACCCAGTACTAAAAGCAGTGTTCGCACACAAAACATTAAAGTCCTGGCCTGGGGAGAGACAGAGCGGCTCGAAAAAGTGTGATCAGGTAAGGGGGCATAGGGGAAGGGGGTTAAACTTTCACTGCCATGGCCAGCAATAGGAAGATTTTGTGGGTAACCTTTACTGCCATGACCAGAAATGGAGGGGATTATAGGGATTATAGGGGTTAACCTTCACTGGCACAGAATATGAATGGGGACGGAGGTTAGTTTCACTGCCAGTAACCATCAATCTAGGAAGGGGGGGTTACATTTCACTGCCAGTGACCATCAATGTAGGGGTGGATGTGGGGCTTAGCTTTCACTGCCACATACTACTAATACACAGGGATTATATTTCACTGCCAGTGACTACCAATATGGGATGAGGGCTAATAATACTCACACCAGTGCTGGGGGTTATTATTGCATCCACTAACACCAAAGTTATGGGTTATTATTATGTCTACTGACACCAATCCTGAGGCTTAATTATTGCGTTCATTGACACTAATGCTGGGGGTTATTATTAAGTCTATTGACATCAGTTCTGGGGATTATTATTGCGTCCACTGACATCAATGCTTTGGCTTACTATTGTGTCCTCCGACACCAATGCTGGAGGTTATTAATGTGTCCACTGACATCAACACTGAGGCTTATTATTTCGTCCACTGACATCAGTGTTGAGGATTATTAGTGTGTCCACTGGCATATGTTGGCGTTGATTATTGCATCCACTGACATCAATGCTGGGGGCTTATTATTACATCCACTGACATTAGTGTTTGGGATTATTATTGCATTCCCTGATACCCATGCTGGGGTTATTGTACTCCAACTTCTTCAGTGTGCATTGCAATTTGCTGCAAAAAATGCAGTGGGACAACATTTTTTGGGGTGTTGATGTGTAAAAATGTGGTGCTATTGTGAAGCTCTCTAGAAAGTATCGGTGGCCGCAATTAAGACCTTCTATAATTTTTAGGTTGACCAAGCCTACTTTAAGGTGAAGGGAGGCTGCTGAATCCTAACATGCAGAGTCCACCTTCTATGTTTGCCCTTTGCATGCCTTACTACACTGAACTGCATATACCAAGTTACTTGTTTTTAGGGGTTGGATCTTTTGGATGAACAAGCTTTTGTCTCAGCAAATGCTAGTATAAGCATAAGTGTGTACAAGTACAAGCTTCTGTTTCTGCTGGGCTTGGGGAAAAAAAACAGGGCTAAGATGTGTGTTAAAAATCCTCCTTAGTTTTTCCAACACTCCAGTTACCTATGGGGTAACTATATTAGCTATTGTGTTCTATTTCTTTACTCGGTTTGATGACCTTACGTGTTTGCCTAACTTTGTCTTTCTTTTTTTTAACAAAAGCCAATACGGGCTTCAAATCACTTCTGAGATATATGTGTTCTTAGACTCCAGATTGTGTTTGTTGTAACCTTCTCAGCTCAATGTTGTATAATTCTAGTCACCCCAAGTTTCTGTTCAAGTTGGGAGGACATTAGGTTCAGCAGAGCTCTATAACACCAGGTTGAAAAGATGGCAAAGGCTATTCGGTTTGCAAGCTTAGGGAGTGAGGTGAAGCTCTGTTGACTTCCATCATTCAATCATGTGCAAGCAAGAATATATTTTTTTTTTTCCGTGCACAGGATAGGATATTCTTTGCAAAGTGAATTTTCACCAAAATTCCAAAATTCATTTGAAAAGTGAACACCGTATTTGTCTTTAGTAAATTAACCAGATAGCCTCAAGAGTGGGAATACAGATCCAAAAAAGCCACCATACAAAGTATTCATTCCAAGTGAATTACATTTTTTTGAGTTTGGAAAAATAAATTAGTACATTTTTGGTTCATTAGTCTAACGATATATATTAAAATGTATGATGCTTATAATTCTTTAATGTTGATTACCTTTATTATAGGCTGTGAACCATCTGATAGGGTAAAATAAAGCATCAGTAAATTCTTAAACCACAGGCTGACAAGATGATAACAAAATGTTAACTCTATTATAACCTCCTGGTAATAGAAATAGAAGGTTAAATATCCATCATCCGTTTGGACTAATTTATATTTTGCTGTAATCATGTTTATTATTATATTTTACATGTCTTAATAGAATAGTTTTATGATATGTCATTGAATAATACTACTTTGTGTCATGCTGTAGCATAAATAGTGTATTTGTTGATAGAGGTAAATATCATTGTACAAATGTTGAATCTGAAGGACTAAAAGCTTAGTAAAAGACACTAAGACCACTTTGCAAAAAATTTTATTTTTTTCGAGAACTTTCCCCAATAGCCTTAATCCTTCTGATGGTGAATTTTAATTCATGTAAATTTAAAGAATTAAAATATATATTTTAACAGTCAGTATGAAACCTGATCTATATTTGCTATAATTCTTTACATCTACATCATTAAAAAAAAAATGTAGGGATGATGGATTAAATTTAGTCCCAGGAGCTCTCAGTGGTAAGTGTCAATATTGCTCCCCATGGCAATCATATGGTTTGCCTACACAGACATTGGATTGCTTTGTCATGTGAAATATTGTGTGTTACCCTGTGAGCAGTGGAGCCAGTGGGTCCAGGAATCATTGTTTAGAGTGACAATAACATTGTGTCATTGAATAGAGAAACGGCAAAATCAAAAATTCAAGTGGACCCAGACAGAATGTCCTGACCTTTAAGAAAAAGGCTGATTTGTTACGGTATAGCTGCCCTTCATCTTCTGTCCTAATCCATTACACCTATCTAAGCAAAGTTTCTCATACATTATGTATTGTTTCCCATAGATTCTTTATGTCCTTAGTACTATGCTCATATAGAATGTTCTTCTATTGCCTGCAACTTGCTGTTATTTTATAATAGCTTTATAGCCTTATGTCATTTTTAAAATGCACAATATATATCACTATTTAAATAATTCAAATAACATTTTAAAGCATAACTGGAAAATGCTGGTGATGGCCAAGAAAAGTTCTACTTTATATTTTATATATATATATTTTTTTTGTGTGGGTGTTTGTGTGTAATTTGAAATAAATACTTTTTAATTGCCCTATAGGACTGACTGACTAAGTTATGTTATATATTCTGTGGTAGCGAGTAAATGCAGTGCTTAATATTTATTATTTTTACATACTGTATATGGAACCAGATGGATTAATTAAGTGTGGCTGTACTGAAATCTGTAATTGTCTCAAAGATTTACATACCCATCGTTCCTTTCTATCCACTTACACCACTGATTTATGTAATTATTTGGCCGCTGGTTGCTTGGCCGTCGGGCAGTGAGTATATTTCTTTTTGTCCATTGTTGGCATATGTAAAATCAATGGCTACTTATCTTCAGCGTGAAATGTTCTGCATAAGTCAATGAACTTGATCCTTGGTTGTTTGAAGGAAAGAGATTTGTCGTAAGCCATCTGCCATGTTTGGGGGGAAGAGTACTTTCCTCTTAACGCTATTACTTTCACATTTTCCCATATCCCTGTTGTCTGGAAGTATTACCAACCTTTAAACCTGCATTTGTTCCAACTGTAATTCTAAATACTTAGCTCTGATTTTCGCATTGTTTGCTATTCTCTCTTCTGCACACGAGAAAACCTTTAAAGTCAATTAGCATTCTAAAGAATTGATTCAATTCTGTGTTCCATTAAAGTCAGCTAAATTGATGCACTGCATGTCTTTATTCCAAATATAAAGCTGGACAATTAAAGCTCATGTCTCTTTGCTCAGCTTTTGATTCGGCACAAAGCTTTCCCACTTGCTGCCTTTGGATTTAATGTTAACAGTCAGTTAACAGAAGAGATGCTGTAACAGGCATAGCAACAGTCCTTGTTTTTGCTCAATCAGTCTGTGTTCCAACTATCAGTTTGATTTATTTCTTCACACTGACCCTTATTCAGCACTTAATTATCCTTGTGACACAAAGAAAAAAGACAATTGCTGACTTTCTGCGGAACAACTGTTGACCTGATGGACAAAATAATGTAGGGAGGTCAAAGGGCACACCCCCTTTGTAGAGCCTACTTCATTTCTCCAGACATAGGTCGCACGATGATGGTGTTAAGCGTGGTCAGTCTAAAATCAGCATGACTTTTGAGCCTACTTGAGGGTATATATAACTTTATTTTTTCAGACGATCCTAATTAGCTAGAAAAGATTAAATCAATAGGAAGTATGAAAAAAATGGAAAGTTAAATAAAGTTAAGTTTCCACGGATACTTTTTTTGTTAAAGAATACCAAATTAAAAAGCATTCTTAGGGTTTTGTTCACCATTCTCTCAGAAAAATCTTTGTCTCTGGGCAGAAATATTATGCCATTAGGTAATAGACTGTAAATATTATCTTATACTACCAACACAACACACAATCTGGGGAATTCATGAAGATCGACTATTTTAGAATTCTGTTGTGTCTCTCTATGACAAATGTTGGTGCGGGCTACAGATCCATATACCTGTTGGAAACAAGCACGTGAAATGGGGCAAGCACTGCATGCAGAGGAGCACAGAGACTGTAGTGTTTATAGCAACATTCCGTCCTCAGTGCAATTGTGCTCCCTCCTGCTGCCGCAGCTGTCGCACAGTGGAACACTGAAAAGTTTTGTAGCTGGCTAGGTGGCGCCTAAAAAGGGAAGCTGAGATACTAGTTCCCCATTATATTTGTTCCCCTTGTGATTGCCAGAAGTCAGTGGATGAATGCATAGCCAATTGACAGCCTGATATTGGCTATAGAATCAACCCACTGCCAGGGCCAGATTAACATAGGGGCTATTGGAGCTGCAGCTCCAGGCCCCTACCTTAATATAGGCCCCGGGTTGGCCATATTCACTGTTACCGCTCTTCTGTCACTTGTAAACACAGAAGTCTGGCTTCTATGCTCGCTTCCCCAGGCAGCTCCCTCAGAACCTCCCCACACAGCACGAAGGCCGGACAAGGAGGGACAGTTGCCAATGCATGGGTGTGTTTATGGGCTTCAGAGACAGCATCCCATGTTGAATTAGGCATGCATGGCTGCACCCTTCCTCCTCTGGGTGCATGCCAAGGCACGGCCCTTAAGGCCCTTCAAAATCCTCAGCACCAAGCCCATGATGCTCTTAATCCGGCCCTGCCCACTGCCATCTGTCAATCACAAGGAGAGAGCAAACCTGATAGGGAACTAGTGCCTATTATCAAACTTTATTGATAACTGTCATGGTAACTGATTGCTAGGAGGCTGATGGCTGTGAACGGGTGTGCTGTAACGACAGCAAACATGCCATTCTGCTACAAAGCGTACAAAGACAAGCACTCTGCCTGTCTCTGTACACCAGACTACAGTCAGGGGAATTCACAATCGCATTTACTCCACAAGTTATTTCGCAGATGCACATGTAACCTGAGCACCTCATTCACTAACACCTAAGATTTGTTTTCTTGTATCTTGCATCTTGCACCCAGGGCTTTTTTTCTCAAAAAATAAGTGCAGGAACTCCCCGTTTCGGAGTTACCCCTTATCTCCGCCCCTACTTACCTCTGAGCACCATTCCTTGCTTCCACCCCCTACAGCAATTTTTCTCAATTCCAGTCCTCAAGTACCCCCAACAGGTCATGTTTTCAGGCTTTCCATTATTTTTCACAGGTGATTTGATCAGTTTCACTGCCTTGGTAGTTACCACAGCCTTAGGGAAATCCTGAAAACATGACCTGTTGGGGGTACTTGAGGACTTGAGTTGAGAAACATTGCCCTACGCCACCTCTCCTTTTAGAAAATACAGAACCAAGTAACATTTGTGGTACTAAGCAATTTCTATGGAATTTGTTAATGATAAGAAAAGCAGCAAAATAGATTCCCTGCAGCCAACAACAACAGACCCCTCCCAGCAATAGTAGATCCCACCAGCAACTGTGAACCACCCGCAAACAAAATACCCCCCAGTAACAATAGACCCCCAGTAGCAACAACAGATGTCCCCATAGGCAGTATCAATAGGCCCTCCAGCAGTGAGCTACAATAGACTGCTCCCTCGACAGAAGATCCCCCACCAGCAACAAAAGACCTCCCCAGCAACAATAGATCTCCCTCCTGTAAAAATAGTTCTCTTCAAAAAACAAAAGCAAAAATATATCCTGTCCAGCAACAATAAATCGCCCAGTAGCCAGCATCATTTGACACTGTAGCAAAACTCGGCCACATATTCTACATTTTATAAAATAATTTTTGTTATTGGAATTAAATAAATGTTCCCTAACCATACAAATGATAAACTTTATATAAAATTAAAAACTTCATTTAAAAGGACTACTTTACTAGTAGATATTTTATTTATTTATTTATTTTTTACTCTTTTTGTCTATTTTAAACATATTCACAGGTGTGTCCGCACCATGTATGTGAATTTAAGACTATTTACTCCATTGTTTATAGATGTAAGAAACATGTTAACCAGTTTCATTATCTACCAACTTGAGGGAATTACGGTACTTTTCAATTATGTGCAGTAAAAACTCCACAGATAATGAAATGGGCGGCAGAGATTTTTGAATCTGGCGCAGACCATTTTAAAGAACCATATCACCAGAAAAGTGTTGTTAGGGCTTTACTGAATTCCCTGGAATATTAAATAAAAACTGAAATTGTAAATTCAGTACCCAGAGCTTAAAGTGATTGTAAATGATCACCTTGTAAAACAACCCATTCAGTTTAAAATAGAAATGAAAGGAAAAACCTTTTTGTATAGATATAAAAACACATTATAAATATATTCTTTCCTCTTTTCTTTTTTATAAGTGATCACATTCTTTTTGTTTTCAGCTGCATAAGAGAAGCAGCAGCACACTGATCTTCCCAGTGAATGGCTGTGCAATGGGGGCATGTCAGGACAAGTCTGATCATTAGAGGAGAGCAGGCTGAGTTCCCAGCACAGCTAGAGAACTGACCACAGTGTGTGGTCTCCTGCTTAGTGTGGTAATTTTGTAATAGGACAGCAGAGGGACTGGCAGGAACACCAGGGATTCCACACAAAGGAAGCAATACAAAGAGAACAGGATACTTTCACATACAAGTACATGGTACAGCAGCCACATATCAGGAATATGAAATGTTGGGGTAACAAACATTAAAGCTTTAAAGCATTGGGACTGCTGTACAGGTAGCTTGCATCCTGATGTTAAGGATTGTTGGAATAATAATATTGGTACAAAGACTCCCTAATCAGGGACATAGATAAGGGGGGGGGGGTTGAAACCCATTCCCTCCCCCTAGCGCATCGGTGTACAATAACTATTTAAAAAAAATGCATTGTTATTTTAATGCTGCTGCCTGCTGTTACTCCACCTGACCACCTGGAGCGCCGCCTGGGCTGTAGGCTTGGCTTGGGATGAGGGAGGCTCTGGCTGACAGTGCCTTTATCTGTCTGCTCCGCATTCAGACCTCCCTTTCCATGTGATGCTAGGTCTTCTGGTCTTAGCTTAAAGTGGTAGTAAACCACAAAAATCTTCTCCCTGAAAGCTAATGGCATAATGTGCTAGTATGCATCAGATACATTATTTTTATTATTATTATTATTACATTGTTTTTATTATCACTTTATTTTTGCGTGGCTGTTTTGTTACATATTTGAATGTATTCTGTGTTAATTATCTCACAGCAGAGCAGAGTCACTGCTTATATCACCAATTAGTTGTGGTTTTAATAATGATGTTTTCTAAGCACAGTTTCAAATTTTGGATTTGTGTGTGTGTGTGCCTCTTTCCCGTGTGTGTGTGCATGCCTCTTTCCCTTGTGTGCTCCTCAGGCTAAAACTGCAGTGCAGAATATCTTCCTGTCATTGATTCATACTATAACTAGGTACCTGAGATTGTGGGAACTGCTGGCAAAGTTTTTTAACTGAGGTGCTGGGTGCTGAGTCTTCTATAATTGCTGTTGTGTTAGTCTGTTAGGCCCTGACTGTTCACATGTAGCAATATGGGATTGTGGGCAGAATATCCCTGTGATTCCGCCCACCGCCAC
Source organism: Pelophylax lessonae (assembly GCF_965119305.1). Taxonomy (NCBI): domain Eukaryota; kingdom Metazoa; phylum Chordata; class Amphibia; order Anura; family Ranidae; genus Pelophylax; species Pelophylax lessonae. Next base: position 439,559,156 of record NC_138770.1, on the reverse strand, counting down.
ACCAAGATTCCAATCCAAATCGCACAGCAATGCTAGCAAAACACAGCATGTGTGTGTTTGTGTTCTATTCATTTTTTAGTGACACCAAATTGTGGTGTGGTTTTGCTGTGATTATTGAGCGATTTATCACACAAGGATCCAAAACCACACCATGTTTTGGTGCCACTAAAAATGAACGTAAAACACAAACACACGTGCTGCCTTTTGCCAGCATTGCAGTGTGATTTGGAATTGCAGGCAGAATCATGGGAATACTGCCAGCCCATGATCCCAAATCACTACATGTGAACAGGGCCTTAATGGCATCGGCTAAGGCTGGGCTGAGTCTTCCATTGCTGTTGTGATATTGTTGTGTTTCCCGGGTGCACCGCATTCTAAGTATCTTCTCTTTTTCTGTATGTATGGACTCTGCGGTGTCTGCAAAGGACCACTTCTCTTGTCCTGTATGCCTGTTTAACAAAAAATCAGTGTGTGCTTTGCTGCTTCCTTCCACAAGATGGTGCCCTTTGCATCTGCCCAGTAAAGATCCCAAATTGCTACATGTGAACAGTCAGGGCCTAACAGGCTAACACAACAGGCCCTGGCCTCAATGTATTTTATAGGTACAAGGAAGTCCAGGTTTTATTTAACCATGTCTCTTAGACCCTCCCACTCTAATGTTTTGCCACACCCACTTTTTTGCTGCACCCCGCTTCACGCACCACAAGTTACTTCCTCCCTGTCATGTCCCTCATTCTCGGATGTGAGGTATGTTCTGTATGCATGAACAATGCACAGTGCCACTTCTCTTGTCTGGTATTCCAGGTTAACAAAAAAATCAGTGAGTGCTTCCTTCCACAAGATGGTGCCCTTTGCACCTGCCCAGTAAGATTGGCTATTACAGTGCACCACCCTGTGGGCAGGCCAATGGCTGAGGGGGGGGAACACAATAGCACAGCTGGGGAGTTCGTTGTACTAACACAGCGAGTTTTAGTACAGTGATTTGTCCGTTTTTTTTTCCTTCAGCCAGTACCCAGCTTTAGGCTGGACAATATCCAACCAAACTGGGCAATGTTCATAAGAACTGGAAGAAGGAAAAACTAAAATCGGGCTCAATTTTCAAGAGGATCTGAGAAAATAGAATTAAGAATGTGATTGCCTACTATAGTTTTCTCCTTTTTCCAGCTTTTTTTAAAATTTGGCACAATTTGTTTTTTTTAGAAGGCTTTTACTTAGTACCTACTGTTAAATTCCCCCCCCCCCCCCCAGAGCAAACATTTATCTACGGCCCTGTCCCTAAGCTACCATTTTTCAAAACAATATAATTAATCGTCTTTGAAATTATTTAATGGTATTTGAGGAAGATAAAGGTTTGCAGCAAGAGCCTACAGCACTAGAATGTAATGGAGCAGTCATTTAGTTATTTGTGCAGATATGTAGAAAAGCTCAGCCCAATTTGTATTTGGCAAGACTGAATTTATTCAAATCTATATTGCACACATGGTAGGGGGATTTAATAAAAGGGTAAATCAAGGGTCCAACTGTTTAACTAGTATATGCTGTGAATGTGTATGAGTATATTAAGGGATACAGCCTCAACTGGTAGTGGCAGTGCACAAGACAGGGGCATTCAGAGACAGCCCAAGAAAGTTTGTCTTGCACTTTAATTCAGCAAGGCAGTAAAGACAAACAGTTTAATGTATGACGGCTTTATGGAGAATACCCATAGCATAAACCAACAAAACATCTGTGCATCTGAGTCACTAACTAAACTTATTCCAGTTCCCAGTGGCATACCTGGAGCATTTGGCACCCGGGGTGGATCATATATCTGGCACCCCCCCCCCCCCCCACACACACACACACACACACACACACACACACACACACACACACTTTAAAATCTAAAAACACCCGCAAAAAATTGTAATGTTTCCAAGAATATTTATTGCACAAATTTCACAGTGCCCTTTGCAGTCTGCCCCCCTTGTCTCTCCAATCACAGTTCCCCCTTTTGCACTCTCTGCCTCCCCTGCACAGTCCTACCTTTGGCATAAACAGATAGTTAATACTAATATCAATGTGTTTAAGCTTGAGTAAGAGATTGGAGACATGCTACAGGAGATGGTCAGAGACTGCGGACATAGTACAGGAGATAGCCAGAGACTGAGGACATGATCCAAGAGATGGTCAGAGACTACGGACCTAATACAAGAGAAATCAGAGACTGAGGACATGATACAAGAGATGGTCAGAGATTACGGACGGGATACTAGAGATGGTCAGAGACTGCGGACAACATACAGGAGATGGTCAGAGACTGAGGACATGATACAAGAGATGATCAGAGACTGCGGACGTGATACAAGAGATGATCAGAGACTAGGAACATGATACAGTAGATGGTCAGGCACTGCAGATGTGATACAAGAGATGGTCAGAGTCTGCGGACGTGATACAAGAGATGATCAGAGACTGCAGACATGATACAAGAGATGGTCAGAGATTGCGGACATGATACAAGAGATGATCCGAGACTGAGGACATGATCCAAGAGATGGTCAGAGATTACGGACGGGATACTAGAGATGGTTAGAGACTGCAGACAACATACAGGAGATGGTCAGAGACTGAGGACATAATCCAAGAGATGGTCAGAGACTGAGGACATGATCTAAGAGATGGTCAGAGACTGAGGACATGATCCAAGAGATGGTCAGAGACTGAGGACATGATCCAAGAGATGGTCAGAGGCTGAGGACATGATCCAAGAGATGGTCAGAGACTGCAGACATGATACAAAAGAAGGTCAGAGACTGCAGACATGATACAAAAGAAGGTCAGAGACTGCAGACATTATAGAGGATAGAAGAGCACTAGGGGGGCCGGACAGCACAGGGCAAGCAGAGAGCACTGGAGGAGCTGAAGGGCATGGGGGGGGGGGACTGGAGAAAATTAAGAGGGGTTGGAAAAGCATTGCAGGGGGGTTGGAAGGCGCAGGGGGTGGAGAGCACTGGGGGGGGCAGGGAAAATTAGGGGGATGGAGAGCACGGGGGGAACTGGAAATCACTGAGGGGGGAGCCAGGGAGCACAGGGGGGTGTAGAGCACTGGGGGAGCCAGAGAGCATGGGGGGATATGAAAAGCAATGTGCGGAGCGGAAGAGCACCGGGGATGGGGCTAAAGAGCACTGGGGGGGCTAAAGAGAACGGGGGGCTAAAGAGAACGGGGGCTAAAGAGCACTGGGGGGCTAAAGAGCACTGGGGGGGCTAAGAAACGCTGGTGGGTGGCGAGGGCACTGGGGGGTTAAGAGCATGGGGGGGTTAAGAGCAGGGGGGTGTTAAGAGCACTGGGGGGTTGTTAAGAGCACTGGGGGGATTAAGATCAGGGGGGTATTAAGAGAACTGGGGGATGTTAAGAGCACTGGAGGGGGTGTTAAGAGCAGGGGGGTGTTAAGAGCACTGGGGGGATGTTAAGAGCACTGGGGGGTGTTAAGAGCATGGGGGGTGTTAAGAGCACTGGGGGGGTGTTAAGAGCAGGGGGGTATTAAGAGAACTGGGGGGGGTGTTAAGAGCACGGGGGGGGGGTGTTAAGAGCACTGGGGTGTTAAGAGCACTGGGGGGGTGTTAAGAGCAGGGGGGGATTAAGATCAGGGGGGGTATTAAGAGAACTGGGGGGGTGTTAAGAGCAGGGGGGTGTTAAGAACACTGGGGGGGGTGTTAAGAGCACTTGGGGGTGTTAAGAGCAGGGGGGTGTTAAGAGCATTGGGGGGGTGTTAAGAGCAGGGGGGGATTAAAAGCAGGGGGGAGATTAAGAAAACTGGGGGGGTGTTAAGAGCACTGGGGGGGTGTTAAGAGCAAGGGGGGGGTGGGCTGGAGAGCACTAGGGGGCCAGCAAGTTGTATAGGAGAGCGGATGGAACAGCTGCATATAGAGGATTTCATCTTTCTATATTCCTTTCCTACTGCAGCCGCTTGATGACTGCAGGAGGGAGAGGAGAATCAGTCATTTAGCGGCAGCAGAAGGAATACGGAAAGATGAATTTCTCTACATGCAGCTGTCCCATCTCCTCTCCTATCCAGTCAGACACAAACGAGACTGCTCACCTTCTTCCCGCCGCCGCCCCCGCGAGCAGTGTGGATTGAAGTAGCTGCCTTCACAGAGATGCGGGCCGGTGTACTGCCGAAAATGTAGCATGAAGATATGTCTCCCGGTCTGACACCCCCCCAGTGCGGGGCCCCCCTGGCGGACCACCACCCCCCCCCCGCACCCCCCTTTGGTACGCCACTGCCAGCTCCTGATTGACAGGGGTCCCCCTGATGGGTTCTGCAAAACAAACAGTACATGATCCTTTTTAGTGTTGTGTCATTAGTAAGCCTTTAACTCAGCAGTAGCCTCTCACATAGCAGAGAGAGTGAGAGAGCCCTTAAAGTGGTTGTAGACCTCAGTCATAAAATATGAACTAAGCATATCCCTCCATAGTGTGTACTTGTCTCAGTTAAGAGCACTAAGTGCCATTTCTGTCTGCTGCTTCATTCCTCTGCTATCAGTATAAATCACTTCTGACATGTTATCCTGACACCAAAAGAAAAAACGTGACATGGGAGGGAGCTCCAGTTGATTGACAGCCTTAGCTGTTCCTGTGTGAAGGTGGGTGTGTCCTTTACCTCTAATCAGCTCTCAGACCTCTCCTCACTAAGCTCTGCAGAGTGTCATTTCATCTCCCCGCCCACGCTTTTTTGACAGCTCAGACAAACTTTATAAATTTTGGATTTTGAACAGCTGTAGAGGAGAGAAGACTGCAGATAAACACTTCCAACATATGTAGGAGGATTTGTTTAATCTCTGTGTATCACCTGAGGCCAGTCAGTTCATGGGTATATGTAAGGTTTACAATCACTTTAAGCCTCAGTCAGTTTACATATATAAAAGCCTGTGCCCAATGGACTAATTAGTATGATCTGGCTCAGTAAAATGTAGACCTAGGACTATTTTACTCAAAACTCTACAAAGTCTCTGAGCTCAAGGACCTAGACAAGAACTTTTTGCAATCTGAGAAAACAAAAGGTTTGCAACCTAACATTAGTTTAGCCAGGTTATTCTGAAAACACCTCTCACTTTTTCTGCAAAAACATTCTCAGTTCCTAAATGTAAATAGAAGATAGGGTCAGATTATATTTTTCACTGGTGAGACTTAAGGATTGCTTTCTGTTGAGAGGACCCCCAGATCCATCCAGGGTTTTATTTGGTTAACATAGTACATTTGTAAAAACTTTCTCTTTTCAGGCTGGTATACTTGGTACCTGACATCATCATAGGAGCATTTTGCCAGATATTTACTCTATACAGCACCAAAACAAATCTGTCTCCGGGTAAAGAATCTCTTTTTTAGCATAGTTCATGCAGACATTATATAATTTAATTGATACCCATTATTATCTAATTTTAAGTTATTAAAGATGCAAGACTTCAGAACATTTTAGATCCCTTCTTTAGGCTTTATCCATTTTTTTCTGCATTAGTCAATGGCTAACATAGTACAAAACTACAGCAGTATTATCTTGTTATTAATGCATGAGCATGACTGCTGCTATCCTAAACTCCTGTGTGACTTAACTTTTTTGAGGTGTAGCCTTTTGCTTCCGTGTTTTTCAGGCTATATCCAAAAGTCCCCAGGGATGGCTATCGTACAAATGTTCAAAGAAAAAACCTGTAGAGGACTGTGGCACTTCCCGGATCAAGATTATTAAGTTGGGTAAGAGGAAGACCCATTTTTCCTACCTTTATCAAACATTTATTTTAGCATACCTTTTAGACTAATCCATCAGTGTGAGGGGGATACACCGAGGGGGGGGGGGGGGTAGGTGAGTAATTTCCAACAACTGAAAGAGGTTCCTGTCAAAATTTTCCTAGGGACACCTGTCCAGGAAAACATGTGGAACAACTCTTTTGTTATACCAGGACTAAAATGATGTGCTGGTGCCCCCTGATTATTTCTGCAGTGTCTCAACCAGATGCATAGCAACCCTATCAAAAGGGATCTCAATTATAAACAAAGGTACCCACAGACCTTGAGTCGAAAATATGGTTGGGGTATACTAATTAGACATTCAGAGCAATATTTACAATACTTCTTAATATTTTTGTAAATACAAGGCCAGAAAAGAACTGGTATGTCCATTATTTATTTTTTTTTTTTTTTACCCCTAAATGACCACCCAATACATGAGAATGGGCCAGATTTAACACCATTCTTGTGTGGGATTGGGAAACAACTAGCTACTCAAGAACATGCTCATCTTCTTTCTTTAAACATTGCTGAAATGGGATACTACAAAACTGGGTAAATCAGGCTAACTTCTGGTTCTTGGGGTACCCCATCTATTGCCTTTTTTCATGCATTATTCATACATTTGCCACATCGGGACTTAGCAACTGTGTGGTGTATAAAGACTCCTTGGCAACAGGTACATCTGATACTAATGCCATTTCATCTGCCTCCCTAAGCAAAACCGCTAGTGGGAAGTTGTCATGCACAGCTAGCATATAGTTACCAACATTTCCCTCAAGTTTAAGCAAAATAAGATAAATATTTAAGACACACCCTTTTATTAAATCCCTCTACCATTGGATGAAGATCAAGAAACAAGGGAGTAAACAGAGGCAGAGGAGGCACACAAAATGCCTCCTTCACAGACTTAGGACCAAGGCCAAAATAAAGGCTATAGTTAGCTCACAGCAAAAGGGTTAAAAATGGAAAAGCATAAGTAAGCTATAGTTTCCATATTTTAAAAGGTTTGGCATGTGAGTTGTTAAGAATACTGGACAGTTTCTCATTAACCAACATGAATTCATGTGTTCCTTAACTTCTTGAAGATGAGCTGTAGGTTTCCTCCAGGCTTTGGTCATAATCTATTTAGCAGTCAAAAGAAATAAGTGGGCAACTTCTGTTAACAGGAAAAGAGTCCTGAATTGTGGTGGAGGAAGACCACCCTGGGTACTTGAGACATCTATATGAATTAAGGTGTGCAGGAAGCAAAACATTAGAACAAAATGCAACCAGCTTTGTGAACTGGTACCTAATACCACTGGAAGAAAATCTTATAAACCCTATTAATATTCTGATCAGATTTTGTCCCAATCCTCTTGTTTCAGTGAGTAAGATCCTGCTCTCCTTTCTGGACATATGAAAGAAGTGGGTGAGAGCCTTGAGAATTTAGGGTGGAGTAGATGAGAGATATGATTCTGAGGAGCACCAGCAGATATGCTCAAATGCCAGTTTATATACAGAATTTTCCAAGTTTCTTATGAAAAATATAATCCAATGTTAGATAAAGATAGTATTCTGCTCTGGGCACTTAAAGATTTTCTTGCAAGGTTGCTTGCACAGGAAAAGCGTGGAAAGTAGGAGCTCCATATGGTCTAAATCAAGCTTGGTAAGGTCTCCCAAACTGGCATGGACCAGGGTGATGAGGCTTTCAGAGTCTAACAATGGCTCCTGCTATAGTAATAGGACATATTTGCCTTCCTTTTCAGATTTAATGCGTGGTGCGAGAACTGGCTTGGCAAATAGTGACAACACCCCTTTCCAGGTATTCAATAGGAACCTGATATTGTGTTTCTCTCACAAAGCAGAGACCCCATTTTCTTCTAGATGGTCATTAACATCTAGCATTAAAGAGTCTCTTACTGCCCTCCTTAGGAGCCTGTTTACCCCTTTGTTAAAAAAAAAAAAAAGAATAGCCCTATTACTTTTCGGTTTCCAGCAATTACTGACTTGATAAGCATTTCCTGGACATAGTCCTCGGTAGCTCCATAAGAAACAGCAAGTAATCCACACTCTGTACAATATGTCTCTATGTCTGATACAGAGTTGTATCACAACAAGCAAGGCTTTGGTGTAACAGTTGCAGACCAATCACTCCATCATCTATGTAGGCTTTAGCACTTCTGGTTGCAACCACTTGTTTGTAAGGTAGAACAAACCCTTCAACTGCAACCTCGTAGACTTCTCACCACTATATTAATTTGTGAACACAGACATTGCTCAGATGGCTATGGTAACCCCAAGCCTGACTAGGATTTCTCCTTTAAGTTTGGGATAATTCTTGGCATCCTAGGTTATAAGTCAAAAATTTTGAGGCTTTCTTGTTAAAAAGGGGAATGTAGACACATCCACCAACTTCTCCTCAGGTAGTCTTCGATTGTCTGCAACTCTCTTAGAGGTGCTGAGGTAGGGAATTCAACATCATCCACCAGGGTTAAAGTTCCAGCGGTGCAAGCTCTGGTGGGGGAGAAATCAAACCCGGCATCACCATCAGCCTCCTAGACAAGGCCTGTATCTGCTGCTATGTAGACCTGCAATTGTCCCCTTAATGAGGCCTGGTGAGCTTCAGTCAGCTGTTGCCTCTTTTGGATGATTGGTTAACCTCTTGCAGTAGCTGATTAGTTAAGTGTTGGGAACCATTGCCCTTTTGCTGGTTAGCGTTACCAATATAAGCTGTTTTACAATAATATATGTTTGTATCTTGAAAGTGCTGCCAAGATCCAGTTGTAAGGGGGGGGGCAGGCTCATCTAGTAGCTGCAGAAATTACTAGGGACAACCAGAAACAGTCCAAACAGGTTTGTCCTTCACTTTTATTCAGAAAGGCAGTAAAATCTCACAGTTTATCCCAGGAGGGCTTTGTATAGCAAGAACATAGCACAATCCAAACAAAACATCTGCTTTTCCCAGCCACTATCTAAACTCAAGTCAGTTCCTTACTAACAGGGTATCCCCTAATGGGTTCCCCAAAAAACAAACAGCACATGTACATATTTAGTGTTCTGTCAGTAGTCAGCTTTTCACCCAGCAGCAGGTTCTCACATAGAGAGTGTAAGAGAGCCCTTAGGCCTCAGTAAGCTCACATTTATAAAGGCCTGTGCACAGCTCAGGTATCTTTCAGTGCACAAAGAGGTATTTTGAGCAGATAATCCAGGTACAGGAGAGGTCAGTATGCAATTCACAGCTTATGTTCGTATTTGGAAATTTTAGTGGTAAGTTTGAGGATACATAGAGGGTTAGTGTGAAGGTTACAATAAGGGTTGAGGTTCCAGGGAATGTTTGGCCTCTATGAAGTATTAATATTTAGGGTGTATGGTTTTTTGGGATTACAAAAAGTGCTAAAGTTGGTGTTTGACAGGTAACCTTCATGTAAGGGTAAGTGCAGGAAGGTTTAGTGTCATTGGTGCCAAAAACTACCAGCATCATAGCAGAAAGCTAATGTATCAAATTAGCTTAAAGTAGATTTCCAGGTATGCCATATTTTACATAGTTACATTGGCCTGGTTTAAATGTAACTATGCATATACTATATCTGTAAAATCCCTCTAGATGTTGGAAATCACTGTAGTAGACACTGCTACTCCAGTGACCTCCACTAGCTTCCGGCTGCCCTGCAGCACTCTAAACACAAGAAGTCAGATGCTTGGCACAAACACCATGCAGAGAATGCCTTGCATTTTCCCAGTGACTGCAAAGCATTCTCTGATTAGATTGAATACATGATTTCATCACCTGCCTCTCCACCTCATCCAATCAGAGAATAATTTGCTCTCATTGAGAAAATGGATGGCATCCATGCCAAGTTCCTGTGTTCAGAATGCAGCAGGTCAGCCATTTGGCACTGGGCTTGCAAGCTAGTGGAGATCCTTGAAGGAGCAGTGTATACCACACCGTGATTTCCAGATTCTAGAGGGATCCCACAGGTATGGTATATGCATAGTTATATGGGTCCAAGCTGGGCCGACGTAACTATGTATAAAATGCCATTACTAGAATTCTTCTTTAAGGCATTAAAACTCTTTGAAATCATATTCTTCATATATTCTTGCATTTTATTTTGAGTTTGTTGCTTTAATCTAAACTGTATGCATTAAAATAGGTTATACTATTGTAGCGCTACACCCGCAGGGGCTGCAAGTGCATGGGTTCCCAAATGCTGCACAGCCAGTCACTCAGCATTTTTCTTCTTTCACCTGGACGCAGAAATCAGTCTTTGGCTTGTTTTTTGTTGTTTTATCAGGGGATGATAACTTGGATGGGGTAAGGGATTACGGGATGCCCAGTGTGACAATAACTTCAGGGACACTTCCTCCCTATTTACAGAATCCTCTTCAGCCTTCCACCTGCACAAACATTGTTCCTCTTTTGCACAGCTTCTGCTGGTTCACTTCTGAGGGAATTGACAGGTTTCTTGTCAGTTCAGCAACAGCCCATTACAGGCAGGAACTCTCAGTCCCTTGAAAATAGCACATATGGAGTGAAACAGACTATATCCTCTATCCTCTCCTTCTTTTTCCCTGTGGCCACTAATTCCAGTTCCACTGCTTTTAGAAACTGCTAGCCTACCTGGTTACCACCATCCAAACCTGGCTGTCTTCACACTTCCCATGACTGACATGCAGATGGAGATTCCCCAGGGCAAGGTTAAAGAAGACTTGTCACACTGCTATCTTCAAGAGAGTATGGCTACAGCTGGCAGTCTCTCCCCTTGTCTGTCACTGCACTGTGCTGATTTACTTACTGTCCCTTCTTGCTCTCTCTGCTGCCTCTACCACTTGAATCCCTCCAACTGCCTCCTGTGGTGGGATCTTTCCAGGCCATCCTCCCGAGCTCCAGCCTGAGGTGGGGGTCCATCAACGGCATCATGTCTATTTATGGATTTCTCAGGCCCACTCCTGGGGATTGGCTGAGGGCCCAAACATATTCAAGGCAGACCCTCCTAACCTCTGCCCACTATTTTCTAGAATTTTCACCAACTTTCTAGAAATGGGGGAAGAGGGGGGGGGGGCACCAGAGAGCTGCCAGGATGAGTCATCCAGCCATGAATTCTAATAACCCTGACCCAGATTCAGTGACTCAGGTTTATCCCAGAGCCAGACAAATGCTTTTACCTACACTCACTTCTAGTAGCACACACTAGAGGGTGCTACAACATGTTTTACATAGAGTGATCTTATAGTGTGAGTTAGAGTGTTAGGAGCAATTACGGGTTTGGAAATGAGCAGTGGTTGTAGATTTATGTTTCCTTGTTCTACAAAGTTATTTGACCATGTTTTAACTGGATCCATGCAACTCAGCAAGAGGAAAATACATATTGCAGTTAATGTATTAAATCAATAATGCTTACCTTGGTACACTTAAAATATTAAATCTAATTTTTGGAAATTTAATGGAAACATAAGGTTTTCCTGAACTTGACTGGGTATTTGTAGATACACTCTGGAATGAGTAGTAATCATAAATTTGCTTTTAATGAAAGGTAACAGTCACTGGTTCATCATAACATATGCATCTACATTTTTTGTAATGAGGACTACTGCTGACTGATGTGAATGTACAATGTATATGTAAAGCGCTGCGTAAATTGACAGCGCTATATAAGTACCTGAAATAAATAAATAAATAATGGTTATCAAACGCTGCTCACCTTTGGGGTCACAAGTAGCCAGTCCAAAACTGCTTTAATTTGTTATTAGATCCTCTGGTTAATTTTAGTTATATCCCTTTTAGCCTTACTACCCAAACTGCTACCCAAACTCATCAATGTGTTCCATTACAATTCTGATGACTGCTGGCATGCAACAAACAGTTCATACACTAGTGAAATAATATATATCTAGTGCCTAAATGTCCTAAACATTCCACACAGAAAAATTAAATTGCCTTTTATAAAACATGCTAGACACAATTTATCTCAGCACAACTATATGTGCATATTAAATGTGACTGCTGATAAGAAATATAGTCTTAACAGCACATAAAAAGGCAAAACTAACACAGTGTAAAAAAATGCAGTTAATGTCAAACTTTAGCAGTTATGGAATAAAAGAAATGAAAAATGGTCAAAATCTTGTTTGAAGACCTTAAGTAAGAAGGAGAATTTATTGTTGCTCAGTAAAGCCTATATTAAATGGGTTGGCAGAAGCATACAAATAAAGCTGCTCGCATAATGGGTAATGTTAGGACACAGAAAGATGAAAGTAAAGTAAGTTCATTTCTTCCCATAACAAAACAAAGGTTCATGGAGACTATACTTGATATCAAACTGAGTTTCCTGCTGGCTTTAGTTACCTGGGAGTTTTCAGCCTACTGGCTGAATAATGTGCTTCAAACAATAGCAATGACAGCAGAAGTGTGGAGAGACTGATGGGGCTTCCTGTGGTCTCTGCCTTTACAATCGAACGCCATTCTTTATCAACAAGTATATAAGACAATGTTTATATTTTTAATAAGTAATCCTCCATGGAACAGACTTTCATGATAATAACAAAGGAGAGAGAGAGTGCTGAGGTGTTGTTGTCCAATTAAAAACTTCACGCTCGCACATTGCAAATAGGCAATGTTCATCAGTTCTAGATATCAGAAAAATGAAAGATGATTTCTTTTTCTGTTTGCCTTAAAAAATAAATACACGTATATGTATGCACAAGGCTTGGACTTAATATCCTGCAATTAAGGCATTGGCCTGAATAATTGATATTGTGTAGGCTGTTTTCAGCTTCCAAATCAAATTTTACTCAAACTGCCCTATTTAATTAAAACTACAAAATTTACCTAAACTTATTATACACTTGCTGTATTTGGCTTCATCGCTGTAACGAATTGGCATTGATGCCAGTAGACAATATTTACACTGGGCCTGGTTGATTACCATTACACATACATGTATGCCACTGGTAATAAATATGTATAGGGTTATAGTGATTTTAAGCTCATAAAAACACTGCCCAAAAATCCTGGATGAAACCAATACATTGTTTTTTTTCCATTTCTTAGTTCAACCTTTTTTTCCCAGACTTCATGCTGGTTCCCCAGAAACCATTTATATTATATATGTCAGTTTTACCAGAATAAACCGTAAACCTGAAGACAAAAGAACAGTTAATCATTTTCTAAGATGATTCTGACAACTTAAGAAGGATAGTCAATCTGACCTCTGTGTAGCGTGGACAACCACAGAAAAGTTATACATTAGGTGTCTGATGGAATATTCTATAGAAATACAGTTGTTATAGCAATTAATACAAAATATAGCTTGGTGAACTGGTCGTCTTCCAAGAAGTGTGAAATCAATAAATAAATAAAACACTCTAAATTTTCTTACATGCTGAATAATAAAGTGGAATATAGTTAAAGTGAAATTCCAGGCTATAACTATCTACTCTTAAATCTTCTACCACCCCCCCTTATAACTCTTATACTAACTACCCTGTAAAAAGAAGATGCTTATACTTACCTATAATGAGGGTGCTCCAGTTCGGTCATGTGATCTCCCCAGTGGCTGGCATCAGGGTTTGTGACATCACCCATAGGCTTATTATCGGGCATTCCTTATTTGCTGCTCTCCCTATCCCCTGAAACCACCACTGGGAACCCATCAAATGACTGGACCAGAGTGCCCTGGGAATTATAAGCAGCTTTTTTCTACAGAGTAGTTAGATAAGTTATAAGATTAGTTAAATCCTGGACTTCCACTTTAATAGTCAGGGCTTAAACTGAGGGGGGGAGCAGGGTGGTATGTGTCCCAGGTGCTGCATTGAGAGGGGTGCTGCTGTCCCTATGCTCCAGGGGGCCCATACGAACTCCCTGTCATACCTGGACAGGAGGGGTGGTGGAGGCACCATTTACTAGAACTGGTCGGCTGTATTTTCCTTCTGCAGAAGCTGAAAGCCAGCTTATCTTCCTCTCCCTCCCAGTGGCATTCAGTGGCTGCAGGAGGAAAAAAACACCTGACAGACACTCCTGTCCAAGTTCCACTTCTTTCTGCTGCTCAAACCCCCCCCCCCCCCCCACAACTCCTCTCCCACTGGCTGCTGTGGGGAATCATTTCAGGATGGAGAGCGGAGGAAGGAGCCGGTAAAGATTTACCGGTCCCTTCTTTTTCTGAATGAACACAGTGAGTGATCGGTACTGATTGCTTCTGTGTCCATTCATAGTCGTAGCACTTCTTATGCCCAGTACAGTGCTGAGGCTGTAGAGAAAGGAACTGGGTAATCTCTGTCCTCAGTCCCTTTCTCTGTCTCAAAAGTGAGACATTGGGAGTCTGTTTTAACCCCTGGTACTTCACTAAAGCCCCTGAACGGGGCTCCTAAAAAAATAGTAAAAAAAATAAAAACTGCTGGCACTGTCCACTGCCCTACTGACACCATCATCTGCCTTACTGAGACCAACCTCTGCCCTACCAACACTGATCACACATTGTACACTGACAACACACTGCCCACTGCCCTATTGGCACTACTAACACACTGTTCACTGCCCTGCTGATACAGACCACACACCATCCAGTGTCCTACTGACAATGTTCACTTCTCTGCTATCTGACACTGTCCACTTTTAAGGTAGGTTAAGTTCAAATGTTAACAATGGCATGTGTTTTATTAATCTAAGCATATTTTATGGGTAAAAAAATGCTTTTGTTTTATTTAACCATGCCCCTTCAAGCCCCTCCCACTGTTAAAGCAGTTTGGTCTAATTACTGCTGCATGCTATGCATTACCACTCTTCTCACACATCCAAAAGTGTCTAAGGTGTTTAACAATCCTCTAGTGTATACTACAAAAACAAATTGCTGTGTGCCACTAAAGTGTTCAGGTTTGGTTTGAAGAAAAGGTGGCTACCCTAGCTGCCAGGCCAGAAGAAAGCAGCAGCACTTTATGAGGTGATTTCAAGCCTCAGCTCTGTGGCAGATTAGAATGGGCAACACCGCTGCAAAATAAGAGGGCCCAGAAACAGGTCTTAAATAATTAACTTCTTTGCCAGCAGTACCCCTCCTAATCCACAACAGAGGTGTGGCATAAAATTGCTTTGTTCAATCCTTAACTATGCAGCAGATAAGAAGGGGCACCACAACAAAAAAATAGCTCAGTGGGGGGGGGGGGGGGGCTTTATCAAACTAGCCATGATTGTAGAATTGTCAAGGTCTTACCTTGCCTTCCTGTTGGCAGCCATCTTGGATATGTGCAGACTTCTTTCTCTTATAAACTCTGTTTGCATCATCACTTGCCTGCTGCCTGGGCGTCGCTCAGTGATGATGCTGCACACCTGACTATTTATATCACCTGATGACTTGCAGTCCTTGCCCTTGTGTTTGTGCTCCAAGGTGCATCACTGCTAGCAGTCTTCTGTTCTCTGTGTTCCTCCGTGCATGACCTGGCTTGGCTGACGACTTTCCTGGCTCTCGATCCCGCATTGGCTTACGTCCACGCATCGGCAGACGACCATCGGCAGACGACCCGGCATTAGTTGACTACCTGCATCTGGACTCGCCTTGGATGACTACCCACTTCCAGACTCAATCCCGGCTTGGATGACTACCTGCTTCTGGACTTTACCCCGCCTGATTTCGCTCCTCTCTCTTGCTGTGCATTTATTGTTGCTGCTCTAATAAACTGCTTTTTTTTACTTGCATGTTCATGTAGTCTGGTTTCCTGACATCCTGATGCAGGTGCTCCTACGCTCCCCATGCTGGTAACCAGGCTTGATCAACAAGATCACCTTTTGGGTCACTTCGCTCAGGCGTTGCAGACGTTGCTTGAACGCAATGCACACCTTGCTCCTGGTGCTGCTAGGCTGGAGGTTTTCCCCTTACACAGGTTGCTTAAGGAGATTGTCTCAGACCGTGGGAGCCAGTTTGTCTCCAGGTTCTGGTGCACCTTTTGCTCCCAGTTGGGTATTCGACTCTCCTTCTCCTTGGCCTACCATCCGCAGTCCAACCAAGCTCTGGAGCAATTTCTCCGATGCTGTAGCTCTGACCATCAGGACAATTGGGTTAATCTGCTACCCTGGGCAGAGTTTGCCAGGATCTCCATCAACTCATCTTCCGGAATGTGCTGTGTTGCCCAAGTCGTTCTTGCCACATGTCATTCCAGCTGTGGAGGATCATCTTCGTGCCCTCCATTCCTCAAGAGTCTTTATGGGTCTCTGCACAACGTCAGAAACTCCAGGCAGACCAGAGATGTTTATCTGCTCCTTCGTAGCAGGTCGGGAGAGGGTGTGGTTGTTGACCCGTAATCTCAACCTCAGGATGCCCACTCCTAAACTGGCACCCCGTTTTGTTGGGCCTTTTCGCATCCTCTGTAGGTTAACCCAGTGGCCTTTGCCCTTGATCTTCCTCCTGGCATGCATATCTCCAATGTCTTTCACGTGTCACTCTTGAAGCCACTGGTTTGCAATCACTATACTTCTTCACTTCCTCGCCCTCATCCCATTTCTGTGGGAAATTATGAGGAGTATGAGGTTAGCAGCATCTTGGATTCTCATCTGTCCTGAGGTCAGGTTCAATACCTGGTGCACTGGAAGGGTTATGGTCCTGAGGAGCGCTCCTGGTTTCCCTCCACTGATGTTCATGTTCCCGCCCTTCTCCACGCTTTCCATGCTCACTTTCCTCAAACTGTTTTTTGCTCCGTGGAGGAGGGGCCGTTGTGGGGAGGGTACTGTCAAGGTCTTACCTTGCCTTCCTGTTGGCAGCCATCTTGGGCATTTGCAGACTACTATCTCTTATAAAGTATGTTTGCATCATCACTTGCCTGCACTTCTTGGCTTACTTCTTCTTTTCCACGCATTGCCTTCCTAATCCGCTATGGAAGTAAGGCTTGAAATCTCCTCATTCAAACCTCATCTACATAGTGACTGTAGTCCTTTGCGCTACATGTGCAGAGAATCACTATTACCAAAACTTTAAAATGACTAATATACGAGGGGTCCTCAAAAAGGTTGAAGATCCCTCGTATATATTTTTATTACCACCCTATGGCTTATTTATTTATTTATTACATTTGAACTCTATCTGAGCAGAGGGCTGGGGATGTGTGGATGAAGAACTTCTCTCTCAGGGGCGAACTGAGCCTTTGCCCCAGGTGAAAGAATTTCTAGCTTTGCCACTGTTATTATAGTCACGAATGTGCACCACCTACAACAAGCTGTTTTTAAAGAAAGATATAAAATATAAATGATTGTGCATCCATTGTGGGATGACCATCTATTCGGATAAATTACTTCATGTGGGATGTCAAGGTTATGTTAGCTAACATAATATCTTATCACAACTGGATTCTGCTGTTAGAGTCAAAATATTACACTAACATTTTTTTATCAGGCTGGTTTGAGAACAATGCAAAAACAATGCAGTGAGCAGCTTCTGGAGAACAGTCCCACAGAAAGAATGAATCTGCAGGAATGAGAGATGAGGTGGGCAAAACTTATTTATACTAGTACCCTAGACAAAAACAAACTTTTTTCCCTTTTCCTTGATGTTTACTTGACCCTCCTCCTAGGGGGAGGCTTGTTGCATTTAGTGGATCCCAGGTTCCTGATTTCAGCATTTATTCAATATAATAAAGGTAAATATAATTGAAAATATAAAAAAAATTGAATTATAGTTATAAATATTTTTTTTGAATGAGAATTGAATTGAATTTTTACAGAACCTGAAGAAGTTGGGCATTCGGGACCCACTAAACGCATCAAGCTAAGATTGTTGTAAATCTTGAATCCACAGATTTCATCATCAAGAATACCAGAGACAAATAGTATATAGTAAGGATGGGAATATCAATGACAAGCTGTGAAACAAATTTGTAAGTTTTTATGTGATTTTGGAAAATAGCAAATAAGCCATGTTAAAATGGTCAATCTACTGTTTTAATAGTTTTATTTGAATTAAATTAATTGATGAAATTTGACCAGTGATATGTGTGTATCATATTGTTAGGCACCTTCAAAGTCTTGTATTTGGTAAAGTCTTTTGGTATCTGTAATTTCAAGGATCATGGTGCCTATTCTGACAACCCTGGCAATATACACGGAGAACATTTACCTATTGGAGTGCATGAGGGAGCCCCATTGCAAGGGTATTTTTGCAACCTCTATGCAACACATTTCACTGAGGAGATTTGCTGGTAACACCAAACAAAAAATAGGAAAAAGGATGTCACAGTAACAGAAAGACACAGACAACAGACTTTTTAAACCACACCAAGCCGCTTGCAAAATATGTTTGTTTCTGTCCTTGTCCCTCTTACATATATTAGGGAAGGTGGGACTATCTCCTTCTATAAACCTATAACTAAAGTTACGCTGTTCTGAATTCAGAGCCCAAATCCAGATTGTTGTCCCTACTCCCTGCACCCCTCTCTGCACCTATTTCAGGTGTCTTTTGGCCTTTTAAGTGATGAGGAAGGTTCTGCCTATTCTTCTCTGACCTTGGTGAAGGATATTCCTCACTGCTGAAAAGAAGGGAGAGCATGTTGAGAAATATGAGCAGCATTCTTTGCAGCGTTGTACTGTGAGCCAAAGCTCTTTGATTGCACTTCCCCGAGGATGTGTCATTGATAGTCTGGGCATCACAGGAAGTGGTTTAACAATGCCAGGAATAAAAAAAAAAACAGAAGTAAAACTACTAGCATGACACAGAGGGCAACACTGGGGTGTAAAGAGTAATGCTTTGAAAACTATACTGTATACTGTATATTCCAGTTTGGGTTCTCATAAGCTTTGGAGTTAGGAACTACATTTTACAGAGTTGTCTTAGTAAGGCAGAGTGACATCACTTTTAGATTACATAGAAATCAGATTATATATTAAGTAGACAACAAACACTTTTCATTTCTGTTTGCATAGCACAGACTGGTTTTTGTTGCTGTGTGTCCCTATTGGGGAGGTTTCTCTTCCCTTTATGTCAGGAAGATGGAAACATAGACTAAAACAACCAAAAAGGAAAAACATTTTTGCACATTGTAATATGCAGAGCCCAGGGTCACCAAACAGCCATTTGTAAAAGTAAAACCGTCTTTATTGATTCTTCACAAAATTGGAAATTACCAACTTTTTTCAGGAAAGCAAAATACAAACAGTCCTTAGTGCTGGTATCGTGAAGGCAATATTACGACTTACTGCTGAAATGCCAGTCCCACAACTGGGTGAGGGATCTTGCCTGCTCAGAGCACTGGAAAAGGTGCAGGAGCTCAGCAAACAGAATCCCAGTTTCCAGACAGTTCACACTATCTCATAGCTGTGAATTGCCTTACACGCCACGTCACAGATCCCTGATGACTCCATCCTGTTGCTTTTCAAGCTTCCCTTGCAGGTGGGCTAAACTTTTCAGGACCAAAGACCCTGTAATCAGGGTTTGGAGACTCTTTCCCATCCAAAGTCTCTCTGAGCTTCCAAAACTCCAGGTCCTAAATGGGGACTTACAATACAGAGAGTACTGAAATCCTCTCCTCTCCAACAGATTATCCTGGAATCTTTATCCCTGCATGGGTAAGGACCTCTGAGTACTGAAACTGACCACAACCAAAATAGTGGGAAAACATTCTCCCATCCAGGGCCTATCCCTGGTATCCTGTATAACACTTATTTCCAGTGGCTCCCTTGTGAGACATTGCTAAATTGTGTGACACTACCTGCTCTTTACCTTAGTGGGGAGATTCCCTGTTTGCATTTGTGACATGCTAAAACTAAAGCTTAAGTTCGCCTAAATTTGTGTGTTGTCAAATTTTATGTTGCTGGGGGCAAATACTTGATTGTTGGCGGGGGGAATATAGCTCTGGTTGTGGCTCTTTAAATCTCCCCTAGCATCGCTTACAGAATAATAATACACAGGGCATTTTTTCTCTTTTCCCTGTTTGAGTAACAGAAGCAGAGTGAGAAGAGGGGGGTCTGGATTTTGATTGTCTAATAGCACAGCCAAGGGGCACACTAGCAATGGCCAGAGGGTTTCTGATTGGCTGCACTGCCAGGCGTAAAGCTTCACCCACCACCTATGGGACAGAGAGCTCTCTGGGCACCATGTGTGGGTGCCTGGCCCCGATGTTTGCTGAGTCCATATGGTCACTGTGCTATTATTGAGATATGTGTGTATGCTGGAAATCCCCAAAGACCACATAGGCTATCCCTGTACTTTTGCTGTAAAGTGCCATTCCTAAGAATGTGCCCCAATGCTGGATTGAGTTGAAGAGGGGTGAGATCCTTTCGCTGGCCCTCATGGGACCAATGCAGTTCTGGGAATAACTGTTGCCCTGATGAGAAGTCTTTAGAAACCATTTATGTTTAAGTACTCTGAGGCTACAAAACAAGGGTGCCAATGCCAGCTGGACTTTGTTATTAAGTTCACTGGCCAATGCTGTAGGCAGGGCCTTGTCTTTATATATGTGTATTGCCGTATTTGAGGTCACATTGGGTTTTTGTTTAACCCATCTTCTTTTTTCAGGGATCTTTCCTTTTAATAAAGACCTTTGAAACATTCACAGGTGTGTCATGGTGGTACTCAGGTCCAGGTAAAGGTGGGTCATCAATAGCGCAGGACAGAAAGGACCCAATACATCCAGCAGTCCCTTGGTGGGTATCACAACATACAGTAAGAAATTATTTGAACTTCTGGCCTTCAAACATTGTTTTTATTGCTATATTTCCTTCCTGTCCTGGTGACAACTGCATTTCATATTTCTTGTATAGGCATCACAGGGACAGGAATTGAGGAATTATCTTTCTAATGAGATTACACACAAATATAACCTGATAAAAATTTTAACTCTTTTTAACTCTATCCAAAGCTAAGAAAAATAAAATGTGTCTGAAATCAGGCCTTGAACTTGGCACTTTCAGGTGATGGCCTTTAGCACTGAATTATTTATCACTTGATGTATCATTATTAAAACTCTACTGGCAGATAACTAGAAGATGTTCAGCTGTGAAGGAAGCACAGGTCTTAAAATATATACAGCAAAATGTTTATGTAAAATATAGGAAAAATAACCAAAAAATATGCCAGAGCCTTTAGCATAATAAAACATTTGGTAATATTAATACTGAAAATTCATTCTATTTATTATACAAATCAGGCATAGTAAGAGTAGAACAGGAGATTTAGTGTTTTAGATTCAACAACATAATGATTTATTACAGAAGCTGCCCTCAGCGTGCAAGAAATAAAGCGAGGAAGAAACACACAGAGCACTTTATGAGCTGCAACATTTAACTATCTGGAAATATTTATAGTCACCAGTAATTCATAGCATTTAAATGTAATTCTATAATGCAAATAACCATTTTTCCTCCAGCAGTTGGCTCATGAATAAACCTAAAAGGGTATCAGGTTGGAGACAGCAATGGAGAGAAAGAAGAGACACAGGGGGAATAGGCGTAGCAGTGCTCCTGTTGTCTCTCTGAAGAAATGTCACTGAATGACCATGGGAGCAGTTCATGGCTCAGCATGGCCATTCTATGCAATGCTATATGTGACATGACACAGAACAATCTACAACCACCACGACAACAAAACAGGAATGCTGATCAGCCAGCCAAGGAAAAAATGGATGTAATTGTAATAACAGGAAAACAAGTTTTCAAGACCCCTTTATTTAAAAGAACATTAAACAAAAATGAAAAGGAAGGACTTGTTCTATTAGCCACTTCATCTCTGCTACAAAGTTTTACTTACCTATCGTATTCTCCTAATTTTGTTTATTCTGATGTTTAAAATGTAACTCCCCTTTAGTTAAGAAAAAAGAAATCATTTCCCTAATAATTATATATTTTTCAAGAATTTTAGCAAATTTAATTGCAAACCCAATATTGAAAAAAAATATTTGGCATCACCCTTTAAAGGGCAGCTATGCTTCCATGGAGTAAATATTTGGGTCATTATTGTAATTTTGACCAGAAATAAATCTTGGATGTATCAATAAAAGCTAAATGTTTACATTTTAGCTGTTTTATGTTTCATAATTGTGGCTACAGTGCATGTTCAACATCTCTCTTGTACGACTGCTGTGCTAAAATAATTATCTATTCTACACCAAGGGTCTCCAATTAAAATCTAAACAAAGGGAAATTTTACTGTCCTTTAGACTTTAGGAGTAGAAAATGCCCTTGCTTTAACCACTTTAAGACCGGAGGATTTTCCTGCTTAATGACCAAACCACTTTTTTCAACTCGGCACTGCGTGACTTTAATTGACAATTGCGCGGTCATGCAATGCTGTACCCAAAAACCCCCAAAAAATTTACGTCCTTTTTTCCCACAGACAGAGCTTTCTTTTGGTGGTATTTGATCACCTCTGCACTTTTTATTTTTTGCGACATTAATAAAAAAAGAGCAAAAATTTTGCCAAAAATTGACATTTTCTTCTTTGACAGTTAAAAAATATCCAATATATTCAATTTTTGACATATATTTAGGCCAAAATGAATTTAGCTACATGTCTTTAACAAAAAAATTCTCAATGAGCGTATTTTTATTGGTTTGTGCAAAAGTTATAGTGTCTACAAACTATGGTGTAAATACTGGAATTTACCTATCTCAATTCTTGAAGTGCTAAAATGGCAGGGCAGTACAAAAACCCCCCAAATTACCACTTTTTGGAAAGTAGACCTCCTAAGGAATGTAGTGAGAGGCATGTTGAGCTCATTGAATATTTAATTTTTTTGTCACAGGTGTTTGAAAAATGATTAAAAAAAATGTTTTTTTTTTTACAAAAAATTGTCATTGAAAAGTATATTGCTCACGCATGCCATGGGCATATGTGTAATTACACCCCAAAATATATTCTGCTGCTTCTCCTGAGTACAGGGATACCATATGTGTGAGACTTTTTGGGAGCCTAGCTGTGTACGGGACCCCGAAAACCAATCACCATCATCAGAATTTCAAAGGGCGTAAATTTCTCATTGCACTTTCTCACTGCCTATCATGGTTTCGGATGCCCTGAAATGTCAAGATAGCACAAAACCCCCCCAAATTACCCAATTTTGAAAAGTAGACACCCCAAGCTATTTGCTGAGAGGCATGGTGAGTCCATGGAATATTTTATATTTTGCCACAGATTTTGGGAAAATTACATTTTTTTTTTTTTTAACACAAAGTTGTCACTTAAACATAAATAGCTCACACATGACATGGGCATATGTGGAATGACACCCCAAAATACATTCTGGTGCTTCTCCTGAGTACACGGATACCACATGTCTGGGACTTTTTGGGAGCCTAGCTGTGTACGGGACACCAAAAACCAACCACCACTTTTCAGGTTTTCTAATGGCGTAAATTTTGCATTTCACCTCCGCATTACCTGTCACAGTTTCGGAGGCCCTAAAATTTCAAGATAGCACAAAACCCCCCAAATGACCCCCCCCCCCCCATTTTGCAAAGTAGACACTCCAAGCTATTTTCTGAGAGGCATGGTAATTCCATGGAATATTTTATATTTTGCCACAAGTTCCTGGGAAAATTATTTATTTATTTATTTATTTTGTTTTTTTACACAAAGCTGTCACTAAATGATATATTGCTCATACATGCCATGGGTATATGTGAAATGACACCCCAAAATACATTCTGCTGCTTCTCCTGAGTATGGGGATACCTCATGTGTGATACTTTTTTGCAGTCTAGCCGCGTACAGGACCCCGAAATGATCCAATCGCCACCTTCAGGCTTTCCAAGTGCGTAAATTGTTGATTTCACTCCTTACTACCTATCATGGTTTTGAAGGCCATGAAATGCCAAGATACAGTAGCACAAAACCCCCCCAAATGAACCCATTTTGCAAAGTAGACACTCTGAGCTATTTGCTGAGAGGCATGATGAGTGTTTTGCAGATCTCACTTTTTGTCACAAAGTTTTGGAAATTGAAAAAAGAGGAAAAAAATGCATTTTCCTTTTTTTTTCTTCATTTTCCAAAATAATGAGAGCTGCAAAATACTCGCCATGCCTCTCAGCAAATAGCTTGGGAGTGTCTACTTTTCAAAATGGGGTAATTTGGGGGAAGTTATGTGCTATCTTGGCATTTCATGGCCTTCAAAACTGTGATAGGTAGTAAGGAGTGAAATCAACAATTTACGCCCTTAGAAAGCCTGAAGGTGGCGATTGGTTTTTTTGGGGTTTGTACGCGGCTAGACTGCCAAAAAGTCTCACACATGGGGTATCCCTGTACTCAGGAAAAGCAGCAGAATGTATTTTGGGGTGTCATTTAACATATACCCATGGCATGTGTGAGCAATATATCATTTACTGACAATTTTGTGTAAAAAAGAAAAAAATTATAATAATAATAATTTTCCCGAAACTTGTGGCAAAATATAAAATATTCCATGGACTCACCATGCCTCTCAGCAAATATAGCTTGGAGTGTCTACTTGTAATGTTCCGGTACCTTTGGTACCCTAAATTACACTTTCCACAAGTGTATGCGCCCCACCATTTACTTTTGGAAAGGTGCGCATACACCTTTAAGACTGGAGCTGTCATCACCCAGCGCCGGACTAGATGGCTATTTAAATCGCCGGTTCTCACTCACACGTGTTCGTTCAAACACCCTTACCTGGATGCTAACCTTGCTTGAAGCTTCCATGCTTGCAAGCTTACCTCGCTGACGGAACCTCGCTGCGCTGATCCCTGTATCCCGCTACTGGATCATCCGCCTCTCCTGAACCACCCTTCGGCTGTATCGCTAATAGTGCTAAGTACCCCGCAGGGGAATTCTCTATAAACTTATAATAAGCTTACACTATCTAGCTCTGCATAGTAAAGACTGTTTATCACATCTGCATAACTAGATTGCTAGCTCTTGAGACTACTGCTACTTTTCTGCACTGGGTTGATCTCTTTTGTATGTCCACCTGCTATTCTGTCATCTGCTACCATACAACATTGCTAAACCTTCCTGCATCCATCTGCTACTGTCTCACCTTCAAGTGTCTATCACCTACCACCTCCACTCAACCTATCCCTCAACCTTCATCATTGTGTTACCACATACATAAAGTCACTCTAGGAACCAGCTTGCTAATTGTGTGTATTTACTGGCTGAAATAAGACCTTCCACACATGATGAGTCATTGAGGTTGGGAATGGTATCTCAGCATATCTCTTACATGACTACTGACGTGGAACTATTTCTGCAGCTGAAAATCCACACCATATAAGAAACGCAGGAGCATTACAGATTGAACGAACCTAAAAATGGATTCAGCAGAAATAACCACTCAGGTGACACAATTAAAACAGCAAGTATCTGCGTTAATACACGCACTTGCTGAATTAAAAGAAGACAATCAGGCTCTGTCGCAGCAGGTAATTAGACTGACACAACTTACCTCTGCTCAGTCCCCTGAACCCAAGATAAATCCCCCTTTGGTATTTACAGGCGATCGCAAAAAATTTCGCGAATTTAAAAACGCATGTGAGTTACTTTTTTTGCTAAAACCTCGTACCTACCTTACTGATCACATTAAGGTTTGTACTATTATTTCTTACATATCAAGCGATCCTCGAGCCTGGGCAGATTCTCTTTTTGAGAAAAACGACCAGCTTCTCAACTCCTATGCCTTGTTCCTGGCAGAGCTCACTAGCCTATATGATGACCCCAATAGGCAGAGTACTGCTGATCTTCAGTTAAGATCCTTGAAACAAGGAAGGAGGCCTGTAGAAGACTTTGTCGCAGAGTTCAAGAGATGGACCCTTGATTCAGAATGGAATGAGGCATCTCTGAAAACCCAATTTAGGCTTGGCCTATCAGAAGCCGTTAAGGACGAGCTCGCCCGAGCGGATCTGCCAAAAACCCTGGATGCATTAATACAACTCAGTATTACCATAGATAGAAGACTACGAGAAAGAGGCTGAAAAGATGGGAATGCCATTATCCGTTTCCTCTCGGATTCCGGCCGTTGACCCCGTTCCTATGGAGGTAGGAACCATACGCCCACCGCTATCAACTCTGGAAAAAACCAAAAGACGAAATGAAAATCTCTGCTTGTACTGTGCATCCCCGGATCACAAGATAAACGTCTGTCCCCTAGTCAACAAAAAGAAGGGTGAGTGTTCACATGTCTCTCTAGGAGGATTGACAACTTCATTCACTAACCCCTGCATTTCTGTTTTTTTGACATTACAGTGGGACCAGAACAGGATTACCACTAAGGCCATGATTGACACAGGATCTTGTGGAAATTATATGGATATATGTTTTGCTGCTTTAAATAAAATTCCTATTATTTCTAAACTCAAACCTGTCTCAGTAAGTCTTATTACCGGTGTTCCGTTATCCTCTGGTCCGATCACCGATCAGACACAAGCACTTCTAGTCACTATTAACGAGTCTCATAGGGAGACTTCTACCTTCGATTTAATACCTTCACCCCACTTTCCCATTGTGTTGGGACTTCCCTGGTTACACACACACACCAACCAACCATAGATTGGAAGAAACGGTCCTTGACCTTCCCTTCTTGTTATTGCGAGGAAACGTGTAACCTCCCGTTTTCCGGGAAGATTCTGTCTGTGGTGACAGATGAGATTGCACCACTATGTTATCAGGATCTTTCTGAGGTTTTTCTTGAGAAAAATGCTCAAGCATTACCTCCTCATCGAGACTATGATTGTAGCATTGATCTACTCCCAAATAGCAAATTGCCGTTCGGTCATGTTTATCCTCTTTCACAGGATGAACTTGCCCATCTCAAAACCTATTTGGATGAGAACTTGGAAAAAGGTTTTATTAGACCTTCCACTTCTTCCACAGCAGCAGGACTCTTTTTTGTTCGCAATAAAGATTCAAGTCTCAGACCTATCATCGACTACAGGAAATTGAATGCTATCACAATAAAAGATCGCTATCCTCTACCGCTTATCCCTGAGCTCATTGAGCAGGTGCGTGGAGCTACCTATTTTTCAAAATTAGACCTGAAAGGAGCATACAATCTCATTCGAATCCGTGATGGACACGAGTGGAAGACTGCATTCAGAACTAGATACGGATTGTTCGAATATCTTGTGATGCCATTCGGCCTATGCAATGCCCCTGCAGTTTTCCAACGATTTATAAACGATATTTTTAAAGACTTACTAGATGTCTGTGTTGTGGTATATCTGGACGATATACTTATATATTCACGGACCCTGTCTGAACACATAAGACATGTAAGACTTGTATTATCGAGATTGCTTGCACATAATCTTTATGTGAAGCTGAAGAAATGCTTGTTCCATAAAGATGAGGTACTCTTTCTAGGCTACATCATATCCAAAACAGGAATCGAGATGGACATGAGTAAAATATCCTGCATTCAGGATTGGCCTACACCAACTACACGCAAGGCGCTACAGCGATTCCTGGGATTTTCAAATTTCTACAGGAAGTTCATAAAAAACTTTTCTGCTATTGTGAGACCCCTCACACAGCTCACTAGCATAAAAATACCATTTAAATGGTCAGAAGAAGCAAATAAGGCTTTCCACTTGTTAAAGACAAGGTTTACTTCCGCTCCCATATTACGCCATCCAGACCCATCCCTCCAATACATTCTGGAGGTAGATGCGTCAAACATGGCAGTAGGAGCAATACTCTCCCAACGACCTACCCACACTTCACCACTTCATCCAGTCGCTTTTTTTTCTAAATCCCTGAGCAGTCCCGAGATAAATTACCCCGTGGGTGAAAAGGAACTGCTTGCTATAAAATTGGCTCTGGAGAATTGGCGACATTTACTCGAAGGCACCCAATTACCAATAATTATATACACGGACCATAAAAACCTCCAATATCTTCAGACTAGCAAAACTCTCTCGCATCGACAGGTACGATGGTCACTATTCTTTCTAAGGTTTAACTTCCTAGTGACCTACACACCTGCAGATAAGAACAAAAAGGCGGATGCACTATCACGACTAACTGAAGAAAACTACTTTGAAATTCCTTCCGTTCCTAAAATACCTCACAAACGCATTATTGGAGTTGTCCGTTCCTTGAAGGAAGAGGTTCTGCATGGTATAAGTTTGGATTCACCCCCACCACAACTAAATACTGATGCAGAAGGCTTCCTCTACTACAACGACAAACTTTACATACCACCTACCCTACGCACCAAGATCTTGGAATTATCGCATGATGTGCCTATGGCAGGACATATGGGTATGACAAAGACTTTCAATTTGATTTCTCGGCAATTCTGGTGGCCTGTCATGAAAACATCTATACAAAAATTCGTCTCTTCATGCAATGTCTGTGCCAGGTCCAAAATTGACACTACGAGACCATCCGGTCTACTATGCAGTCTACCAATACCCCAAACTCCATGGGAGGTTTTGTCATTGGACTTCATCGTAGAATTGCCTCCTTCCAAAGGATTTAATACCATCTTGGTGTCAGTGGACCATCTGACAAAGATGGCACATTTCATTGCTATTCGCAGACTACCTTCGTCCAAACAAACGGCAGAACTCCTGATGAAACATGTCTTCAGATTACATGGTATCCCAAAAACTCTTCTGTCTGACCGTGGATCCCAATTTATTTCTAAATTCTGGCAAGAACTATGTCACATACTACGGATTGAGCGGAAGCTCACTTCTCCTTACCATCCGCAGACCAACGGACAGACTGAAAGAGTCAACCAATGCATCGAGCAGTATTTACGTTGTTACACTTCTTACCAACAGGATGATTGGTTGGATCTTCTCCCCCTGGCAGAATTTGCCTACAACAACGCAACCCACAGTACGCCCAAGCAGAGTCCGTTCTACTTGAACTATGGGTTCCATCCCTCTATTCTCCCTCCACGCATCCTTCCTTCAAATAACCCAGTAGCCTCAGACTATCTTACCCAAATAAAGGATTCTCTGGGTTTACTAAATACTACCATTGCACACGCTCACAGTCAACAAAAGAAGTACTATGATCTTCGTAGAAGACCTTCTCCACAGTATACTATCGGGGACCTCGTTTGGCTCTCAACAAAAAATTTGAGACTGAAGATCCCTAGCAAAAAGCTTGGACCTCTGTTCTTGGGACCTTTCCCAATCAAGAAACTTATTGGAAAAGCTGCAGTGCAGCTTACATTGCCAATGGACCTAAAAATCCATCCCATTTTCCATGTGTCGCTACTGAAACCCCATGTTCCGGACCAAGGAATAAGGCCTAATATTCCACCTCCCCCTCCTGTACAAGTTGAAGGTGGAGAAGAATACGAGATAAAAGAGATTCTGGATTCTCGTATCTACAGAAGAAGACTTCAGTACTTGGTTAGATGGAAGAACTATGGGCCCCAAGACGACACCTGGCTAAACACCTCTGACATACATGCCCCTAGATTAATCCGCAATTTTCATGCGAGATACCCAGACAAACCAGCTCCAGAGGCCTTCCGGAGCAGGCCTTAAGGGGGGGTATTGTAATGTTCCGGTACCTTTGGTACCCTAAATTACACTTTCCACAAGTGTATGCGCCCCACCATTTACTTTTGGAAAGGTGCGCATACACCTTTAAGACTGGAGCTGTCATCACCTAGCGCCGGACTAGATGGCTATTTAAATCGCCGGTTCTCACTCACATGTGTTCGTTCAAACACCCTTACCTGGATGCTAACCTTGCTTGAAGCTTCCATGCTTGCAAGCTTACCTCGCTGACGGAACCTCGCTGCGCAGATCCCTGTATCCCGCTACTGGATCATCCGCCTCTCCTGAACCACCCTTCGGCTGTATCGCTAATAGTGCTAAGTACCCCGCAGGGGAATTCTCTATAAACTTATAATAAGCTTACACTATCTAGCTCTGCATAGTAAAGACTGTTTATCACATCTGCATAACTAGATTGCTAGCTCTTGAGACTACTGCTACTTTTCTGCACTGGGTTGATCTCTTTTGTATGTCCACCTGCTATTCTGTCATCTGCTACCATACAACATTGCTAAACCTTCCTGCATCCATCTGCTACTGTCTCACGTTCAAGTGTCTATCACCTACCACCTCCACTCAACCTATCCCTCAACCTTCATCATTGTGTTACCACATACATAAAGTCACTCTAGGAACCAGCTTGCTAATTGTGTGTATTTACTGGCTGAAATAAGACCTTCCACACATGATGAGTCATTGAGGTTGGGAATGGTATCTCAGCATATCTCTTACATGACTACTGACGTGGAACTATTTCTGCAGCTGAAAATCCACACCATATAAGAAACGCAGGAGCGTTACACTACTTTGCAAAATGGGGTCATTTGGGGGGGGGGGGGTTGTGCTATCTTGAAATTTCAGGGCCTCTGAAACTGTGACAGGTAGTGCGGAGGTAAAATAAGCAATTTACACCATTAGAAAACCTGAAGGTGGGGATTGGATTTCGGGGTCCCGTACACAGCTAGGCTCCCAAAAATTCTCACACATGTGGTATCCCTGTACTCAGGAGAAGCAGCAGAATGTATTTTGGGGTGTCATTTCACATACTGTATACCCATGGCATGTGTGAGCAATATATCATTTAGTGACAACTTTGTGTAAAAAAAAAAGAAATAATAATTTTCCCGAAACTTGTGGCAAAATATAAAATATTCCATGGACTCACCATGCCCCTCAGCAAATAGCTTAGAGTGTCTACTTTGCAAAATGGGGTCATTTGGGGGGGGGGGGTTGTGCTATCTTGAAATCTCAGGGCCTCTGAAACTGTGACAAGTAGTGCAGAGGTAAAATAAGCAATTTACGCCATTAGAAAACCTGAAGGTGGGGATTGGCTTTCGGGGTCCCGTACACAGCTAGGCTCCCCAAAAATCTCACACATGTGGTATCCCTGTACTCAGGAGAAGCAGCAGAATGTATTTTGGGGTGTCATTTCACATATACCCATGGCATGCGTGAGCAATATATCATTTAGTGACAACTTTGTGTAAAAAAACAAAACAAAAAAAAAAACAAATTGTCATTTTCCTGAAACTTAGGGCAAAATATAAAATACTCCATGGACTCAATATGCCAATATAGCTTTGGATGTCTACTTTCCAAAAAGGGGTAATTTGGGGGGTGTTTGAACTTTCCTGGCATTTTATGCTCAATCTTAGCCACACATCACCCACTCTTCTAACCACTTGAAGACCAAGCCTTTTCTGTGACTTTTTGTTTGCATGAAAATTTTTTTTTTTTTACTAGAAAATTACTTTGAACCCCCAAACATTATATATTTTTTTAAAGCAGAGACCCTACAGAACAAAATGGGGAATTTTGCAATTTTTTTTGTCACACAGTATTTGCGCACATATTTTCCAAACGTAATTTTTGCGGGAAAAAAAACACTTTTTTTATATTTAATGCAGAAATACACTATATCATTCCGAATTGTTTGGTAAAATGTAAAAGATGATCTTATGCCATAGACACCAAACATGACATGCTTTAAAAATTGCGCACGCCCGTGCAGCGGCAACAAACTAAGTACGGTTTGAAAAGCCTTTAAAAGTCTTTACAGGTTACCACATGGCCACATGGTGGGACCAAACCCCCATTTTTATTTATGGATTGTCTTCAGATTTGGTAGTTATTTCTTTTGCATTTGCGCGCTATTCTTTTTTAATATACATGTCTTTTGGTTCATAGCTGCAGCAGCTTTAGAAATACATGGGTATGCTCCCCCAAATTTTTTGCCTGTTTATTATGTATTCGGTCTGACCAGACTATCGAGGTTGAGCAACCCTCCCCACCCCCCCACACACACCTGTACTCAATCAGTGTCCACCATCAAGTGGATATAGGAGGAGTCCCCTGTAGTGCATTTGCACATCCTTCCCAGCAAGGAGTATTATCTCCAAGGGTTAGAAAGGCTGGATTCATCTCTTTTTCATGGATAGTGTAGGACCCACTGATAATGGGGTACTTTGACGCAGTAGTGGGCTTGAGCACGATATGGCCATATGGTGGGACCAAACCCCCATTTTTATTTATGGATTGTCTTCAGATTTGGTAGTTATTTCTTTTGCATTTGCGCGCTATTCTTTTTTAATATACATGTCTTTTGGTTCATAGCTGCAGCAGCTTTAGAAATACATGGGTATGCTCCCCCAAATTTTTTGCCTGTTTATTATGTATTCGGTCTGACCAGACTATCGAGGTTGAGCAACCCTCCCCACCCCCCCACACACACCTGTACTCAATCAGTGTCCACCATCAAGTGGATATAGGAGGAGTCCCCTGTAGTGCATTTGCACATCCTTCCCAGCAAGGAGTATTATCTCCAAGGGTTAGAAAGGCTGGATTCATCTCTTTTTCATGGATAGTGTAGGACCCACTGATAATGGGGTACTTTGACGCAGTAGTGGGCTTGAGCGCGATATGGCCATATGGTGGGACCAAACCCCCATTTTTATTTATGGATTGTCTTCAGATTTGGTAGTTATTTCTTTTGCATTTGCGCGCTATTCTTTTTTAATATAAAGGTTACCACTTTGGACTTACAGAGGAGGTCTACTGCAAGAATTACTGCCCTCGACCTGGTGCTCGCGGCGATACCTCACATGCATGGTGCAATTGCGGTTTACATATGACACTAGACCAACGCTTGCGTGTGCATTTGCGCTCAAGCACAGGGGGACAGGGGGGCTTGATTTTTTTTTTTTTTTGCTTTTTTATGTTATTTTGACACCTTTCCTTTCATTTGTTTTTAAATCATTTTTATTGTTATCACAGTGAATTTAAATATCTCCGATGATAGCAATCTGTAGTGACAGGTACTCTTTTTTTTTTTTAATTGGGGTCTTTTAGACTCTAGATCTCTCCTCTGACTTTAATGCATCTGGCCACACCAAAATTGGTGTGATAAAATGCTTTTCCAATTTCCCAATGGCGCTGTTTATTTCTGGCGAAACAGAAGTCATGAAATGCTCGTAGCTTCCTGTATCTTAGGCCATAGAGATGATTGGAGCCATTCTCATCTCCAATCAGCTCTATGGTTAGATAACTGAACCACCGACTGCACTCTCGGGTTAACCGGTGGGACAGGAGAGCCCGAGAAAAACCGCGGAAGGTGGCAGGAGGGGGGGAGTCCCCTCCCACTGCATGTAAAAGCAGTCTAGCGGCTAATTATCCACTAGGATTGCTTTTACATGTAAGCCGACCGCTGGCTGTAAAAAACGATACCAAGATGATGCCTAAATCTATAGGCATCATCCTGGTATAACCACTCAAAGTCCAGCAACGTACCAGTACATTGCTGGTCCTTGTTTGGCATATAGTGTAGGTTTTTTTTTTTTTCATGCAGCCTGTGGGCTGAACGAAAAAAAAGAGAACCTAACAGAAATCACCACAGGAAAATTGTGTAGTATACACACCATTAACCGCCCAAACATCCAAACCCACTTATTTAATGGTGGGTATACATGACAATATTCCACGTATACCTAAAGCTATTTTAACTGCAGTGGTGAAATCAACCTACCACAGCCCTGCCATCAGAGGTATCTATATATGCTGAGTGCAAACGCTGTTTGTGTCAGAATGTATAAAATCAGCGTGGCAGCTGAAGGGTACCTGCAAGAGAAACAGGTTAACAAAAGAATGAAAAACAAAGTACAGTAAAAGTACAGTAGGAAGAGTAGAAGAACATAAAAATAACTTAGATGACAACTATTTTTGGCTTTTTTATTTTAGGTTTTTTTGTAATTTTTATTTTATGTTTTTATGTATTTTTTTTACACATTTTTTTTCTTCAACGTTAAAGTTCCAGGTTCCAGGTTAGGGTCTCTCAAAATGACGATAGCCATTGAACATCTTTTGAGACCCTGTGTAAATGTGCCCTAAACTGTGCCGTGCTGTACCCTACGCTAATAATCCACTAGTGTGTGGTAGCGACGGAAACAGTCACCGTGGCAAAGACCAGGTCGGTCAGGACAGTCGGGACAATAATTACGGGTGTCACACCTAAATCCGCGCTTGCTGCAGACACGGCATCTTTTTTGGGGGTATCTTTGGGTAGGGGTACTCGGGAGGAATTCCGGAAAATGCCTCTCATACAGCCGACTCACTGCATCTGGTTGGGGAAGTTGGGCAGGAGCACCAGCTGGATACAGAAGGGCTCTGATTATCTCTTCCTGGTAGTGAAAGAAGGATAATGTTCTGGCAGACGCTTTGTATTAGACAAAAGCGTTGAAAATAGCCAAATGAAATAGGTATACAGACACTTTTTTGTACCAGCGTCTGGCCTTACGGGCAATGAAGTACGGTCCCATCATCTGGTCATTGAAGTCCACCCCTCCCATTGTCAGAGAAATGGCCATGCTGCAACTGGCAACTCCGCCAGTACTTCCAATGTCCGCATTGGACTCAGGCCATAGACTAATTCACTGGCCTATAAAAGGACTCTGCTCAGCCCATCAGATTGCTGGATTGTCTTCAGCTCTTCCTGTTTCCTGAGCATTGCTACTTCCTGGATTCCAGTTTGACCCGGCTTGTTCCTGACCTGTCTGCTCTCTCTCCTGGCTTTGACCCTCGGCTTCGTCTGACCATCCCTGCTCTAGTTTGGCTCTCCCGTTATCTGATCTCGGCTTGGCTCACGGACTTGCTTCCTGTCTACCTGCCCTCCAGTACCTGATCTTTGCTTTCCCACGGACTTGTCTGCTTCTGGCCTTCCTGCTATACCTTTGGCTTGCACCTGTTGCAGCTTCCTGCCGAGCCCTGTGTTTGACCCCGGCCGGTCTTACACCTACTGCCTGGTTGTTCCTGGTTCCTCCTTGGACTGTCCGGTGTATACCTGCCCAGCACTCTGCTAGAGACCGCCTGTCTACCATCAGGACCCTGCCGGCAACCAGTGCTTCTGTGGGCGCTACACCCTCTGTCTCAACCCCAGGGGTGTGCCGCACTCTGCCGCAAGGGGAGCCCTCTCTGCATCTCGGCCTCGGATCAGGTACGTGACACCCATTTTACGGTTAGAGTAGTGGACACAGAGGGGCTTCTCAACAACAACACCAGTGACCGTAGTAATTTCGACTGCCGTGTCTGGATGAATGGAGGACAGAATGAAAACGTTCCGTTTGTCCCTCCACATCACTGCAAGCAATTCATCGCACCTCAAGCAGGCTCTCTCCCCTGGACTCAGTGGGGCATTTACTAGCCATTGGGGGAAACCCCGGCGATTAGATGGCACGGTGCCACAAGCGCCAATTTGTAATTGAAAGAGGTGTCTAAAAAGTGGCACGCTTGAATAAAAATTGTCCACATTCAAGCGGTACCCCTTTCTGAATAAGGATGACACTAAGTCCCAAACTACCTTACCGCTGCTCCCTATGTAGTCTGGGCAGTCGGGGGGGCTCTACAGTGCTATCTTTTCCCTCGTGGACACGGGAACTAACTGTATAGCCTGTGGCCCTGTCACACAGCTTGTACAGTTTGACCCCGTATCTGGCACGCTTGCTGGGGAGATACTGTTTCATAGCAAGGCGGCCAGTAAACTTTATCAGGGTCTCGTCAATGCAGATATCTTGTTCGGGGGTAAACAAGGCTGCAAACCGCTGATTTAAGTGGTCTACGAGGGGCCGAATTTTGTGGAGCCGATCATATTCAGGGTCTCCCTGAGGACGACAGAGTTCATTGTCGTTGAAAAGCATGAACCAAAATATTTGTTCATATCGAGCCCTGGACATAGCATCAGAGAACACCTGCATTTGATGAATTGGGTCAGTGGACCAATTTAACCGCAATTCATTCTTTTTTGTAATGCCCATGTTGAAGGATAGGCCCAGAAAGGTCTTAAAATCAGAAACCGTTATAGGATTCCAGGCGAATGGTCTGGCAAGGGGTGAATATGGGTTGGGGGCGATCAATTGACGTGCATATAAATTTGATTGATCCACAATATATCTGTAAAGATCTTCAGTGAAAAACAGCTCAAAAAATTAAGGGGATTAAAACCTGCTGTTTCCACTCGAATTCCAGGTTGGGTAGTTAATGGGGGAAGTACTGGAGCTGTAGAATCTGTGGGCTGTCAATTAGGAAATGCCAGAGCTTCAGGGAGGACACTATGGACTCTATGGGCCTGTCTTCGAGTACGCAGTGGCTGCGGGCCACTACTTGTGCTAGCCACTGCACCAGCTTCAACTGCACTTATGGGACTCACCACGTCACCAAGTGTTACTGCAGTTCTGGTTGTACTAGGTCCAGGGTGTACTAGGCCGCTCGTGCTTGCCAGATCACGAGAAGTGTGAGCGGCACTAGTACTGGTACTCTGTTGTTTACGAGAAATATCCGGTTCTTGCATCTCAGCAACTCCAGAATGGGGTCGGGTACGCCTGACCTTAGCAGGGACCCATCTGTCTGAAGTGACAATAATCTACTAATTACTGCACTTGCCTGGGTAGGATGGGCTGGGCGGAGGGGCTAAACGCAGGTGCTGGCAGGAATCAGTGCTGGTTGTGCAAACACTGCGTTTTGGGAACACTAAACTATGGGGACGCTAGTATAGTTCTGATCAGATCAGATATTGATCTGTTCAAACACTATACTAGTAATGGAGGTGTGTGTGTATGTGTGTGTGTATGTGTGTTAGTGTATTTGACTCTAACTGACGCTAAATAACGGTGGTGTGGTGGGACCCTGACGCTAACTAGCCTAAGTAGCGTCACCCGTGACACTAATACAGTGATAGGTAATCACTGTATATGGTGAACACTGTGACAGGACAGTGAAGGGGTTAACTGGGGGAGATCAAGGGGTTAAACCTTTGTAGGGGATAGATGGCGGGTGGCCTAAACCTATTTGGGCCTAGCGCAAGCTCAAACTGAGGTCACAAGTGACACTAATACAGTGATCAGTAGTTAGCTGATATACTGTATATATTAGTGCACTGGGTGTTAGGGAGTGAAGGGGTTAACTGGGGGTGATCAAGGGGTTAAAACTTTATTAGGGGATAGATGGCGGGTGCCCTAACCCTATTTGGGCCTAGTGCAAGCGCAAACTGGGGTCACATGTGACACTAATACAGTGATCAGTAAAAGATCTGTATACCACTGTATATAGTGTTCACTGTGAGGGGTTTGGGGGGGGGGGGTGATCAGGGTTGATCAAGGGGTTAAATGTGCCTATGTGAGGTAGTGTCAGTGTAGTGTTAGGTGGAACTCACGTTTTCGATGCTTCTCCTTTTTCTCCTGGAACCGAAAGGGCTCCAGGACGGAAAATTACATCACTTCCCCTGCCTGTGTTTACATTACACAGGCAGGTGACATGATGCCATTGGCTAGAACTGATCACCAGATCCAGACCAAAAATCATTGGTCTGCATCTGGTGACTGGTCGGTTCTCAGCCAAATCAGACCAGGATTGTCTCGCAGGGTGTGCGGGACGTAGGTCTACGTCGCTGGACCTAGCAGAGCCACTTTGCCGCAGTATTGTCCATGTGAGAAGTTGGTAAGTAGTTAATGTGAGTAAACAATGCACCATTATTAGCATTGGTGGGAGGAATAGTGACCCATTGTTGGTGTCAGTAGTAGGAATAGTGGCCCATTGCTAGTGTCAGTGGTAAGAAGAGTGCCCCATGGTTGGTGTCAGTGGGAGCATAAGTGCCTCATTTCAGTGGGAGAAATAGTGCCCTAAAGGTCAGATAAAGGCAAGCTAAGAGTTGCATCCTATCCACGGGTCACATTTTGAAGGCCAATCATTTACACCAAGAGTGATTTACACCGAGAGAGAGGTAAGGGGGTTGCATGAGGTCAGGTACGGAAGCACTGATCACCAATGCAGGTTGGAGGGGGTCAACATCACTGCCACTTATCAACAATGCAAGGTGGAGAGGGGTAACATCACTGCCACTTATCAGCAATGCAAGGTGGAGAGGAGCAACATCACTGCTACTTATCAGCAATGCAAGGTGGAGGAGGGCAACATCACTACCACTTATCAGAAATGCAAGGTGGAGGGGGGCAACATTACTGCCACTTATCAGCAAGGCAAGGTGGAGGAGGGCAACATCACTGCCACTTATCAGCAATGCAAGGTGGAGGGGGGCAACATCACTGCCACTCATCAGCAATGCAAGGTGAAGGGGGAAACATCTCTGACCCTTATCAGCAATGTAAGGTGGAAGGGGGGGGCACCTATCTCTGTCACCTCTCAGCAATGCAATGTGAAGGGGGGAAACAGCACTGCCATTTATCAGCAATGCAAGGTGAAGGGGGAAACATCTCTGTTCTCTGACCCTTATCAGCAATGTAAGGTGGAGGGGGGTAGGGGGCACCTATCTCTGTCACCTATCAGCAATGCAAGGTGGAGGGGGGACAATATCACTGACACTTATCAGCAATGCAAGGTGAAGGGGGGAGAAATTGCTGCCACTTATCAGCAATGCAAGGTGGAGGCGGCAACATAACTACCACTAATCAGCAAAGCAAGTTGGAGGGGGCAACAACACAGCCACTTATCAGCAATTCAAGGTGAAGGGGGGCAACATCTCTGCCACTTATCAGCAATGCAAGGTGGAGGGGGGGGGGGGTGGCTTAACAGCGCTGCCACTGAACAATGATGAAGAGAGTGTGTAAATAATGCTTATACTGACACCAATGCTGGGAGATATTATTGCAGCCATTAACAATGCTTACTATTCCTGCCACTGACACCAGGTTTGTCATCTTAATATTTTCCTTATGAGCTCATGTTCGCCCATTTGCCGCAAAAATTGGTATCCCATTCCTGATTGGGTACTCCAAAACTATTTATAATGTAGAAATTCAGATGCATTTGTAAAATATGCAAATGTTCCAGGAACCAGGTGCAATCCTCTGTTTAAAACTTACTGATCTGTAAGAGTAAATCATTGATTTTATATTTAAAAAATACCAACTTATTCTTATGGAAGACCAGCCTTTACTCTCAGTTGTTACCACATACTCATTTGTCTCACTTAAAGATTATGGGCCCTTTCACACGGGCGTTCCGCATGTCCGTAAATCATCCTAATTCTTTGCGGATGATTTACGGACATAATGTATGTCAATGGCATTGCGGATGTAAGCGGAATACCATCCGCTGACATCCGATTTTCTTCCTTTCAGTTCTGTTTCGTTTTTTGGAACCGAACAGAATCCTATTTTTGTTCCGTTTAAAAAATGGAAAGGAAGCAAAATCGGATGTCAGCGGTTTCATCCGCTGACATCCGCAATGCCCATAGACATACATTATGTCCGTATATCATCCGCAAATGGATGGGATGATATGACAAGTGTCATCCACTCCGTGTAAAAAAAAGAAAAGCACCGGAGCGGAAAAAAAACTGAACGGCCGTGTGAAAGAGCCCTTACTGAAAGTGTTCCATCTCACTTTTATGTATTTTCCGTGACTTGTATTTACCTGCATGAGGTTAAAATTTTACCGTAGTATGCTGACATCTAGTGGCAGGTTTGGGACACTGCAACTTGTTTACTAATGGAATTTTGGTATCTTCCTCTGTCCTCCCCTTCTGTTCAGGGCTATTTAGTTTAGTCCTAGCTAGACCTTTGCCATTTCTTCCATGTTCACTCAGTCAGTGTTAGTTATTCATAGAAACAGGGCTCAGGAAAGTCATTGTCTTCTTATACGTCAAAAGACTGGAAAAAACCCTCTGTACTACAATTAGCAGTAAATTGCATTGGATGCCTCTTTTGTGTCTTGATGAAGAGTTAAGCTGCACGTGGATAGTACCAAGTCAGCAAGTGACCATACTGTCCAGACAGACTGGGTCTAAGGAGTATGTTAATGCATAAAGTGGAATTTGAAACTGAGCATAAAGGGTACTCCACCTTTGTGGAAGAAAAATTGAATCAAAAAATAATAATATAGCATATTGCAACATAGGCTATGTTGTGATTTAGTGTTATTAAATATTACCATTCATTTTCAATCTGTGGCCACTGTATTGTATGTAAAATTCAATGCAATATGGCAACCTGGTGGTGTTTTGAACGCCATTGGTGTACAGAACATCCAAAAAATTTTAATTTGTGTGATTGTCTCACTGATTTTCTCAGAAGTCAAATTTTAGGTACCCCCTCTAATATGGAAATTAGGTATTGATTATATATTCCCAAGGTTAATTACTTGGGATGCAAATACTGCAGATTTTTTTCATTAGAATACTGAGTGTGCACCAGCTGATTGTATAAAACCTGGCAACAAAAGTGAGTACACCCCTAAGAGAAAGTGTCCAAATTGGTCGCAATTAGCCATTTTCCCTCCTCTGTGTCATGTGACTTGTTAGTGTTACAAGGTGTGAATGAGGAGCAGGTGTGGTAAATTTGGTGTTATCGCTCTCACTCTCTTATACTGGTTACTGGATGTTCAACATGGCACCTCATAGCAAAGAACTTGCTGAGAATCTGAAAAAAATAATTGTTGCTCTACATAAAGGTGGTCTAGGCTATAAGAAGATTGCCAAGACCCTGAAACTGAGCTGCAGCATGGTGGCCAAGACCATACAGTGGTTTAACGGAACAGGTTCAACTCAGAACAGGCCTTGCCATGGTCGACCAAAGAAGAAGTCGAGTGAATGTGCTCAGCCTCATATCCATAGGTTGTCTTTGGGAAATAGACGTATGAGTGCTGCTGGCATTGCTCCAAAGGTTGAAGGGGTGGGGGGTCAGTTTGTCAGTGCTGAGACTATACACCACACACTGCATCAAATTGGTCTGCATGGCTGTCATCCCAAAAAGAAGCCTTTTCTAAAAACGATGCACATGAAAACCCGCAAACAGCTTGCTGAAGTCAAGCAGACTAAGGACATGGATTACTGGAACCATGTCCTGTGGTCAGATGAGACCAAGATAAACTTATTTGGTTCAGATGGTGTCAAGAGTGAATGGCGGCAACCAGGTGAGGAGTACAAAGACAAGTGTGCCTTGCCTACAGTCAAGCATAGTGGTGGGAGTGTCATGGTCTGGGGCTGCATGAGTGCTGCCGGCACTGGGGAGCTACAGTTAATTGAGGGAATCATGAATGCCAACGTGTACTTTGACATGCTGAAGCAGAGCATGATCCCCTCCCTTTGGAGACTGGGCCGCAGGGCAGTATTCCAACATGATAACGACCCCAAACACACCTCCAAGATGACAACTGCCTTGCCAAATAAGCTGAGGGTAAAGGTCATGGACTGGCCAAGCATGTCTCCATACCTAAACCCTATTGAGCATCTGTGGGGCAAAACAGAAGGTGGAGGAGCACAAGGTCTATAACATCCACCAGCTCTGTGATGTCGTCATGGAGGAGTGGAAGAGGAATCCAGTGGCAACCTGTAAAGCTCTGGTGAACTCTGGTGAACTCCATGCCCAAAAGGGTTAAGGCAGAGCTGGAGATGAATGGTGGCCACACAAAATATTGACACTTTG
Organism: Pelophylax lessonae; assembly: GCF_965119305.1. NCBI lineage: Eukaryota > Metazoa > Chordata > Amphibia > Anura > Ranidae > Pelophylax > Pelophylax lessonae. Next base: position 439,518,040 of record NC_138770.1, on the reverse strand, counting down.
GGCCGAATTTGGACATGTACACTTAGGGGGGTACTCACTTTTGTTGCCAGTGGTTTAGACAATAATGGCTGTGTGTTGAGTTATTTTGAGGGAACAACAAATTTTCACTGTTATACAAGCTGTGCACTCACTACTTTATATTGTAGCAAAGTGTAATTTCTTCAGTGTTGTCACATGAAAAGATATAATAAAATATTTACAAAAAATGTGAGGGGTGTACTCACTTTTGTGAGATACTGTATAACTCTTTGTACAAGCTCCACTCTTTGTATCTTTGATTCATTTAGAAAAATGACTACTAGAAAAATGTATTGAAGGGAGCACAGGTCCTGCTTCATATGTTGTACAGACCACCAAACTAGAAGAGATGGTTTTGTTTTTTCTGAATTACAGCATAAATAACTTTCTAAAATCTCTCAACAATTTTAAAATATTAAAGCTCAGTGCTGCCTACTGCTACCACAAGCTTTGGCCCATAAGTAACTTTATGGTAAACAGTCTTGAAAACATAGAATTCAAAATAGTAAACTCAGTACTACACTAACATTTCGATAGCCATCATATACAGTTCTATGGGCCTCATTTGCTAAGGTGCTAATCTAAAAAGGTGAACAATGTTTCTTTTTCTGTTTGTAACAAACCAGAATTGAATCATTTGCTTGAACGTGTATAACTACATATGATTCTGTTAAATCAATTCACTAATTAAATTGAGTGAGCAAAAAAATGGATGATCTCTGTCTCCAACAGTGTTTTCAGCAGTAGATTCACTCACTCTGGAAGGCACAGAGTAATACAGCTCCGATTCTCCAGATTTCATCCTGAACTTTTTCTAAGGACCCAGTATAGGACACAGGGAACAAAAAACACACATGTATTCAACCTTACATTAATTTATTTTGTGTTCTTTTACTTTTTTTTTTTTTTTTCAATGTAATGAATAGGTGAAAGGGCAGAAATGAGCAAAACACACGTAAACTGTGCTCTGCAGTTCATGATTACAAATTACTTCATCTGGATCTGTAGCTTATAAAGTGAATGTGAACCCAAATCATAAAATTTGACCTGGCCACATAGACCGTATCTGTAGTGTTTACTTATCTCTCTCCAAAGCTCTAAGTCCCATGTCTTTATGTTACTCTGTTCTTCTGTTATCAGCATGATAACTTCTGACAACTTCTCAGAGACGAGATAAAAAAGCAGCTGAAAATTTGTTTTAGGGGAAGGTGCTATAAATAGATTAGCATAGAGCTGGTCTATTCACAGCACAGCTCTGCGCATTCCTTCCTTCCTCTGCCTATGTGGAGTGTGGGTGCGTGCCTTTAACCCAATCAGCTGTCACACAGTGTATGCCATGACTACACTCCCACAGCTGAAACAGGAAGAAAAAAATCTAACACAATGTATACATTCTAAACAGTATACAAAGGTGAAGACAGCAGATACACAAATAAAATGTATATAGGGAGATTTGTTTCACTTCTGTGTATTATCTGAGGCTATTCACTTCACTTGGTATAGGAGAGGGTTTACATACACTTTAAAGTCCAACTAAGCACAAAAAAAAAAAAAAAGATACACTTGCAGTGGGGCCCCACTTCTGCAACCCTCTAGATTAAATCTAGAGAGTTGAAGAAGAGGTTCTATTACTTAACAATGCTCTAGTCTCGCAGGTTCAAGCACTGTCCTCCCCTCCACGAAGCACCAATCTGTGGGAGGAACTGCAGCATCATCACATACAGTGAAAAGCTTTTACCTTGGTGGAGGCGGGAGTGCCACTGTGGCTGGGAGCAACTTACAGAGGAGGCTGCAACAGACTGCCCACACAGATTGAGGGAGCCTTCAGGGGTTAAAGGGGCTTAGGGGAGCTGATCATGGAAGATGTTTTAGTTTAATGCAGAGAATGCATTAGAGTAAAAAACCTTTAGCCTTTACAACCACGTTAACCACTTGTCTACTGGGCACTTTTATCCCTTTCCTGCCCAGGCCAATTTTCAGCTTTCAGTGTTGTTGCACTTTAAATGACAATTGCACGGTCATGCAACACTGTACCAAAACTAAATGTTATCATTTTTTTTTAGACAGATATAGCTTTCTTTTGGTGGTATTTATATATATATATTTTCTTTTGGTGGTATTTATATATATAACATTTTGTAAATGAGTAATTTTTCTCCTTTACTGATGTGAGCTGATGAGGCTGCATGTATATGCTGCACTGATGGACACTGATAGGCTGCACTGATGGGCAGGATAGGCTGCACTAATAGGCACAGATGAGCACTGATGAGGCGACACTGATGGGCACTGATGAGGCTGCCCTGATATGCGGCACTGATTGGCACTACTAATGGGCGGCACTGATGGGCAATGATAGGCAGCACTGAATGGCACTGAAAGGCATCATTCATGGGCACTGATTGACACAGATTGGCAGCACTGGTTGACACAGATTTGCAGCACTGGTGGGCACTTCTGAGGCTGCAGCCCACCCCACACAGGAAGCGCGAGCACGGGGGGATGTCATATGACAACCTCCTGGCAATGTGTGGCCGCGCTGTAACTTTTGCCATAGCAGGGTCGTGAAAGGGTTAAACCATGCACCACTTTCTAGCTTCTAGTGGTGGCCATGTACCCTGATGGTTTTATAAATATGATCTTAATCTGTTATTAATACTAATGTTATTATTCATGATTTATTTAGTGCCAACAGTTTGTGCAGTGCTTTACAAAATAGAGGGAGACAATACAATTACAGTACAGTTCAAAACAAGAGGGTTACAATCTAAGGCCCCTCAGATCCGCCTGTTAGTTTTTCAGGCGGATCTGAAAGGATGCCCCATGCATCTCTATGGGGCATCGGATGTCAGCGGAGACATGTCTGCGGACATCCGATCCAATACGGTCCGTCAAATCTGGACATATGGAAACCCTATTTTCCATCCATCCAGCGGATCGGATGGGATCGGATGAGAAAAGACAGGCGGTCCGTTCTCATCTGATTCCCCCATAGAGAACAGCGAAGACCTGACAGCTCTGTCTCCACACACAGCGCGGAGACAGAGCTGCCATCTGCCTGCTCAACGGGGGACGGGCGGATCGATCCCCGCTGAGAAAAACGGAGTCTGCCGAGGGACTCCAAGTGTGAAAGGGGCCTAAGGGGAAAGGAAAATTATACAAAAATAGTAACTGTGTGGGGGTGAGTTGATTGAAAAAATAAACACCAGTTGTTAATTAGTGGCAAGCTAGTAGGAGAGGTAGGAGAAGTACCAGGAAAGGGCAGGAAGCCAGCCAAGGATGTAGAGTTTTTTTGAGGTCTAATAGTAACAGTACTGAGTAGTGACCATTGGTTTTAGCAGTTAGTAAGTAATTTGTGCGTTGTAGAAGGGTTGTTTCTGTGGCATATAGTGGGCAACAGCCAAACTGTAAAGGAATTCTAGCAGTTTGGAGGTAAATAGGTGCAGATAGATGGGTCTGAGGTTGCTCAGACTGGTGGGGACCAACAAGGGCTTTTCAAGTATAGGGGTGACCAACACATGTTTTAGAAGGGAAGGGGAAGATGCTAGTAAAAAGGGAGAGGTAGAACCTTTGAAAAGGAGACCAGAAAATTGAGAAAGAGGGTAACAGGAGCAGTTGCAAGAAAATAGAGTACAGGTAGCAGGGGCGTCACAAAAAGATGGGCGACTGTTGAGTGTAGTGGAGGAGATGGTATGTTATTTGGGGGGGGGGGGCAATTAAACAGTGGAGATTTTAGCATGATTTGCATTTATCTTGTTTTTGAAATGGCTAAATACGTTAAAGGTAGAAAGGAGGTATTGAGGACTGGATAAGAAGGTATTATTTAGAGTGATTTAAATGATTTGTGATTTGCTGCAACGCTCATCCATTATTAAGATTTAACTTCAAAAGGCAAGTGTACCTTTCAGTGATTTCTTTGGGTTACTGCACTTTGCAAGTTTCTATCTCACTTTTTACTTTCTTAAAGAATAAGTTGTGCCTAAGGATGATGATATTCTGATACAAATAAAGCTTTGCTGATATATAGCAAAGTGTTGTCCTCCTGGTTGACTTAATAACAGTAGCACCAGTCTTAATTCAATTCATTCTCACCAGATGAGATTTATTTTTGTCCATCTGATATTTTTTGATGTTTATAATGTGGTTGTCTGTTTGGGGAAAAGAAAGGGAAAGTTTCTTCCTCTATGTATACTGTATATGAAACCAAACTCCACCCTATGGAAGCGAGAAGATGCCCTGATTTTCTTCTCACGTCCATGGACCATCAGAGTGCAAAAAGCAATGTAGTTCACAGACACCATTAATAGGGGATACACCTGTAAATTACAATTATTATCTGTGAGGGTTTTAAATTTGAGGTGTAGAAACCAATGTTTAATATAGACTTGTATCAATAATATATACTTGCTGTAACTTTATTGAATTTTTATTTTAGTTAAGAATATGTTACAGTCAATAATCCTTTCTTCTTTCATGATATCTCCTTTCTTGAAGCCCAAATGGAAATGCTTATTTAGGCATTTTGCTAAAATGGCCCTGCATAGACTGCATTTATTAATGGATGCCTGAACAGAGAAAGATGCAAATCATAAAATATCAGACAACTGCATGCACAAATGTTGAGTTAGCTATATTGTTATATAAACTGTTTTGCATGACATAAAACTCATAGATAGCCACACACACTAATTTTGCATTCAGTGTCTGATGTCAGAATGATTACCCTTGTCATAAAATATCTCAGCTCTATATTTTTCATTATCATTTTTATTGACACATAAAATTCTGTTAACTCGTGGACAAACTGCATTATTTGCACAATAACAAAAGTATCTTAACTAAACTTGCCAAAATCTGTGATATTACCATTGGTTAAATTGGATCATCTTTATATCTTTAATATTCACCCTTCAGTAAGCACTTTAAGAGTTTTATTTGGAACAAATAATACATTTTATTGCATTTGGCTCTTGTATCCCAGCTGTGAACAATCTAATTATGCTAATCAATTAGTTTTTGCATTTTCTCAGCTGCCGTTCTGTCAAATACACCCACAGTTTTGTGGCCCATTTGTGCTTTGGTTTGACTTACTATGTAAAATATAAAGTTTGCCAAACATAATTAGTACAGAAAAATGTTTAGCGTTTTTCATACAATTTCCACTGGCTTTAGTAATATTTCCATTTTTAAGTTAACTAAGTTAACCTAAGTTCGCTATTATGTGCATAATTTTTTGGGGAAGAATGATAAAATAAAGCAATATACTCCAAGGTCGGTGATCAGTGTTTTAATGTAAAATCGGGATGAGTTGAGTGATTTTGCAGAAATGGATTTCATAATGTCACTGCTTTTAATTTTACTGATTGAGCTTGTGAAGTTGGTGGATTAGGTGAGGTTGGCTTGAAAACAAAAAAAAAAGATCTACTCTTTTTTTATTTAGATGGTGTGGTGTTTTTAGGAGATTTTTGTTAAAGTTCTTTCTGTTTTTTTTTGTTTATCTCTTTTTTATGTATTAACTTATTTGTAGAATAATCAAACAAAAAATAAAACAAAATTTAAAGAAATGGCGCCTCCTAATGATAAATTTGTGCAATCGTCTTTGATCGGGTCTCCGATCTAGTAACCCGGAAGCAATGTCATGACTTTAGTTTCGGTTTACTAAAGATTTTTAAAAAATGACAGTGTTCAAAACAGTCAAACTTGAATGCTTTTAAGTGCAAAGGAAGGATCTGGGGTCTTTTAGACCACAGTTGCCTCCACAAACAGTAACTGTCACTGCCTATTGCTAACACAAGGGATGCTTACATTCCTTGTGATAGCAAGAAAAAATATCAAAAATAAAAAATGTAAAGGGAAAGTGTAAACATTAAAAAAAAAGTAATGAGTCATGAAAGTGTATTTCTTATAAGTAATTATCTAGCAAAAGATACTGATTTTAACTTGTAAGCAACAAGTGTCAGAAAAAGTCATAGGCATGAAGGGGTTAAGAAAAAAAACCTTCTGCCTTTAGAATCACTAAACTATTTGTAAACTATACCAGACCTAAAGAGACTTACACTGCTTTTTTTTCACTTTTCCCCATGTTTTTTTACATTCACATGTCAGTTACCCCCCGGCTGACAACTGAATGTCCCTGGAAGGGATGAGTCACTTGTTGTTAGGATGACAGTGCGTGCCAGCTCCCTAACACCCAGGAGGAAGCTTTTGCACTTATCAGTGGTAATAATTCTATTTGGTTAAACACCCATTTGTTGCCGTTCATAGATTGCACACAGCGCAGAAGTCTCGCTCATGTTATGCCCCCTGCTGGTTGAATGTTCTTAGCAACTTAACTCTCATGGTCGAAGGTTCTTAATCTATTTTTCTATTAGGATCCCATGTTAGGGGTTCTTACATTCACCTGGCGAAAGACAACAAGAAAACTATTATACAGGTGTTACAAACTTTAAAGGAATTATTTGTTGTGCTTTTTTTTTATAAATCAGCCTCTAAGAAGGACTTTGTACTTTATTTTACTTGCACTTGTACTTTATATCTGATTTACAAGAGAGGTGAAAATCCTCTATCAGATTGGGACCAATTTCCTTTCCTAAAGTTTACTTGTAACCAAGAGTGGGAATATATTGGGAGTGGATAATTAATTTCAATAATAGTGCTTGATAGGCTAATAAGTAAAATATTTAATACTTAAAACAAAAAAGAGAATGCACCAGCCAAGCGCAACACTGACACCTACAAATCATAGACATATCATCATATAGAGTACAGAGTCTGTTTGCATCCAGATATATAATAGCAAGACCTCTCAAACACCTCCAGTGAGATGTAGTAGGTGCAAATAGGCTAACGCGTTTCAAGGACCAATTTCTCAAAGGTAATCTGCTTGCATGCATGCTTGCCTTTAGCCGTTTGCCAACCGTATCACTTACATGTATGGTGGCAAGGTGGCTCTGCTGCGCTGGAACACATACTAGGTTCACATACTAGATCCGCCACTTCTGGGTAGGGGGCGTGTGCGCCGCCAGTGATACGGCTGTGCTGTGATTCTACACAGCAGATTCCGATCAGCAGGTGCCAGCCAATGGACGACTGCCGGAACCTGCTGACTGTCAGAAAGACACACAGGAAACAAGGCAGAGCTCTGTCCTGTCAGTGGGGAAGTGCTGGATTTTCTTTCCCTGCTAAGCAGAAACGTGGATCTCTGTTTTCATCTAGTGCATCTATTCCCCGCACAGTTACAAAGCACTCCTTAGGAGCACACTTAACCCTTTGATCACCCCTGATGTTAGCCCTTTCCCTGCCAGTGTCATTTATACAGTGACAGTGCATTTTTTTTAGCACTGATCGCTGTATTGGTGTCACTGGTCCCAAAAAGTGTCACTCAGTGTCAGATTTGTCCACCGCAATGTCGCAGTCCTGGTAAAAATCGCGGATCGCCACCATTACTAGAAAAAAAAAAGTAAAAATTCCATAAATCTATCCCATAGTTTGTAGACGGTATAACTTTTGCACAAACCAATCAACATACACTTATTGGGATTTTTTTTTACCAAAAATATGAACATTGTTCATTTTTTGTTGTGGTTTATTTCGCAGAGGCTATTTTGTCTCACATTATTTTGATATATATGCAGTGATACACTGTTAAACAGATTGAATTTGTCTCAATTGCTCTATGTTTGGTTTTGTTTTTTATATTTTCATATATGTCAATTTAATTCACATTGTATTTTCATACATTTATACACAGTGATACATTTAAATATTTTCCAGAGATATGTATATATAGCTTTGGACATTTTTTATTCATCACATGCAAGTGTTTGTATTATTCTAATTGTAGCCGGGCCACGCGGCTGGCATTGTTCAAACTGTTATTTGTTATTAAAGTTCTGCAAAGACAGTGACTTTGGAGTTATGGGAGATGTAGTCCGGGAGGAGCCAGGATCATAGACTGCTGTAAGAGAGACTCTTCTCCCAGGGAGCAATGGGACACGCAGAGCTTGCTGGGAGTGTCTTATAAGCGGGGTCGGGATTGATTCTCACTCTCTTGCCTCGAGGACAGCGCACTGGAAGAAAGGGGAAGAGCTGCTGCGGATCGCAGGAGAATAGCCTGAGGCCTAGTGGCGGACACCGGAGCTGAGGCGGGCGGTGTGAGTGTGTGGAGAAGTCTCAGTAGCGTGACTGAGCGGAAGGTTACTAGCAGGCAGAAGGAGACGCTGAGCCGAGTGGGGCCTGGCTGCAAGTGGAGAGCGGAGTTCCCAGTTTGGGTGAGAGACATTCAGTATCTACATCTGCATTAATTACAGACCTAGGCTGAGTGAGGGCAGGATTACCAAACTGTTTACTTCAACAAGGCCATTATTGGATTACAATTACTTTCCTTGGATCGTTGGGATTTCCTCGCCGGTGAACACTAGTGAGGCCTCACTCTCCAGGAGACTTTTGCAATTCAGCATAAAGGGGGCCCCCGTTAGTACACAGAGTGCACTCTGATAGCAATCTAGAATTTTTATATTGTTTATTCAACATTCAGTTACTAAGTGCAGTTATTCTAATCTGTGGTCACTCTCTAAGTACACTATTACAATTTAGTGTGTTTTACTGTTGCTGAACGCAATCCTCTAGCATACATATTCATTTATATGCATATGTATGTGTGGCTTGTGTTCCAGATCCTGAGTGCTGAACTGAATCCAAATTCTTGGTTGGGAATTCAATATCTACTTCCTTGGCAACATTGGCATGATCTTTGATTCTGTTTGTATACTCTTGTTTATTTCAAAAGTCTAAAACAGTAAACTGATTCTTCACTGCCATACTTGTGGTCTCAATTATTGAGGATGACAGAACAAATAGTGTCAGTTGGATTGGAACAGACTCAGGGCCGAATTAGTGAAGAGGATACCCATGCAATAAGCCACCCTCTTGGGGGCAGGGCTACATTTGGGGGCCCGTCCGGGATATCCAGTACCACTTCTGCCCTGAATGCCCCTCCCAGAGGGCCAGTAGCCAGAGAAGCAATGAACCCTGCCTTTGCCCGGTTCTGGGCACTGTATCAAGGAGCCAGTTTAGATCAAAGTGTGGTCCTGGAAGTTGCAGGATACGAACACACAGAGACTGAGATCAGATGTTGGGTGTGGGCCCTAACCCCGGGGCAATCGGCCTACATCCTGGATGCACGGGCTGACTATGCCCTGGACATTGTGCAAGTGCTGGTAGAGTGGAAGGGAGAAGTTCCGGACATATTCCAAACTGACCGGGTGATGCTGGAGGAGACCGTCCTGACTAGAGTTTTCTCCTCTTTGAAGAAGAATGAGGTCAGTGAAGGGAAGTTCCCCTCCCCTCCAGGGAGCCCTCGTCTGGGGCCCAGTTCCGTGAACAAAGATGGATATAAAACTACTATACCCCATGTTTCTTTTTGTGCCAACATGAGTCAATTAGTGGATAGCCTAGTTCTGAATGGGGCAAGTGGAGCTGCAGAAAACTATTGCAAATTGCATTTCTTTTCTGGGCAGTCACCCACTCCCACTGGCGAAGAGAACTTCGAGAGTTAGATGACTCAGGCTACCCAGGCCGTGGATGAGTGGAATGTTGCAAAGTCTGTGAAGAGGCAGAGGTTAAGTGGAAGTTTGAGAGGCTCTGCAGCAGAAGTGATCCAAAATCTACGGATGGGGAATAGTAGCTGTACAGCCAATGATTATCTGAACACCCTTTTGGATGTGTTCGGGCGGATGGAGAAGACCACTGATCTACTCTATAAGTTCAATCAAACACACCAGCGAAGGGGAGAGAAGTTATCGGAGTACATCGCAAGGATAGATAAGATGTTACACCAAATGCTCCTGAGGAAGGGTGTCGACCCCAAAGATGCTGACTGAGTACGCCTGGACTGAGTAATACAGGGCGCTCAACCTAACCACCCGAATGTCTTAAAATTACTACTCAGGGGGGTTAAGGATACCCCTACTTACCCGGAATTTATGAGGGAAGTTCGGGAGGAAGAAGCCTTGCTGGACGAGAAAAACCATGGAGGGAAAGAGCCATTAAATAATGAATCAAAAAGAGAGAGAGAGCCTCAGCCCAGCTGCTACGAGTGGACAATAGCCTCTCAGAAGACGAGAGCGAAGCGGAAGTGGAGTCAAATCACCCGGAGGAAGTTCCAGAGAGGAGGAAGGTTGAATAGGGTTCGCCGTCCGCTGACTTGATGCTGCAAGTAGCCCAAGCCTAGACGCAAATGTGTCAGACCTTGATGCAGGTCATGGAGGCCCAAGGGAAAGTCCCTGAAGTGCGGAAGTCATTCAAAGGATCTAATCTTTTCTCCCCTCGGGATAGAGGGTGTTTTGCCTGCGGAGAGACCCGATGCCCGAAGTGGGGATTTAGTCCTGAAACAATGGAGGAGTTGTTGAGGGCTATACAGAAGTTCTTCCTTAACAGGAAGGCGGAAAACCTCAGGGGACCTCAGGAGCCAATTGAGAGTCCCACTAAAAGCCTGAGCTCCAGCAGTAATCAGAGTAGTTACGGTCACAATGAGATGGTATGTGCCTCCCCATCTTTCCCCAGTACCTCCATACTTTTGAGGGGATCCCCGAGTTAGATAGAGAGACACAGGGGGTCGGTACCTCCACTCCCTTTCAGCAGAGAGAGTTTAGAACCCCAAAGACTAAATCTGTCAAGGTGCAAACCATTGAGCTTCATGAAAGAACCAAACCCCAGAAGGCGAAAAGCTTCAGTAACAAGGTCTGTTGAAAATTGTTCCAGCCCAGCAGAGAGGTGGTATTCAAGAACCAAGTGGGGCCATCCCCGGTGATGCCACTGCAAGTGGAGGACATTTATACTAAGGCCTTGTTGGACACGGGCGCTCAAGTGACATTGCTCTACAATGACTTTTATCGGAAGGATTTGAGACACATTCCTCTGTGCAAGCTAGAAGAAATGCAGATCTGGGGTTTAAGGACCCAAAAGTTCCCTATGACGGGTATATTCCCATGAAGATATAATTTCAGCCAACAAAATGGGGGAAGATGGAAGTGTTCAATACTTTGGCCGTGGTGTGCCATCGACCCCCAGGTGCTAAACAGAATTCTTTGATAATTGGCACAAACACGGATTTGGTTCGACAGATGCTCATCCCTGTAGCGGCCTAAGGGTGTACAGAGGAAGAGGTGCATCCTAAGCTAAGGACAGCTTTCCAGCGAGTGCTGCAGGAGCAGAAGACCCCAGTTGAAGAGTTGGGGAAGCTTCGGAGGCTGGACACCAAAGAGCGGGTATTACAGCCAGGAGAAAGAACCTGCATTAAGGCTGTGGTGAAGTTGTCATGGGATTAACCGGGGCCTTTTGTAATGGTGGAAGGGGATCTGTTGGCAGAGGATAGCGGGATTAAGCTGATGCCGGAAGTGGTCCCGACCAAAGTGTACAGAAAGATGGTGGGAAGATCCCTGTATGTGTCCGAAATGTTACAACTCAACCAGTGCATTTGAAGCCCAGGATGGTGTTAGGACATGTGAGTGCTGCCTCCCCACTTACCCCCTCTGAGCTGAAAGAAGAGAAGGAGTCAGAAGGTACTTCCCCTGCTCGCCCAGCTGTTCCTTTCAAGTGGGGGGGGGGGGGAGCGAGGGAAGACCCAGTTGTCTCGGTGGGAGAAATTATTTTCAAGAAACGATTATGATGTTGATTGTGCTAAAAGTGCCCAACATCGGATTCGCCTCAGTGAGGACAAGCCTTTTAGAGAAAGAGCCCGTGAACAGTTGGCAGAACTGAAGAGGTCAGGATTTATACGGGAGTCCCTTAGTCCCCTATGCTTCCCCCATAGTGATGGCTCGCAAAAAGAATGGGACCATCAGGATGTTTATTGACTACCATACTCTGAACCGTCAAACCATTCCAGACCAATATACCACCCCTCGCATAAAAGATGCTTTGCAGTGCCTGTCAGGAGCTAAATGGTTCAGCATGTTGGATCTGAAGAGTGGGTATTATCAAATACCCATGCACCCAGAAGACAGAGAAAAGACTGCTTTCATTAACCCTTTAAGCTTCTTCGAGTTCAATCGTATGCCCCAAGGATTGGCCGGGGCCCCAGAGACCTTCCAGGGGCTCATGGAGAATACAGTGGGAGACATGCACTTAATTGAAGTTCTGGTCTACCTCAATGACATCATTGTCTTTGGAAAGACCTTGGAGGAGCATGAAGCCCATTTGGAGAAGGTGTTTCAGAGGCTTTATGAAGAAGGGTTGAAGTTGTTCCTGGAGAAATGCCAATTCTATCAGACTTCTGTCAACTATCTAGGAAATGTGGTGTCCGCTGCTGGAGTATCCACTGATCCGAAGAAGTTGGAGGCTGTTACTACTTGGCCTAGACCTACAAATGTGATGGAGTCACGGTCCTTCTTAGTTCTTACTACCGGAGGTTTGAGAAGAATTTCTCTCAGATTGCTGATCCTTTGAATGAGCTGCTGAAGAGGGAAACCGAAGAAGAAGGGTTGACTCGTCGGAAGGCAGAGACACTCAGGAAAGGGCCTAGAGGATCTAAAGAGTCTATCCAGGCCCAGTAGGATGTCAAGTGTGAACAGGCCTTTTGGAAGTTAAAGCAGAGCCTCACTCATGCCCCAGTCTTGGCTTATGCATATCCCGCCAAACCTTATGAGCTGAATGTGGATGCCAGTAGAGATGGTTTAGGAGGAGTGTTATATCAGGAAGCTGAAGGAAGACTGCGCCCCATTGATTATATTAGTCGCAGTCTGTCTCCCTCGGAGAAGAATTACCCCATTCAAAAGTTGGAGTTCCTGGCCCTTAAGTGGGCTGTAGTGGATAAGCTGAGGGACTACCTCTATGGGGCCTACTTCGTGGTCAAAACTGATAATAACCCCTTGACCTGCTTACTGACAACTGCCAGGTTGGATGCCACCGGCTATAGGTGGTTAGCTGCCCTCTCTGAGTTCCAGTTTAGCTTGAAGTATCAGCCTGGCAAAGGAAACTTAGATGCCAATGCTTTGTCTAGACCAGTGTTTCTCAACTCCAGTCCTCAGGGCACACTAACGGGCCAGATTTTAGGTATTACCTTGGGGAGATGCAGACTAGAATACTGCAATCACTGAGCAGCAAATGATATCACCTGGGATGTATTTCAGTTTTCCTGCAAACCTGGCCTGTTAGTGTGCCCTGAGGACCAGAGTTGAGAAACACTGGTCTAGACGGCCTCATCATGCTGAGAAAAAAGAACAGGAGTGGGTGCATCTCACCTCTGAGGGAGTGCAAGCCACCTGCCAAGGAGTCGAGTACAGCATGAAGGGAGTCATGGGAGCCAAAGTAGTTGGAGTTTCGCCTTTAGGGGTGCCCAAGTGTTATTGTGACTTGACTAAAGTGAGAAGCGAAGAACTTCCTCAGTTATCTAAAGAGGATGTAAGGAAAGCACAGAGAGAAGATCCTTTGGGAGCAGTAATGCAAAGAGCTTTGAAGGCCAATAATCCCAAACTCCTATTGGAGAGTCCGATAGTGGGGGCCGAGGTAGTCCATCGGGACTGGGAACGAATGAAGCTAAGAGATGGGGTAATTTATCGGGTGAACGCTGTAGAAGAGTCAGATGGAGTGTGTCAGCTATTCCTGCAAGAGAAATACAGGCTGACTTTTCTTGCAGCCTTACATGACTCACATGGACATTTAGGGCCTGACAGGACCTTTCAGTTGGTCAGGGACCGGTTCTACTGGCCCTTCATGAGGAAGGAAGTGGAAGCTTACTGCCACTCGTGTATACGCTGCATCCAGAGGAAGACTTTACTACACCGAGCGGCTGCCATCTACGGATTCATGGTCCCATGGAGTTGGTGTGTATCGACTTCCTGTGTCTCAAACCTGATTTGGGTGGGCATGAAAATATTTTGGTAGTGACCGACCATTTCACCCGATATGCTCAAGCTTTTCCAACTCAGGATCAGAAGGCTAGTACGGTGGCCAAAGTGCTAGTTGAGAAGTTCTTTGTCCACTACGGTTTGCCACAAAGATTACATTCTGATCAAGGAAGAGACTTCGAAAGCAGGCTGATAAAAAAAACTGTGCGGGCTGCTGAAGATACAAAAATCCAGAACTACTCCCTATCACCCTCCAGGGGATCCTCAGCCGGAGAGATTTAATCGAACATTGTTGAATATGTTGGGGACACTACCTCTTGAAAAGAAGCAGATATGGAGTGAATATGTCCCGGTACTAATTCATGCTTACAATAGTACTGTTAACGACTCCAAGGGGTTTTCCCCGTATTTCCTCATGTTCGGGAGAGAAGCTCGACTGCCTGTCGACTTAGCTTTTGTTACCTCTGTGGATCATACCTCGCAGGCCTCCTACAAGAGCTATGTCGACAAACTTTGGCGAAATTTGAAATTGGCTCATGAGAAGGCGATGGAAGCATCAGCAGGTAGAGAACAATGGAATAAGAGGAACTTTGATTTGAAAATGAGAGTGCAAGATGTGCAGCCCGGTGATAAAGTGCTTCTGAGAAATCTGGGGGTGCCTGGGAAACATAAGTTGGCTGATCGCTGGCGCTCTCAGCCCTTTTTCATTCACAGGAAGCTCCCTGAGCTACCCGTTTACCAAATCCACCTAGAGGGTAAGGTGGGACCGCTTAAGACTTGGCACAGGAATCACCAATTGCCTTTTTCTGAAGCAGTTAGAACCTCGTCTGAGTGGAACGAAGAGGAGGATGCTCCTAGGACCCCCAAGACTAGGGTCTCGACCTTTCAAAAGTTCCAGTCCAAATTCTGCAAATGTAATAGATGAAGAAGGGGATAGCGATGATGAAAGTTTCATCTTCGACTGGTGGTGGCCATCCTGTGAGGGGTTTTCTCCCAAGCTATCTTCACCCATTGTTGAGAGGGCCCCTGCCCCTCTCCCTAAAAGAGAACTCGGTCAGGGACACAGCCCCCCTGTGAGAAGTGTGGAGCCAAGACAGACGGAAGAAGAGACTGTATTGATCCCTGAGGATCCACTACCCAATAAAGATGTTTTTGTGGACTTTCCTCCATCTAGATTAGAATAGTCTGTTGTTGAACGTCCAAGTTCTCCTCCCCTGGAGCCATTTGAAGATCTATATGGGAGTCAAGGCTCGGGAATATTTACGCCTTCTGAGGAAGTGGACTCTTTTGAAGATAGACAAGAGGTGTCGGTGGACCCTGAGTCTTCAGTAGAGGAAAGTGCTATAGAAAATGATAGTGGAATATCTGCTAGGTTTGCGGAGAGAGATTCATCCTCCCAAAAGACTGACTTATAGTACCCTGGGGGAAAGTTCTGAAGAATAAATCTCTACAGCACAACGGTCCATGCCATCGACTGTTCCCTCTGTTGATGACTCGGAAGGAGAAAGTTCCATTCCATCCACTGACACTATTAAGTTGGCTGCTAATTTTCTGCTAGCCTTTTGTGAGAGTGACCCAGATTTATTTGATAGTGTGTACAGTAAGTTATTAGATAGTGATTGTATTAATCAGTTTTCAGTTGCAATGAATGCTACTTTAGATGGGTGATTAAGACTTTTCATATGGATCAGCCTTTGTCTTCTCCGGAGAATAATCTCCTTATCTTTGGAGAACTAAAGATGTTCAAGTGGGGGAAGGATGTAGCCGGGTCGCACGGCTGGCATTGTTCAAACTGTTATTTGTTATTAAAGTTCTGCAAAGACAGTGACTTTGGAGATATGGGAGATGTAGTCCGGGAGGAGCCAGGATCATAAACTGCTGTAAGAGAGACTCTTCTCCCAGGGAGCAATGGGATGCGCGGAGCTTGCTGGGAGTGTCTTTATAAGGGGGGGGGCGGGATCGATTCTCGCTCTCTTGCCTCGAGGACAGCGCACTGGAAGGAAGAGGAAGAGCGGCTGCTGATTGCAGGAGAATAGGCCGAGGCCTAGTGGCGGACACCGGAGCTGAGGCGGGCGGTGTGAGTGTGTGGAGAAGTCTCAGTAGCGTGACTGAGCGGAAGGTTGCTGGCAGGCAGAAGGAGATGCTGAGCCAAGCGGGGCCTGGCTAAAAGTGGAGAGCAGAGTTCTCAGTTTGGGTGAGAGACATCCAGTATCTACATCTGCATTAATCACAGACCTAGGCTGAGTGAGGACAGGATTACCAAACTGTTTATTTCAGCAAGGCTATACTGACATATAGTTTAACCACTGGACACTGCAGATATACATATAGTGCGAGGGGGGTGAACTAGGCCTCAAGCCCTCTATTCAGTCCTAGGCTGTTAGTTGTTGAGACGCATGAAAGATCTGTTTTACCTACATCTCTGTGGATTACAATTATTGATTGCTTTGGGGAATACAGTTCATCACCATTACCTTTATTAGATTACAATTACTTTCCTTGGATTGTTGGGATTTCCTCGCCGGTGAAGACTAGTGAGGCCTCACTCTCCAGGAGACTTTTGCAATTCAGCATAAAGGGGGCCCCTGTTAGTACACAGAGTGCACTCTGATAGCAATCTAGCATTGTTATATTGTTTATTCTACATTCAGTTACTAAGTGTAGTTATTCTAATCTGTGGTCACTCTCTAAGTACACTATTACAATTTAGTGTGTTTTACTGTTGCTGAACGCAATCCTCTAGCATACATATGCATTTATTTGCATATGTATGTGCGGCTTGTGTTGCAGATCCTGAGTGCTGAACTAAATAAAAACTGCAGACGTGATCAAATACCACCAAAAGAAAGCTCTATTTGTAGGAAAAAAAGGACATACATTTTATTTGGGTACAGCTTCGCAAGTCCGCACAATTGTCAGTTAATATAACGCAGTGCTGTATCGCAAAAATGCCCTGGTCATTAAGGGGGATTAAACCTTCTGGGGATGAGGTGGTTAATAAACGTTTTACATTTTAATGGAGTCAGAAGTTGTTGCACTGGGCCGGTGTGCTGTCTCTAGTGTGTGCTTTTAGTATTGAGGATTTCCTTGGTCAGAAGAGAGCTGCAAGACAATGAAAGATCCCTGTGTGCCATAAGAATTGAGGAGCGTCATAGGAGAAAGGTTCTTCAGCCTGGTATCTACATTTGTCTCCCTCATCACTTGAGTACTGTCGCCAGCCCATCAAAGTACTTAAGTACCTGTCATCAGAGTACCCGAGTACCTGTCACCAGCCCATACGAGTACCCGAGTACCTGTCATCAGAGTCCCTGATGAGCTGATGACAGGTACTCAGGTACTCTGATGGGCTGGTGACAGGTACTCAGGTACTCTGATGGGCTACTGACAGGTCCTCTTTACTGAGGGGGAGGGGGTAATGAGTGTGTTTGCTGTGCACTCTAATTGGTAACTAGCTGTTACCACAATCTCCTCCTCACACAGGATCTATATGTGAGGAGGAGAGCCTGGTAACAGCTGGTTACCACGGTTTGTTGACATTTTGTGACCGGCTGTGATTGGACACAGCCGGTCACGTGGTAAAGAGCCAATTTATTTGTTTTTTTACCCAGATCGGGGATGGACTGTGTCAGAGTGACACTCTCCATCCCTGATCGCCACTCTGCACGCCCCTGGGGCGTGGCACGAGTGGTGTGCACGAGGACAGTGCATGTGGCTGGCTGTGATTGGACACAGTCGGTCACATGGTAACGAGCCATTTTTATTGGCTCTTTACACTGATTGGGGATGATTGGGGGGGTGCAGAAGAGTGACAAAAACATCCGCCCGGAGGGACAGAGGGTTCTGGTTAATGTGGCTCAAAGGGCAACATGGAAAATACACAAATTCTTAAAAAAAAATATCCAGAGGGATGCCTTAAAGCTGTATGTGAAGTTACAGAACCGTATAAATGTAATCCTTTAACCACTTGACCACAGCATTTTTTAGTTATTCAGCACTGCTCTACTTTACCTGGCAATTGCTCATGCAACAGGGTATGCAAATTAAAATAAAAAAAAAAGCATTTTTTTTCTATAAAAATAGAGCTTTTTTTTTTGTGGTATTTGATCACCACTGGGTTTTTAATTTCTTGAGATATACACAAAAAAAGACTGAAAATTTGGGGAAAAAAACCCCAAAAAACATATTTTCTACTTTTTGTTATAAAACATATCCAAAAAAAAAATGTCTTTATAATTTTAGGCCAAAATTAAAGTTAAAGTAAAGCAAAGTTCTAGCGTCTACAAACTATGGTATATATACTGGAATGTGTGCAGCTTTTACTTTCTGATTGCCTATAACATTTTGTGAAGTGCTAAAATGCCTGAGCAGTACAAACATCCCCCAAATTACCCTTTTTTGTCCATGGAAGATTTTATTTATTTTTTTACACAAAGTTATAACTTTAATTTCACACACATGCTATGGGTATATGTGGGATTACACCCCAAAACACATTCCACTACTTCTCCTGAGTACTGAGATACCACATGTGTGAGACTCTTTGGGAGCCTAGCCACGCACGGGGGCCAAAAACCAATGACCACCTTTATGGTTTCAAAGGGCGTAATTTCCTAATTTCACTTCCTGACTACCTTTCATCTAAGAGCCAGGACAGTTCAGACAACCCCCAAATAACCCTTTTTTGAAAAGAAGACGTTCCATAGTATTTGATAAGAGGTGTGGTGAGTATTTTGCAGATCTAGTGTTTTGTCACAATTTTGTCACATTTTATTTGTGTAAAATGTATGCAAAACGTGTGAGGGACTACACAGATATTTTGATGGGGCGTATATACATGCAATGCAAATTTTTGGGAAAGGTGACTTATGAGGGGCCGAATTTTGTGGACCCGATCATAGTCAGGGTCACCCTGAGGACAACAGCGGGTATTGTCATTGAAATGCATAAAACACATTATTGTCTCATGTCTATGCCTATGATAGGTCTCCACTTGAATGGCGTGGCAAGGTATGAATTTGGGTTGGCGGTGAGGTATTGTTGGCCATAAATAATACTTTGGTCTGCAATCAAATTGTAGAGGTCTTTGGTGAAAAACAGATAAAAAAAACTAGAGGGGTTGTTAAGTTTGCTCTTTCCACCTGAACCCCGGGCTGGGTTGTGAATGGAGGGATAACAGGTGCTGCTGAATCTGGGGGCAGCCAATTGGGGTTTGCAAGCACCTCTTGAAGGACACCATGGGCACTGTGGGCCTGTGCTCGAATTCTTGGTGGCTGCGTTTGCATTTCATTACTAGTTCAAGCCACCTCACGAACTTGTGCTCTACTTTGCAATGAGATACTGCCGTGCTGCTGTCTAAAAAGCCAGGATGTACTAGGCCGCTGGTGTTTGCAGATCATGTTGTGCAGCACTAGAACTGGCACTCCGCTGCATATGAACAGAACTATGCATTTCTAGCACCCTAGCAACCTGGGGTCAGGTACACTTGATCTTAGCAGGGACCTCTTCTACATCATGTGAGCTAGCTTTCAGGGTGCCACTGCTTTTTACAGGTTCATATTCTGAATCGGATTCTGACAGAGAGATTTCCCCTTTACTCTCATCGGACATGCTTAGAATCCTGTAGGCCTCTTCACTAGAGTACCTTTTTTGGGACATTTTCAGCAGTAAATTTACTGGTACCTAGTGCAACTATGGGAAAAAGAGCTCCTGGCTAGCATTCAGGAACAGCTTGTGCGCTAAACAAAAACTTTCTAGTGCCAGCAGAGATCTGGCCTGATCCTGCGAATGCTGCAGTTTTGTGTACAATGTATCAGAGGTGGGAATGATCAGAAACATATCTTTCAGTGATAAAAAATAGCACTTTAATTATCTAAAATACATTGGGAGTAGTCATCTATTTTCCTGTTTCACACTTTGTGGCTTACTGACCAGGTTTCCAGCTAGTGGTCAGGACTCCTGAATCTAAGGCTACACCAGGGATTCCTGCTGCAGCTCTAAGTGGCTATGTGCGACCCCATTCACTATAATGACAGGTCGCTGGCCTAAATCCCTGGTTAAGTAGCCTAGCACTTGTTACTTGTTAGTAAGAATGTTTGTATTCTAGTCTGAAAACCCCTGAGGTATCCTGCCAGAAACTGTCACTGTACTGGACCAAGCATAAGCAACTGAGGCAGTCCCATGTAAAGAGGACACAAAAAAGAATATGCTTTAGCTTTAGCTTTAGCTTTAGCTCCACAGTGTTGGTATCTTAGGGACCACATTGTCCTTCTGCTTCTTGCTTTTGGGTTTTATTATTTGTGCTTTTTCTTCTTTTTTTTTTTTTTTGTTATAGAGGTATATTCTGTGAAATATAGACCATGAAGGCTATTGCTTTTTTTTTTTTTTTTGCAATGATAGATGGGCTTTGCATATTATAGTCTAGGTTAGAGTATGAGCGTTGTAATCGTTCTTTTGTATTTTTTGTATTTTTTATTATCTATGTCTTGTATATGTTTGCCGTGTGTATTATTTATAAGAAAAAAAATATTATATTTTAAAAGAAAAACACGAAAAGGGTCTAAACTATTACCTACTCTATATAAAAAAAAAAGTAAATGAAAGTGAATAAGTGAATAAGACCATTTCTCCTGTGTAAATAAAAAAGGATGTATCATGGTGAATACAGAGAATCTTCTCCCTATTGTATTAGGCAAATGTAAGGGGTCTTTGTATAAAAAACTTGCTGTGTGGTTGCTTTGAGCATTCGCACAGGTACAATGAATAATCACCATACTTTTTGTAGTAAGATTATTTCCTATGATTGTCAGCTCCATCTAGTGGCTATAATGCCATCTAATTGTATTTGGGTATTTCAGAAAAATACATCCTTATGGCCACTAGATGGAGCTGAGAGCCATAGGAGATATTTATATTACAAAAATTTGATATTCATACATTATATAACCAAAAATATTGGGACACCTGCCTTTACACGCACCTGAACTTTAATGGCATCCCAGTCTTTGTCCGTAGGGTTCAACTCTTCTGGGAAGGCTGTAGACAAGGTTTAGGAGTGTGCCTATGGGAATGCTTGACCATTCTTCCAGAAGCGAATTTGTGAGATCAGGTACTAATGTGGACAAGAAGGCCTGGCTCGCAGTCTCTGCTCATATTCATACCAAAGGTTTTCTATCAGGAGGCATGGGATCAGTGGCAGAGGGATGGTGGGGAAAGGGGGGGTGTGATGGGACCAGTGGCAGAGGGATGGTGGGGGGGGTGGTGTGGCGGGATGGTGGAGGGATGGTGGAGGGATGGGATCAGTGGCAGAGGGATGGGAACAGTGGGAAATGGGACCAGTGGCAGAAGGATGGGGTCTGTGGGGGATGGGATCAGTGGCAGAGGGGTGGGGTCAGTAGCAGATGAATGAGATCAGTGGCAGAGGGATGGAATCAGAAATAGAAGGATGGTGGGGGGGATGGGATCAGTGGCAGGGGGATGGTTTTGGGGGGAATGGGATGGGATCAGTGGCAGAGGGATGGTGGGGGGGGTGGAGGGATCGGATCAGTGGCAGAGGGATGGTAGGGGGGATGGGATGGAGGGATGGGATTAGTGGCAGAGGGATGGTTTAGGGGGATGGGATGGTGGTGGGTGAATGAGATGGTTGTAGAGGGAAGGGATCAGTGGCATAGGGATGGTGGGGGGATAGGATGGTGGTGGTGAAGGGATGGGATCAGGAGCAGAGGGATGGGGGGGATTGGGATGGTGGTGGAAGAATGGGATCAGTGGCAGAGAGATGGTGGGGGGGATGGGATGGAGGGACAGGATCAATGGCAGAGGGATGGTGGGGGATGGGATGGTGGTAGAGGGATGGTGAGGGGGATGGGATGGTGACACTGGCACTCACCTGTTCTCAGTGTGAGCCAATTACCCTCCTTTGTCAGCGCTCTTAGCCTGGCTTCACAGTGCCTCCAGTAGCAGCTCTCCCGACATGGGGACTCTGTCTGCACATTGGCACAAGCAGGGGAGATCTCCTCCCCCTTCACTCTACTGGCCCATCAGCTGATCAGCTAACTTTCTCCTCCTCCCGACATTGATCTGTTTGGAGGAATTGACAGAGCGGTGTGCTGATAGCAGTGAGTGCTCACTCAGGCACATTGAGTGTATAATGTCCAATGATGCCTGCAATTAGCGGTGACGGGCGGCGCCCACAGTGTACAACTATGTCCGGGACATGGTGTCCCGATCATTGCCTAGAAGCGGTGGGCGGATGGCGGGCCCTCCCACAGTGGCGGAACTCCAGGGCCTAGTCGCAAGTGCAACTGCTGCGACCCCGGTAGTTCCGCCTCTGGTGCCTGGGCAAATGCTTAAGACAACCCCACAGCAAATGTTTTTATGTATTACATGGTATTCACAATGCAAAAGGTAAACCATAACTTCACAGTCCAATTTAGTGTCTTTAAATTTAAATTTAAATTTAGTGTCTTTTGCATTGTGAATACCATGTAATGACTAGCAAGTTATTCTGTTTTTTGTTGCTACAAGGCCTCAATAGCTTCCAATAATTGCTACTCGAAATTCTTTTTTTAGTGATAAATGAAATAATATGTTATTTTTTTGAATACTATATCTCTGCATAATTTTCTGGTAAGCATGCTATAAATTACAGCTTTGTGTCTCTAACGCTGTGGTCATATCTAAAATGATGTACAGCTCAGCACAGCAATAACTACAGCTATTTTACATGTGCATCCCATTTGATAACTAACTAAAAACCATCCCAGACTTTTCAGATGGTATCATGTTCTCCGTCTTGTCACCTACTGTAAAACTTCAGTAGAAAATAAATTTAGGCAGATTCCTAATCGGCTATTTATTATGCAAACATAATACTAGAGCTCACTTCAAGCATTTGGCATTGTGTAATAAATGAGAAAACAAATTGTGGAAAAATACAGAGTAATGATTTTGGAAGCAATGTATTAGTTGTGATTACTGAAAAGTGTTAATGAATTTATTTAGCTGGTGTTATTATTGATATGTTTACTTAAAAGTAATTTTAGATACTTTTAGATATGCCTTTCCCATTTTACAAACATTCTTTTATATTTTCATCATTGAATTAACTAAAGCCATTCACAGACTAGCCATATACAGTATATACAAGCTTTCAATGGCTAAGTAAAATCATTCTGCTCCCTGCTTTAAAAAGTCCCAAAGAAATTTAAATGATTGCTTAGACTTGTTTAGATGATTTTATTCCAGAGATACTCTTAAAGTATAACTAAAGGCAAAACATTATTTTTTAGTTTTGGATAGAGTGGAGCGGAATTAGAACTCTTGTCAGTTTTTATTGTTGTCTGTGCCCCTGTTAAGGAGATTCACCGTCTCTATTTACTATTATCATTAACCACTTGCCTACTGTGCACTTAAACACCCTTCCCATCCAGGCCAATTTTCAGCTTTCAGCGCTGTCACACTTTGACTGACAATTGCGCGGTCATGCTACACTGTACCCATTTGAAATTTTTATCATTTTTTTCCCACAAATAGAGCTTTCTTTTGGTGGTATGTAATCACCTCTGGGTTTTTTATTTTTTACAAAAAAAAAAGAATAAAGACAGAAAATTTTGAAAAAAAAAAAAAGTTTCTTATTTTCTGTGAGTAAATTTTGAAAATAAATTTTTCTCCTTCACTGAAGGGCGCTGATGAGGCGGCACTGATGGGCACTGATAGGCTGCACTGATGGGCACTGATGAGGCGGCACTTATGGGCACTGATGAGGTGGCACTTATGGGCACTGATGAGGAGGTACTAATATGCCGCAATGATGAGCACTGATAGGCGGCACTGATAGGTGGCACTGATAGGCGGCACTGATAGGGGGCACTGATAGGTGGCACTGATAGGCGGCACTGATAGGCGGCACTGATGAGCACTGATAGGTGGCACTGCTGGGCACTGAGAGGTGGCACTGCTGGGCACTGAGGTGGCACTGCTGGGCACTGAGAGGCGGCACTGGCGGGCGGCACTGCTGGGCACTGAGAGGCGGCACTGATGGGCACTGGCGGATGGCACTGATGGACACTGACGGGTGGCACTGATGGGCAGCACTGATGAGCACTGATGGGCAGCACCATCAGTGCCCACACTCAGTGCCCATAGTGCTGCCAGTCAGTGCTTATCAGTGCCTAGATGAGCAGGCACTGATGGGCACTGACTGGCAGCACTATGGGTACTGATTGTGGGCATTGATGGGGACACTGATGGCGGGCACTGTGGGCACTGATGGGGGGGCACTGTGTGTATGTTTTTACCTTGTAGTAATCAGGGCACTGGTGATCAGTGCCCTGATTACATGTCTCTTTGTCCCTGGCGCTGTGCAGCTCTCCCTCCTTCCTCACACTGCAGGCTCCGTGTGAGGAAGGAGCGTCGGCGATGAGAGATGATCTCATATGTTTACATATGAGATCATCTCTCATTGGATGATCCGATCACGTGGTGAATGGCCGCTGTGATTGGCCATTCACCACGATCTGTGATCGGCCGTGTCCAAGGGACACGGCCGACACAGATTCTCCCCGCTGCGCGCTCGCGGGAGCGCGCGGGGGGCGTGTCACTGGGAGGCCGTTTAAAAACGGCCTCCCGAAAATTCGAGTCCGCGCTGCAGCCGTATATAGGCTGTAGCGCGGATGGCAAGTAGTTAAAAGTGAAAGTAAAAGAAAATGCCAAATTTTGGGTTGTCCCCAGAAAAGCAATAGAGGGGAAATCTTCCAATTGGGACACTGGTTCTGGTGACCTGGGGGTCCCCAAGAAAATTTCCTTAACCACTTCAGCCCCGGAAGGTTTTACCCCGTTATTGACAAGGCCATTTTTTGCGATATGGCACTGCATTACTTTAACGGAAAATTGCGCGGGCGCGCGATGCTGTACCCAAATATAATTTATGTCCTTTTTATCTCCCACAAATAGAACTTTCTTTTGGTGGTATTTGATCACCTCTGTGGTTTTTTAGATTTTGTGCTATAAACAAAAAAAGAGCGATAATTTTGAAAGAAACGCCATATTTTTTTATTTTCTGCTATAAAACGTTCCTAATAAAAAAATTTTAAAAATTAAAATTTTTTATCAGTTTAGGCCAATTTGTATTCTACCACATATTTTTGGTAAAAAAAATCCCAAAAAGCGTATTTTAATTGGTTTGCGCAAAAGTTTTTTTGGACTTTTGGAATTTTTATTTATTTATTTTATTTATCAGTAATGGCGGTGATCAGCGATTTTTAGCGGGACTGCAACATTGCGACAGACAGATCGGACCCCTAACTGACATTTTTGACACTTTTTGGGGCCAGTGACACTAATACAGTAATCAGTGCTAAATAATATGCACTGTTACTGTATAAATGACACTGGCAGGGAAGGGGTTAATACTGGGCGTGATCAAAAGGGTTAAATGTATGCCTAAAGTGCTTTCTCACTGTGTGTGTTTGGGGGGGGGGGTTCTGTGACAGGCACAGAGAGATCGCAATTTCAGCTTAGCTGAAACTGCTTATCTCTCCCTGCCTATCTGACAGAAGATCCGCCTGCTTTGTTTACATAAGCAGGAGGGTCTTCTCTCGGTTTCTCCGATGATCGCGGGAGTGCAGCTGAAATCGCCGCCACTCCTCAAGCGGCCCGCCTCGCGCTGGGTCTAAACACAGCGGGAGCGAGGCTCCGGTGGCGCGCCCGCCGCTGAAACCACGTGCACTCAGTCACGTAGTACTATGTGACAGAGCGCAGCTGAGCCTCCCTGCCGCAGTATATCTGCGGTGGGGGTCGGCAAGTGGTTAATTTGCAGAGATTTCCTCTCACTTTCTGTTTGTCTATGGGACTGAAAGTAAAGGAAAATCCCTTCAATGGGGCACAGATAATATAAAAAAAAAAATCTGGCAGGGGTCATAACCCTTCCCTTGCTCTATCCAAAATGAAAAAAAAAAAGTTTTGCCTATAGTTCTACAATGACTTGCCAAACTTTCTGCCTTCATAATTGTTGTGCTGGAACCTGTGGGACAGTCCTGAGATTTTGGCCACTGGATCCAGGACACTTGGTAGTAGTGGGACACTCTGCATTCCGACACCTAGCGCTGCAATTTTGCCTCTTGCTCCTGTCACAGAAAGTCTCCCATCACTAATACCTTATTTACTGTATGTCTCTTTTCAGTAGTTCATGTGATATGTAAGAGCTGAAAATAGTTTATTAGTGTCAGGAGACTTCATATGTTGGGAGCTGATTGCAAGTATGTGCGGAGATTGCTACAGATTACAGGAGATCAGCAGGGCTGTCACTGAATTCCATTCCCATGCATATTGGACTGTATGAAACATACCACTGCACTCTGAGAGTTAGGTACTGCTAATCCCTGCACTTTGTACATTACATTCTGATCCCTTTAGTTTGTTCATCACCTACTACTGACCCCTGCACTGTTCCCTACACACTCCTGACCCCTGCCTTTGTCCCTGGGGCATATGGTCTCAAACGTTAGTATCACTCAGGGCACCGTCCAGCTCTAGCAGCTATCAGGCTCTGTGGACAGACGGGCTGCATGGTGTGCCTTCTGCCTGCACAAAAAAGTCAGAAACTCATTAATGGGGGCTAAACATCCACTGTGTATGAGGCCTAAAATGCATCATTTCCTTGAATTTCTGCATAAGATATTTATTTTCTACATATCAGTGTGTACATATTGTATATATTTTGTTGCATTCTATTACAAGTTCATTTATTATGTTGTACTGTATATGTATAAATGCTCATGTGTTTGGTTGCAATTTTGGCTCATGATGATGTTTGCTGCTTTGCAAAATAAAGGAACTTGATGAAAGTTACTGCTTCAGTTAGTTTCTATTTAAAGAACTCTATCATGGTAATTATTAAAGTTGTTTAACCGGTTGCCGACCGCCGCACGACTATATACTGCGGCGGTCAGCCCCGGCCAGGCAGAGTGACGTATCGGTACGTCACTCGCCTGTCACTGACTTGCGAGCCTATCGCGGGCGGGCGCGCGCCCGCCGAGGCGTGCGCCCGCCGCGGCTCGTTCACAGGCAAGTCAGTGCATGTGACCGGCGGACTCGATGTCCGCCAGTCACACTGCGATCGCTCCTGTGAAGGGAGAAAGACAGAGCAGCTTGTGTAAACAAGCTGCCTGTCAGTTCTCCCTGTGTAAAAGTGAAGATCTGTCCGTTCTACTATGTAGAACGGTTGATCTTTGCTTTTACACCAATAGGAATGTCCCTACACAGTAGAAAGCACGCCCCTAGGACACACTTAACCCCTCCCTGTCCAATAAAGTTAACCCCTTCCCTGCCAGTGTCATTTTTGCAGTAACAGTGCATATGTATAGCACTGATTACTGCAGTAATGTCACTGGTAACCCCAAAAGTGTCAAAAATGTCAGTCAAGGGTCCGATCTGTCCGCCGCAATGTCGCAGTACCGAAAAAAAATCGCAGATCGCCGCCATTACGCGTTAAAAAAAAAAACACCAAAAATGACAAAAATCTTTCCCTTTGTTAGTAAACGCGATAACTTTTGCGCAAACCAATCAAAATACGCTTTTTGCGATTTTTTTTACCAAACATATGTAGCATAAAACAAATTGGCCGAAAAATGTTAAAAAATTTTGATTTTTACTTTTTTTTTTGGGGAATTTCATATAAAAAAATTTGAAATATTGTTATTTTTGCAAAATTTACGCTCTTTTTTTGTTTATAGCGCGTGATCAAAAAATCGCACAGGTGATCAAATACCACCAAAAGAAAGCTCTGTTTGTGGGAAAAAAAGGACGTCAAATTCGTTTAGGTACAGCTTCGCACGACCGCGCAATTGTCCGTTAAAGTCACGCAGTAAAAAATCGCAAAAAAAACCCTGGTCCTTTAGCAGCCAAATCCTCCGGGGCTTAAGTGGTTAATCCAAGGGGAAATTTGCCCATTGCCCATGTACTCTAATTCCTGTGCAATTAATTATACAGTTGGTTGTGTTATGGTGCCATCTGGTGGAAAAAGTATATTATAGTTACTTGCACATTAAATGTTTTTGCATTCTTTATAGAGCTGTGTTTCTCAACGTTTTTTCAGTCAAGGAATCCTTTAAAAATTATGGACACTCTGCAGGCACCCTTTAAATTATGGACAGTCTGGAGACACCCCATTCTAAAATGTAAAAACGATTCTAATAGTTTTGCATAACACAACACCATCCACTCAAGTAGGACTGCCAATGTTAGAGGTGATTTATTCTTCCAAAGCAAATACACTTTTGAAAACTGGTACTGACTAGTATTCCAATGTTTCTGTTCTCCCTCAGTTTTCCAAATCACTCAGCTAAGGTTCCTTCAAATGCTGATGAAGAGTGGCAGGAGAGGGTCAAACAAGATGCTATGCAGGCAACTGACATCCTTATCAACTGGTGATGCCATTGGTCATTAGAATGCCGGCGGTTAGAAGGTTGTAATGGTGCACAATAAAAACCTGTAGTTTTGTGTAGAAAAGGGCATCTGTATCTACACGCCAGCTTGTATAGAATTTTTGAGCATTTTGCCAAGGCACCCCTAAAGAAACCTCAAGGCACCCCTGGGTGCCTGGGCACCCTGGTTGAAATAGGCTGGTATAAAGAATGAATGCCTTAAAGTGGGAGCAAGCAACCTTTGAGAGATGGAGATATGCCTGAACAACATGGAAGAGATGAAACATAACCTAGGGGATGTCCCCCTTTTTTTGTTTGTAAGAGATTACCTAGTAAGGGCACAATAAAAAGAAAGGATGGTACAAAGAAAACTTAAACATTAAACGTTATCTTTAATGAGGAACTTGGCATTCACTATTATTCGCAGGCTTTTTCATGTCTGGAGAGTAATTAGTCACGCCAAGTCTGATGTAGGAGACCACTGTGAAGGCAGAACAACTGATGCTGCAGGTTGACCCACTCAGCTCGTCAGCTGGCCTCAATTCTGCCCCATCTAGTTGCTTTGAGTTCCAGCCCAGATGACTGCCTTGAGTTCTGGTCTGGCTGGCTTGTTTGACTTCTAACTACACATGTGCTCACATTTTGATTCATTTTTCGGGTTGAAAACTTCATTTTCGGAGATTCGTATGTATCTGAGTTTACGTATGAACAACGAATCGGAAACAGAGTTCTAATGAAAAAAAACAATGTATTCGTTCATTCACTTCATTTAGATGACCTCACATTTTCACATGCCTTTGATAACATCCAAATTCATTGTGAATAGCTGCAGTTGATAAGAAGCAGGCAGATTTTGAGAGGAACCCCATGCCAAAATTTAAAAAAAAGGGTGGGGTAGGGTGGGTTGTCCCACCCTAATTTCATACA
Source organism: Pelophylax lessonae (assembly GCF_965119305.1). NCBI lineage: Eukaryota > Metazoa > Chordata > Amphibia > Anura > Ranidae > Pelophylax > Pelophylax lessonae. The sequence goes on along the minus strand of NC_138770.1, from coordinate 439,488,831 downwards.
AGGTTCTTAAGTCTGGTATGGATTTTAAGGGGAACACCATGCCAATTTTTTTTTTTTAAATGGCTTGGGTCCCCCACCCCCAAAATCCATACCAGACCCTTATCCGAGCATGCAGCCTGGCAGGCCAAAAAAGGGGGGGCAACCAGGTGCCCCTCCCAAACCAGATCAGGCCACATGCCCTCAACAAGGGCCTCTTCCCCACAACCCTTGCCCAGGGGTTGTGGGAGTGCACGTCATGACTTATTGAAATCTGGAAGCCCCCTTTAAAAAGGGGCCCCAGGATCCTGGCCCGCCTTATGTAAATGAATATGGGGTACATAGAACCCCCTACTTATCACTCAAAAAAGTAAAAAGTAAATAAAAAGCAAGAAGACAGTTTTTGACACGTTCTTTGTATAAAAAAATAAATAAATGTTCCCTGAAGTAGATCCAACGTCAATCATGATAATCGCTGACCCGCACAAAAAATAAAAAAAACACTGCCCAGCGAACACAGGAGAGACACTTGCAGAATGACAGGTAAACATGGGGGAGGGGTCTTCCATTGATGTCACAAGGTGAAGCCAACCCCCTCCTAACAAGTGTCCCTATTGCAAGATTTCATCTAGTGGCCATAATTCATTTTTTTCCTGATTGAGATTTTGTTTTTAAAGCGGAGTTCCATCCTCGGAAAGTTTTTTTTAATAAAAATACCCCGGGACAGTCAGGGCTAGTGCATTCCACAATGGATAGCCTCTGAACTGTCCCCGGTCGCACTTACCTTTTAGAGGAAATACTTACCTTGAAAATGTCTTGTCCAGCGCTAACATCTCAGGTGTGGGCAGCTGAAGCCAGCGCGTCCTCTTCTGCGTCCTCTTCTGTGTCCTCTTCGTCCCAGAATGCCCTGCACCGGCCCCGCTGGTCAGTTTCCGGGGCAGGCACGTCATTCCTGCACAGCTTCTGGGCATGCCCAGAAGCTGTTTAGCAGGGAATGACGCACCTGCACCGGAAGTGACGAGCGGGGCCGGTGCAGGTGCATTGATTCCTGGGAGCAATGACGCTCAGCTCCCAGGAATCAATGCGAGCAGGAAAAGACGGCGCCGGCCGCGGCCGAAGAGAGAGGAAGAGGAAGTAAGGTGAGTATATTTTCTTCTAAAACAAGGTAAGTAAAGGAAAAAAAAATTGTGATTATCCATTTATTTTTCAGGTGAAAGAGAGCAAGCAGATGGGGAAAAATTACTTTTAAGGGTGGAACTCCACTTTAAATCCTACATTATGGCCAATAGATGGTACTCATGATGGGAACACTAGATGGCACTTAATACTATATTGGCACCCCAGATATTTTGGAACTACATTTCCCATGATGCTCGTGCCCTCTGCAGTATAGTTGAACATCATGGGAAATGTAGTTCCAAAACATCTGGAGTGCCAAGGTTCGCCATCACTACTATATTACATCAAACTAGAGATGTAAAATTCCCAAAAATGTTAAAGCCATGAGAACAAAACATTTTTTCCTTGTTTTTTTTTTTCTGGAAAAAAAAATTCTATTTTTGGAAAAATTAAAAAAAAATCAAGAGTGAATTTGTTTTAAAAAATTAAAAGTCATTTTGTTACACTGGGAGGGGGAAATTAAGAAAAACAGTGTATATAAAAGTATTATGCTTGAAATAAAAGTACAGCTTATTCAGGTAAAAGCCTAAACTTGCTTTTTAAATTTCTTATTACAAATGGAACAGCAAGGACTTGATATGTTAAGAACATTTCAACTATACATGAGAACTAGTATCCACCCATTTCCCTCATAATAATGTAAAAGCTTTCTGCCAATATACATTTTTAGTTATTGACAATGCTGATCTATAAGCATATATTGCTCTTAAGTTTGTAACACTTCCTTACTTGAAGATGCTGCTGGTAAAAAAAAAAACACTTTGTGATGATCCAGAAGCAGCAGAAAGAGTGTTTCTGGAATGAGAACTCTAGAAGGAAAAGCTAATCACACTTTAATTCTGGTCCTCATTGTTTCATTCTATAAAGTATCTTTTAATGTCTTCAGGGCACTTCTGGCATGCCAGGATGTGTTTTGTCATCCCTGTAGCATTTGGGAAAGAATATTTATTCTCAAAATATTTGCAAATTGAAGCTTTGCTCTCAGCAGAAATTGCACTGTAAATGTTTCCAAACTCTAGATGTTGGTCTCACCATTTTACTGAGAAGAGGTAAAGAAACACCAGTTTACTAGGTGGGCATGGTAAGCAATATGCTGTGATGGTGAAAAACATTAATATGAATTATTTAAGGGTTATAAAGGTAAACTAATTTGTCAGACAAATGTACCCTCTTATCTGTCAATTAAGGCCTGAGAGGACAGAAACTATCATCTACAATATCTCAACGATCACCCAACTGTAGGAGGTACAAGATGGAGCCCACAAGCAAACTAACCTGGAGCTTTCCACTGCAGTGCCCCCCTAGTGGCTGAAATGCATATTTCTCTTTTTTTGAGAGTAAATTGTTACTTGGACTGTATTCTGGAATTTGCTTGTCTTCAGCTGAGAGAACTTGCAATCATTTAAGACTTTTCATAAAGTCTCGGGAATCTTTCATTAACCACTTAAGCCCCGGAGGATTTGGCTGCTCAAAGATCAGGGCCTATTTTGTGATTCGGCACTGCATGACTTTAACGGACAATTGCGCGGTCGTGCAACGCTGTACCCAAATTAAATTGACGTCCTTTTTTTCCCACAAACAGAGCTTTCTTTTGGTGGTATTTGATCACCTGTGCGATCTTTACTTTTTGCGCTATAAACAAAATAAGAGCGACAATTTTGAAAAAATAACAATATTTTTCAAATTTTTTATATATAATTCTCAAAAAAAATTTAAAAATCAAAATTTTTGGGCCAATTTGTTTTCTGCTACATATTTTTGGTAAAAAAATCGCAATAAGCAGATTTTGATTGGTCTGCACAAAAGTTATTGCGTTTACTAACTACGGGAAAGATTTATATAATTTTTATTGTTTTTTTTTTTAACTAATAGTGGCGGTCATCTGCGATTTTTTTTTGCGGGACTGCGACATTGTGGCGGACAGATGGGACTCCTGACTGACATTTTTGACACTTTTGGGGGTGCCAGTGACATTACTACAGTAATCAGTGCTATAAATATGCACTGTTACTGTAAAAATGACACTAGCAGGGAAGGGGTTAACTTTATTAGAGATCCAGGGGTTAAGTGTGACCCTAGGGGCGTGCTTCTAACTTTCAAGGGGCGTGGCTTTTGATGTAACCACAGAGACATACGATCCTACACCTACATAGCAGGATCGTATAGTCTCTGCAGTTACACCAGGGAGAATGACAGGCGGCTTTGTTTACATTAGCCACCTGCCTTTCTCCCTCTCCAGCGGGAGATCGTGAGTGACCGGCGGACATCGGAGCCACCGGTCACTCGCACGGGGATGTCAGGGAACGAGCGGAGGCGGAAGCGCACCTCCAGCGGCGCGCTCTCGCCCCCTATTGGCTCGTGGGCAAGTGACGTACCGGTACGTCACTTTGCCCAGGAGCGCCAGACTGCCTCAGTATATGTACTTGCGGCGGTCGGCAAGTGGTTAAGGTTTTCATGTTATATAGTTTTGTGTCATAGATATATTATTCATCATTGTAAAAGAACAAAAACCACACTTCTTTTTTAAAACATTTTTTTGGGAAAAAAACAAAACAAAAACTTTGAAAAAAAATGAAAAAAACCCTGTTTTTTTTTTTATCTACATCAAACACAGCAAGTTTTGTTGTGCTGTGTGAATATTTGTTCTATTTGTTATTCTTACAGCAAGGATCTTCTAAAATGACCCCTAAGTGTTATGTGAAAAACAAGGCAAAACTGTCCCTATGTAATTTGGAAACTGCTGACAGTGCCTAGCCAAGAAATGTTACAAATTGAAAGAAATAGTACTTCCTGATGAGTAAGTTAAAAAAAAAAAACCCTATAGATTGCAACAATTTCACATCATCAACATATATGTAAACACACTGCCATCTAGTGGACTTGGTAGAAAGTGCAGAACCAGATACCTGTGTGTTCAAGATATTGCAGCTTGTTATTTGACCAAGACAGCTTTCAATCAGAACTTAGAGTACAACAAAGTCACATTAGTGCTGTTATCATTCACCCTGAATGGCTTAACAGTGTATAGTTATTTGATTTACATTTTCACAATTTTACATTATAATAATGCTTATTTTTCTGTCCCTTTATGGTAACGATTGAATTTGTTGAATAGGCTAGAAAAAACACTTTAAAGAAAAAATACAAATAAAGATTTTAAAATATAAAAGAAATGGGTGGTGCGCTCTTTTATATTTTAAAAGCCTTTGAGTACTTGTGTTGGTGAGTGCTGCAGTTCATCTATAGGTGTGGTTAGTAGCCACCATAGCTATCAGCACACCTGTTACTATACTTTTAAAGATTTTAAAACATTATCACACATGTATATGATTATTTACTTTAAGCTGACGGCACATTTTACAATCACATTAGACAATCGCCATATAAACTACTTTAAATTTACCACCATCTCTGTAGCACCTACCTAAACCAATGCATTCTATTTCTATTGAGTCAGGAAAGCCCTTGTTCTATCCGATTATCGCTACCTATCAGATTGTGTAACGGAAGTGGCGTTCTGACCAAAAATACCTACTGCGCAAGCTCCATGCATTCCACGGCACGCTATGCGTTCCACACACTTCTCCCCTTCAATACTAACAGAGCCTATCAGTTTGTTCAACAAAAGCGGCAGCGGACATCTTACTACACCCAACTAGGTCTTGAATTTCAGAGTCATTTTAGCAACAAAGTGAGTGTATATAAATAAATAGAGTGTATTAACATCTGTGATGCTGTTTGGATGTTAAATCGTGAAAGCTTAAAGGTTTAGCGCTGAGCAGTGCGGGGTGTACCAACATGGCCTCCGCCACCTTCCTACTGCTGGCGTCTAGCTAAAACAACATCACAGATGTCAATATACTATATTTATTTATATACACTCACTTTATTGCTAAAATTAAAAGCTCTTCTCTGTATTGCTAAAATGACTCTGAAATTCAAGAAGTAGCTGGGCGTAGTAAGATGTCCGCTGCTGCTGTTCTATCAGTTTACCGCTACCCATCAGATCATAAAGCTTTTGGAACGCATAGCACCATGGAACGCATGTTGGATCGCGGGTGCCTGGAACGCATGTTGGAACGCATAGCACATGAGCAGTAAGTATTTTTTGGTCGGAACGTCACTTCCGTTACACAATCTGATGGGTAGCGGTAATCTGATAGAACACCCTAAGAGCCGGTTCACATAGCAGCGACCCGACTTGCCGGGGCGACCTGTGAAGTCACGGTGCGCAGCTCGCACCGCGACCTCGGAGCGGCCGCCACAAACTTCATATCATTTAAGTCAATGCAGGTCGCTCCAGGTCGCCCCAAAGAAGCTCAGGACCCTTTTTCTAAGTCGGAGCGACTTGTGTCGCTCCTATTAGAACGGGTACTGTGCTAATCTATGGCAGGCGACGCGCGGCGACTTGTCAGGCGACCAGGTCGCCTGACAAGTCGCCCCAGTGTGAACCGGCTCTCACATATATCTTATCTTATCTCTCACAGATATATATATATCTTACACATATTTGTCGGTAAATATAAACACTGACTACTTTCTCATGTAAAATGTATCTACAAAAAATGAAGACGCTTGTTTCACTCTAAACTATGTATCATCATCACCAGACACATACATGGAACGTTATCCATAAAAAAGCTTCTTAACTATTTTGGTAACTGCGTTACTTTAACAGGCAATTGCGCGGTCCTGCAATGCTGTATCTAAATAAAATTGATGTCCTTTTTTTCCCACAAATAGAGCTTTCTTTTGGTGGTATTTGATCACCTGTGCGATTTTTATTTTTTGCGCTATAAACAAAAAAAGAGCAACAATTCTAAAAAAGCAAAAAACGAAAACAATATTTCTCACTTTCTGCTATATAACATTCCCAAAAAAAATTAAAAATCATTTTTCATCCTTGTAGGCCAATTTGTATTCTGCTACATATTTTTGGTAAAAAAAAAATCCCAATAAGTGTATTTTGATTTTTTTGCGCAAAATATATTGTGTCTACAAACTAGGGGAAAGATTTATGTCATTTTTATTTATTTTTTTACTAGTAATGGCGACGATCCCCGATTTTTAGTGGGACTGCGACATTGTGGCGGACAGATCGGAAACCTAGCTGACATTTTTGACACTTTTGGGGGGACCAGCGGACATTACTACAGTAATCAGTGCTAAAAATATGCACTGTTACTGTAATAGTGACACTGGCAGGGAAGGGGTTAACCTAGGAGTGATCAAAGGCTAGTGTTTTCTAACTGTGGGAAGAGGGACTTGTGAAATGACTATAGAGACATGTGTTCCTATATAGAAGGATAACAGGCACTCTGTGATCATTCCAGGGAGAACGGTCAGCTGTGTTTAAAACAGCTGACAGTCCTTCTCTCTCAGCTGGGAGTGATGGCGGATGCCTGGCGGCAATCACGGCCACCGGCCCCGTGAATTGGCATCCCTGCTGCCCCCAGGCCACCGCCCCCAGGCCGCCGCCTCCAGGAGCGCTCCTGCGTATCGCTGTACAGGTTTGGTGATTCGAGCAGCCGAGCTAGCCTGCCGCAGTATATATGCGGCGGGCGGTCAGCAATTGGTTAAGCTTTCTCAGCACTGATGAAATGGCAGCTCACTATTCTGCCAATGAAATGTATCTACAGTAAATCCCAAAACAAAAATGTATTAATGTTGTATCTTACATATTTTTAGAAGTGGTGGCTGCATTAGTTTCCCTTTTCAGGCTCTCTATCCTTTATTTTCACCTGGTGATCCTCTAAGTAACATACTTCCTGTCTTAGGGTTACAATGCTTATTCATTGTACTTTATCTATGGAGCAGCAGAGTTGTCACCCTAGGCTGCTCCCCTTATTTGGACTATAACCATTTTCCCATCTCCTTATTTCCATTACATGGGGGGGGGGGGTGTAGTTCACAAGCAATAGCTTGGAAAGCTGATGACTTTGACATATAATGCCAGAATCAGATGTTTCTATCTGGGTATTTAATAATTTCCCTTTGGGATTAAATAATAATTTCCCTTTGGGATGAATAAAGTATTCTGAAAGTGAATCTGAATTAGTGTGATACATCTCTGTCTAGAAAAGCGTTCCATTGAAGCAAAGAAAATAGCAATGCACTGTTTGTGGGTGTGCCCTGGCAAAGTAGATTTTTAACTAAAAAAGTAGCAAGGGGAAAATGAGCACATTAGCATTTATTTGTACAATTATCAATATTTGCCTTAATATTTGACCATCACAAGATTTAGATAACTTGTTTCTTTGCCTTAAAGTGGAACTTTACCTATAACAACTTGATAAAAAAAAAAAAATGTCCTTTAGCAAGGAACATACATTCCACAATAATAATTATGCTACCAAAATGTATGTGTACTGTAGATTACCTCCAGTATTGTTCTTTTTTTCTCGCTGGAGGCTGCCACTTTGTTGAAGCACAGAGCCCCTAAGCAGCAGTAAATCTTCAGGCAGTCAGCAGATCAGCCTCTACAAACTCGGCACAGTGCCTGAAAATAGAGAGCAACTGAGCATGTGCAAAGCAGTGTGAGGCAGTGTATTACTGGATATAAAACAGTATAGGCACTTATTTTTAATGTTTTACATAGCTATACCTGCAAAAGTGGCCAATCTAAAGTCATCTAGCAAGACTTAAAGTGTTACTAAACCCACAATAGTAAAATTAGTCTGTAAATGCAGTAAAGCATGCTTGTTATACTCACTGTGGAATCTAAGGGGTTAATCCTCCGCATTGTGTGAAAAGATCCTGTGTTCTCTGATCCTCCCCTTCTTCCACTGTCCCCAATCCATCTCCTGATAGAACAGAGCCTTTAGTGTCACTCTGTACATGCTCAGTTTGATGTGTATTGCTAGTAAGTTTTTTTTTTTTATTGGGAGGGTGCATGTGATCGGCACAGGGCCAGGGCTCAGGGCCAATCAGGGCACAGGGCCAATCAGCACTGTCCAGACAGAGGGTCAGGGGACCTGCAGCCTCATAGGACAGTCAGAGGAGATTGAAAATTCCTTCTACAATCAAAATAGCTTAGTGGGCTGAACTAATAGTTCTCAAGACTTAGGTCCTGGTTTCCAAGCCTACTTTTGCAGATGCGTTTTTATATTTGCCATTACTACTTTACACACTTGGGGACATACGATTATTATCTGAAGCTACAAAGAGAATATTAAAGAATATTTGTCATGTAATTGAGCTAGAACTGTTTTTTTTTTTTTTAATACATGTAACACTGCAGAATAGCAGACATTAACCAGTAGCCCCGGTTCACACTGGGGCAACTTGTCAGGCGACTTAGCCGCCTGACAAGTCGCGCTTCATTCATTGCAATGGAACCGTTCTAATCAGAGCAACTCAAGTCACGACAACTTAGAAAAAGGTTCCTGCACTAATTTGGGGGCGATTTGCTTTGACTTCTATTAGAGAAGTCGTATGCATGCCCCACTGAAGCCGCGCTGCACAGGCCGGCTTCAGAGTCAGCATGTGAACCCAGGCTAAGCGCCCATTCAGACTGGCGCGACACGGCTTGCTGGGGCGACCTGTGAAGTTCACGGACTTCATATCATTGAAGTCAATGCAAGTCGCCTCCAGGTCGCCCCAAAGTAGTACAGGAGCCTTTTTCTAAGTTGGAGCGACTTGTGTCGCTCCTATTAGAACGGGTCCTGTGCTAATCAATGGCAGGCAACCGACCACGACGTGTCAGGCGACCAAGTCGCCTGACAAGTCGCGCTAGTGTGAATGGGGTCTAATACTTACAAAGAAATGTTTTTGTTGAACATGATTACAAAACACAGAGGTAACACATATAATATTCTAACTAGCAGCTAAAAATCTACAGCATAGTTATGGTGCTTATAATATTCCTATTGAAGCACCCTCCTAGGTAGGTGCTAGGCAGTCTATATGGAAGACCTTGTCTGCTTATCAGCAGGGTCCAATTTTTCAGTCAGGCTGTAATGTGTTCTCAGGTGTGACTGTTGAGTTGGGCAGTCTCCCCACTGTATCAAATAAGGGCTCTCATTGGACAGTGGAGGAAAACTGACCAATAGCACACCAGGGCTTGTATCCATCCCTGAAAGCAGATTCTGCTGCAATGCATCCTGGGAGGGGGACATAAGTCTGAGGGGAGCACATAACAGGACGTCTTTGGCGGGAAACAGAGTCCCAGGAGGGAGGTTTCGGCTGTCTCTCCTCCTGTCAGTGTGGAACGGATGTCCTGGGCGGCTGGCCTAGTGGACAGAAGGCTGAGCTGAGCTGCAGAGAGGGATCCAGTGTGCTGAGGACCAAGTGAAGCTGCTGGGGCCGGAGTTTCCAGGAAAGCAGTGTCGTGAGTACTGTAAACTGCCCCTGGGTCTGCCTAGGATAGGGGACCACTCCTGAAGGTCAGAGGGATTCAGGAGCCAGCTAGCCTGTGCAGCAGTTATAAAAAGGGGGTGCCAGTGTTTAGACCCTGAAGAGAAAGAGGGTGCAAGTGTGTGTGGGCCCTGAAGAGTTAAGGGCTCTTTCACACGGGCGATCCGATCAGATCCGCCTGTCAGTTTTTTAGGCGGATCTGATCGGATCCTCCATGCTGCTCTATGGGGCAGCGGATGTCAGCGGAGACACCTCCGCTGACACCCGCTGCCATCCGCATCCGATCCTGTGCGTGAAATCTGGACGGATGGAAACCCTATTTTTCCATCTGTTCAGTAATCGGATCGGATCTGATGAGAGCGGACAGGCGGTCCGCTCTCATCCGATCCCCCCATAGAGGGCAGCGGGGGCTGAGACACCTCCCTCTCCGCTCTGTAAGCGGAGACGGAGCTGTCATCCGCCGGCTCAGCGGGGATCGCGGATCGATCCCCGCTGTGCAACACGGATCCGCCTACGGAGGCGGACCGTGTGAAACAGCCCTTAGAGTTGCAGCAGTGCTTACAAATAGCTACCTCAGCCAGGAAGGCTAAAGGGAGCAGTACAAAGGACTTTTGAGCCACAAGGAAGTTTCAGAAGTCACTTCAAGTTCACAGATAGCAAGTCAGTGTTAACAAACGCCAACCGGCATTGACCGGCATTCAGCCGGCATCAAGTCAGCGTCAAAAGGTGTTTTCTCAGTTGTCCCCTTAGATTGTGTATAGTCGAGCCAGAGGAGTATCCCACTCATTCCCTTCTCCCATCCAAGTTCCTAAAATAAATACAAAAACCAAAGATACCGGACTGTTTCTTGTCTCAGTGCTCACACTTGGAGATGGAGAACATGCTTAAATGTGCTGTTGTTACTAGCGGTAACCCTGGCAGACCCACATGCAGCACAAAGGCTGGAAATCCTGCTACACTATGTTGCACAGAAATGCACAACTGCTAATCAGCATACATTTGCATAGTACGCACAATTGGGATATTTATTGGCCACTTTGGATTGAGAAAATAGCAGCAAAAGATGGATGGCAAAGTGTAACGATATGACGACTTATACTAGTACTATTTATCATTTATACAAGCCATGATTTTAATGTTGTACCCTGACAGATGCTATTAGCACACACCTAAAATCCCTCAAATGTCAAGACATGTCAACTACCCCTTTAAGTTGCTTCTGATTTTTCAACTCTGTGCTTGCAAGCATATGTGCAATTTACATGAAGACAAAAAGCAAGTCCACTTCCATGTATTTTAGGTTCACATTCTGTCAGGTTCCTGTTTCCCACTTTCCAGCTTCTTCCTGTTCCGAGTCATCAGTTTTTTAACCTATGCTTGCCAAATACCACGTCTCTCACCCTGATAATTACACAAAAAGCTTGATCTACATCTCTTTTAACTTCTCCAAAAGTTCCTCTTCCACCTTGAGATTCAGTTCACACATGCCAATTGGATCTGGGTTTCCCCACATCCAATTTGGCTGGCAGAAGAGTGTGACTGCCTATTAATGGAGCTGAATCACACCTTTAGAAATGGTGTGTTGCGTTTTTGGCTCAGTTTCATGTGCAAATGTCTGTCAAAATACACACCTGATTTGCATATTAACCCTTTGAACTGGGACGCACTGGACCCCATGCTGGTAGATGCCACCACAGCAGCAAACTGAATTCACACTTGTGCGGCTTGGCATGCAACTACAGCCCTCAAAATTGCATGTCCATTTGTTCCCCATGTAGATGTACTACTTTGGGCCAACTTTGATGCATGTTGAGTGCCATAGATTTCAATGTCAACCTGCAGAAGTTGCATGAAACTCTTCCTTAAATGTTAAATAATGCAGCAGTTGTCCATTATCACTGGGCAAAGCCAAAGCCAAAATTGGCCCAACTTTGGAGTTGGAAAACAGAAAAAGAATCATGAGTGTCCTAGCCAACCTCTTGAGTGTGTGCATTTCACCTGGCCTATTAGCAAATGCCTGCAGCTTCTGCAGTTGATGGCAGACAAATGACCGGTTTTTGGGTTTGTCTTCCCCTCACTTTTTAGTACTTCCTCTTGTCTCAAAAGTGTGGCACTCACCTTGTTTTGGTGTCTGTTTGTTGGTGTGTGCGTTTCTTAAGTGTCTGTGTTCCAATGTGCGCTGTGGCCTTTCAAGTTTGGGTACTGACCTTTTAATTTTTCTGTTTCCTTTGCAGATTTCACGTTATTTCTTCCCCCCTCCCTCGGCAGATTCGCCTGTTTTTGTTGTTGCATTTGGTAAGTGTCCGTTTCCTTCCAATAGCTGTGGCCTTTCAAGTTTGGGTACTGACCTCTTCATTTTTCTGTTTCCTTTGCAGATTTTATGCTATTTCTACCCCGCCCCCAGCAGATTTGCCTGTTTTTTGTTGTTGCATTTGGTAAGTGTCTGTTCCCTCCGAGTGCTGTGGCCTTTCAAGTTTGGGTACTGACCTGTTCATTTTTCTGTTTCCTTTGCAGATTTCATGTTATTTCTACCCCCTCCCCCCTGACTGATTCGCTTGTTTTTTGCTGTTGCCTTTGGTATGTGTCTGTTTCTCCTGAGCACTGTGGCCTTTCAAGTTTGGGTACTGACCTGTTGATTTTTCTGTTTCCTTTGCAGATTTCACATTATTTCTACCCCCCCCCCCTCCCTCGCCCTGCCGAATCGCCTGTTTTTTGTTGTTGCGTTTGGTAAGTTTCTGTTCCCTCCGAGTGCTGTGGCCTTTCAAGTTTGGGTACTGACCTGTTAATTTTTCTGTTTCCTTTTCAGATTTCACATTATTTCTACCCCCCTCCCTCCCCCGGCAGATTTGCCTGTTTTTTGTTGTTGCGTTTGGTAAGTGTCTGTTGCAGATTTCATGTTATTTCTGTTCTCTCTTTTACAAATGTTAAGATTTAATAAATTTTTGGGCCTTTTTTGTAGAACATCTGGCCCCTCAAGAAGGAGCAGCTGGAGCTGGAGCTGGCGAGGATTCTGCATCCAATGCTGGGGTATGTGATCTGACTTAACAAGGTGGACATGTTCCAAGAAAATGTTCATGATGTTGCTTGGATGTGGCCTACATTCTCTACTTTTAATTTTTGCAGGGACATTCAGGCACTGCACCTGCTAATTCACCTGCAGCAGATGAAGCAGAGCCTGCTTTTTCATTTTTCTAGGTCCCAAAAAGGGACCTCCAATTAGAGACCAATTCCATTTCTGCCAGGCTAGGATTTGCAAAGGCAAACTTGATGACTGGCTTTTTGTGGAGTGGAGCATTGCTTTGGCATGACTTTCTGTTAGTTAGGTGCACGTTCCACGTATGTGGTGTAGTAGGCAGGGGCGGACTGACCATTCGGGGATAAGGGCACTGCCCGAGGGCCCAGGGTCAGTAGGGGGCCCCATGAGAGGCTACACACTACAGAAAGAAGCCAGGAACTTCCATGCAGGCTATGCTGTGGTAGATATTTAAATGCCCACTCTATGTGGCTGAGCTGCAATTTGTAGGTGGGGCTTTGTGTGGCTTAAGTGTGGACACAGGGGGCCCCATGATCTCTGATTACCCGGGGGCCCCATGAGTTGTCAGTCCACCCCTTGTAGTAGGACACTTTGTGGAAATCACAAGAATGAAGCTAGCAGTCTAGGGCAAGATTTGAACTGTTTGATGTCCAAAATGTTCAGCCATTGTAATGTTTAAAACACTGATATAACGTGAAGTCATTATCAGAAGTGTTCCTAGCTTGCCTTCATTACTATGAGAAAGTGTTTGTTGAAAGTCCATCCACCTGTCCTACTGTATGCTTGTGGTGTTTGTGATGTGAAGCTATTTTTGGAGTACCTACTATTGTGCTTTTTTTTTTCTTTTATCCAGCATTGGATGCAGCTCGAATGGCACCTCTCCCACCTCATCAGAATTCCCTTCTAAATCTTGCAGAGGTTTCCCAGATAGAGATATTAAATAAGCAAAGGAGGCCTGCTGAACCAAGAAATTTAGTAAGGTTACTGGGGCTCACACAGCAGTCTGTGCAGAGGTTGACTGAAAACCAGGCAATCTTGACACAGATTCAACAATACGTGCATCAAAGCCTGGATACCATGGCCAGATATCAGCATAACGATCTGATGTATATAGGGAGTCAACAACTGGCCATACCTCAACTGTTGGAACATCAAACATCAACATTGCTGCAGGCCTCACAACCTGTAAGTAGTGGTGGTTTGAGGCCTACGACAATGTTGTCACACATTGGGCAGCCAGCTGGGGAGGTGCTGAATCCAAACCTAGCCACTCACAACACTTCCCAGCCCCCTCCCAATGTTGAACCTCCAAACCAGGAAGACTCCTTCTCCACCCCCTCCTCACACACCCAACAAACATTTGGCCCTTCCTCAGATTCCACACTCCCCCTTCAAAACACCCCCAATATCTCCACCCCTTCCCACACATGCCCACTCCAGCAGGACCCTCCACTAGCTTTCTCACACCATACCTTCCAAACCCACTTATCCCAGCCCTCCTTCTAAACCCACCTAGCACAGGCCCCCTCTCACCACTTACAAACCTCACTTGCCCAGGCCCCCTCTCACCAGCCCTACTTCAAACCCACCTTGCCTATCCCTCCTTTCATACCCCACTTGCCTAGGCCCCCTCTCACCACTCCTTCCAAGCCACTCAATATGCCCTCCCACCACAGCCCCTCATCACAGCTCACACCTACACCTTACAGACACCACAACACTTCCAAGCCCCTCAGCACACCATTCAGGCCTTCCAAACCCAGCCCCTCATCCTAGTACATCACTCCACCTTGCCCCACATCTCAACACAGTCCACCTTCCAAAGCACTCTCCCCACCTTGTCAGCCCCCCCAACACAACCCTCTCACATCCCTATATCCCCTATCCCCTAACACCAGCAGCAGCAACAGCAGCAGCCCCCACCTCCCGATTGATGTTGTGCATGTGTTTTTTTTTTTTTCTTTTCTTTTCCTTACCGTTTGTATTTTTTTTTTTTCAAGTTTTGTATTACATTTTTTTTTTTTTTTTTTTAATTAAAATAACTTGTGCTTTTTGTCTTGTTCAAAAATGCTGGGGAATAAATTCCTCTGGCTTGGTAATGTAGGCCTTTCTTCACAGGTGCTTTTAGCATTGTAAACATGTGTTTCCATTTCTACTTGCTAATTCCAATCCTCACATAATAAAATCCTAAAAGGTGATCCTTCTAATTGTCAAAAAAGTAATTTCTCATAGAGCAGATATTTGATTCAGGGTGGATGGGGCTGGAATTACTTCTGTGTTGAATTTGGTTTCTATTTTCTACTGGTGGTCTGCCCTGCCAATAGTTTCCAACTTTTGTTTCTAACCTCAACAGAACAAGCTTCAAGATAGTCCAACCCCTAGAAAAAGCAAGTCAGCAGCTGCAAATACTGTAGCTGTGGCCAGGCAATCTTGTTCAACTATCAAAAACACACAAACTAGTAACTTTTTTCTGAAAAAATGTATTTACAAAAAGTAAAACATAATTTAAAAGAAAACGAAAAAAATAAAATCACTTAAAAAATCAAGAAACAAGTAAGGGCTGGTCAGCAGCAGGAGCAGCCCCATATTGCCGCTCCAAAGTCTCAATGCGGCGGACGGTCCACCGCAGCAGCTCTATTACTGAGGCTGTGGTGGGGTCAGTCATCACTGGGGAGAAAAAGAGACAAGATGATTACCTGGAGACTAAATGAATAAACAAAGGATTCACAAAACCACTACATCAAAAATTAGGCACTGTAGCATATTTTCCCTGTTTTACATATGTTCTTGCTCAAACATGATTGCTGGTCTACATGGTCAGACTCACATGCTTAATCCCAAAAAATGTTTAGGGCATGTGTAAGGTGAATTCCTTGGCCAGCAAGATGACATTTTTAAGTTTAATCTCCATGGATATATCTATGTTGGGAATGCTGTCCAATTCAAACCACACAGGATCAGAGTTTCCAATTCACCTAATGGTTTGATTAATCAGGTGTGGTGGAAAGGAGGAGGCCCAGCTCCTAGGAAGCTGAGGTATGCTCTTTTATCTCTTAGCATTGAATCCTGAAGATGGTAGAGAGCACAGTATAGGAAGCATTTTGTTTGGCTTATCAGCTAAATACTCACTAGATCCTCCATTTTTTTGGACTTTTCTCCTAAATGTGGATCAACTTTAAGGGGCCATAAGGTTCAAAAAATTACTTCTGACTTTATTAGCTGGTCCCAAAAAACAATGTAAAAGGCTTGCCATGTAAACCTCAACAGGTTTAGCCCCCGTTCACACTGGGGCGACCTGTCAGGCGACCTGGTCGCCTGACAGGTCGCCTGGCATAGAGAAGCTGTGGACCCATATTAATAGGAGCGACACAAGTCGCTCCGACTTAGAAAAGGGTCCGGAGCTTCTTTGGGGCGACCTGGAGCGACCTGCATTGACTTCAATGTTATGAAGTCCGTGCCGGCCGCTCCGAGGTTGCGGTGTGAGCAGCGCGCCGCGACCTGTGAGGTCGCCCCGGGAAGTAGCGTCGCCCCAGTGTGAACGGGGCCTAAGAGAAACAAACATATGGAACAATGGTATGTGTTGTGTACAATTGCTAGCTAGGTTACTTGTGCACATATCTCTCTACATCAAAAACTAGATGTATGTATGAGATCTGTCTCCCTTTCCCTATCTATATCTGTAAAGAGACACATTGTAGAGACTCACTATTCTGAGCCTGCTGCTGGGCCTGTGGAGGGGGTGCTGAGCAGCCCTTGATACCTCTGAGGAAACTGTGTGAAGAGAGATAAAAAAAAGAATAAAAATACGTTTTGCCATGAAATTCAAACAACAAATGGATGATAAGCAGTCAGAGAAAACATCAAACCCCCTCTCCACCCTCCCCTGAAAGGGTGTTTTT
Organism: Pelophylax lessonae; assembly: GCF_965119305.1. Lineage (NCBI taxonomy): Eukaryota > Metazoa > Chordata > Amphibia > Anura > Ranidae > Pelophylax > Pelophylax lessonae. The sequence goes on along the minus strand of NC_138770.1, from coordinate 439,472,388 downwards.
TGCATATTTTCAGTGGTGAAGCTGGTTTCTACACTGCAATCTTCCTGCTTCAGGGAGAAGCGTGTAGCCTTAACCACTTAAGCCCCTGAAGATTTTCCCCCTTCCTGACCAGGCCCTATTTTGCGATTCGGCACTGCGTGAATTTAACGGACAATTGCGCGGTCGTGCGACGATGTACCCAAATTAAATTTGATGTCCTTTTTTTCCCCACAAACAGAGCTTTCTTTTGGTGGTATTTGATCACCTGTGCGATTTTTTGATCATGCACTATAAACAAAAAAAGAGCGACAATTTTGCAAAAATAACAACATTTTTCAAATTTTTTATATGAAATTCCCCCCAAAAAAATGTAAAAATCAAACTTTAACATTTTAGGCCAATTTGTTTTCTGCTACGTATGTTTGGTAAAAAAAAATTGCAATAAGCGTATTTTGATTGGTTTGCGCAAAAGTTATTGCGTTTACTAACTAAAGGAAACATTTTTGTCATGGTTATTGTTTTTTTTTTTAACGAGTAATGGCGGCGATCTGCGATTTTTTTTGCGGGACTGCGACATTGCGGCGGACAGATCGGACCCCTGACTGACATTTTTGACACTTTTGGGGGTACCAGTGGCATTACTACAGTAATCAGTGCTATACATATGCACTGTTACTGAAAAATGACACTGGCAGGGAAGGGTTTAACTTTATTGGAGAAGGAGGGGTTAAGTGTGTCCCTAGTGGCGTGCTTCTAACTGTTATGGGATGTGGCTGTTTGTGTAAATACAGAGATATACGATCCTGCATAGCAGGACCGTATGATCTCTGCACTTACACAGGGGAGAATGACAGGCGGCTTTTACATTAGCCGCCTGCCTTTCTCCCTCTGTACCAGACGATCGCGAGTGGCCGGCGGACATCGGGTCCGCCGGTCACACGCGCGGGGAGCTCCGTGAACGAGCGGGGGCAGGAGCGCGCCTCCGGCGGCACGCGCTCTCCCCTATTGGCTCGCAGGCGAGTGACGTACCCATACGTCACTTTGCCTGCACGGGGCTGACCGCCGCAATATATGTACTTGCGGCGGTCGGCAAGTGGTTAAAGATATGTACTCCGTGCTTCTGTGCTGAAGGTGTTTCTGCAAAAAGGTATGGCATGAGGCATGAACAACATTAAAGTGTTTTGAACATTTCATTTTTTGATGCTTAAGAAAAAACAATCATGTTATACTTACCTGCTGCAGGGGTTTTGCACAGAGCAGCCCTGAGCCTTCTCTTCACAGGTCCCTCTCCACCACTCTGCAATATTTCTGGAGTTAGATTGGCTCAGGTAAGTAAAAGGGGGGCTGAAGGGGGGGCCGCTGCACACAGAAGCTTTGCTTCTGAATCCTAATGCATATAATGCATTAAGAGAAAAAACCTGCTGCCTTTACAAACACTTTAAGTCTGCTCTGCCCTACACATATTTACTTTGTACACTAACAAATCTTGGACATTATAGCAAAAACACTGTTTACTTACTTACCTTCCAAAACTTGCCCATGTCCCTGGGTGGCTGAGGTTGATGGCCTCTGGTCATCAGAAACTTGAAAGAAAAAAAAAACTGAAAAAAATGTGAACCCAAATTTGTTTGATTCCAGGGGTTAAGCGTTTAGGAGCTGAAGCCAAGCCACCCCCATTTTTAATGATGTAAATACCAGGACTAGATGAGGTTAACACGGCCAAAAAGAAGTTAGAGTTCCAAAATACACCATGTACACTTCAGCGAAACCGATCAAAAATTAGAAGAAGGTGGTCTCATTAAACTAAAGACTAAAATGTCCAGTAATGCTCCCCACAACCAGATTTCAATAGGGCAAAGTTAACCACTACCCTCTCGAACCTGACTGTGTTGTAAAAAGAATTTGGCAATTAGTGGCCATTGTTAGAACATAAAAAAATATCCTGGATGGACAGCTTTACATTGGCCCTGACGGGATATTCTCTATCCTTAAACTTCCCAATCCTCCATGTCCAACACTTCAACCTTCCTATCACACCTAGCTAAAATGCACTGGATCTTCATCAAACTTACATTTGCACATATACACATACCCCTAGACCACATTACATGTGAGAATCCTATTGAAGGTTCTTACAGTGGACTGGTGAGGCAGGCTCCCCTCCTGGACTGCCCTCTGGGCTGACCGAGATATCTGGAGCTACATAAACCAAAAACAAATTTAAAAAAAATAACATTGCAGCCCTTCAATTTAAAACAGGGACCCAAAGAAGAGCCAAACACATGGAGGGTACTTACATTGGCCTTGAGGGGGGGTTCCCTTGCCATTTTCTGCCTCCTCCTTCTCCAGCCTGGGTGAATGTAGGGCTGCTGCTCCAAAAACAAACCGGCAAAAATTAAAAAGAAGCCACAAAAGTTCAACTAAGTAGCGCATTGGGGAATGTCCATTTGACATTTCCTTGGGGCAGGCAGTACATACAGGAACAATGACATTAATGAGATTCATTGTGCATGTTTTGAACCAGGAGGTCATTGTACATCCACTATGGTGTGCCCCACCCTATCCTCATCTCTCACAATAAAGTATCTAGTGGCTCACACTTTCAGGTCACTTGAAGCAGTCTGAAGATCATGTGTTCACTATGCAGTCACATTAGTCCATGCTACACAAAGCTGTTCTGAAATCAGGTTATGCAGAACGGTTTTTCTTTGTTTCCCAGTAAGCTGTGTTTTGCGCCCAGCTAGCAAATATAAGCTGACCCAATCACAGCACTTTTTACCATGCGATTAAGTGTAGGCAAGCCCAGATCACTGTCAAACACAGTTGTCAGAAATGTAGCCCAGTCAGGGTAGTTTAAAACATTTCTGTTCCAATCGTCCTAATTTGAAGAGCAATCCTAATTTTTTCTAAGGGGAATTAATATCAGTTGCCCACCTTCAGGAGTAGTTGACTTACAATGTTGCTCCCAAACTGTTCAGACAGAAGTGTTTGAATCAAAAGGAGCCAAATTAAAAAAAAAAAAAAAAAAAAAAAAAAAAAGCATTATTTAGGCTCCACACTCCCCCCAAAGGGCTTAAAATTTAGCAAGTACAAAATTTACATGCTTTTGCTTACCCTCCACTTCCTGGAGCCTTCTCAATGGCTCACTCCCTGGGGCCACAAACTTGAGGATGGCCCTCCTCCTCCTCCGCTTCGTCACCAAGCAGACCACTGCTTTGCGGCCATCAGCTGTGTCTAGAACAAGAAGACAAAGAGGATATAAATAAGACAAAATCTAAAGGGAATTCAAAAGGCTGTGAACATGCACGCACACACACACTTGCATATTTTTGCATATTTAGTACATATATTGACTTACCAGAGATTCTCTCCGCTGCCCTCTTCAGCTCTCTTGGATCATCAGTGAGATATGTGTGGCCGGATAGGCCGCAGGGTGGTTCCGCCCTTTCCGGGCGGAACTTCCTGTGGCACCAGAGCGGACTACGGAGGCATTTCCTGCCTCTGTGTCATCTGCACACACCTGTGACAGAGCCGAGAGCTTCGCTGGGGTGTCCCCGCGCTTGCTCTCGAGCGATGTCCGGTGGGAGTGGCCGGGGCGGTGACGTCTTCTGACGAACTGCCCGGGATCCACGCCATTTAAGGGCGCCATTTACAAGCCCTGGTATGGCGGAGGTTCCCCATCCGGTGAGGACTGTGCGGAAGCTGGGAACAGCGTGGCAAGGGGTAAGCTATATATGGCTAGCAACAATACTTTAACATTATACTCTCTGATACCCGTGACTTTACTCCAACCTTACTGTGCTTAACAGCCGATATACAAGCAGAGGAGACATGCTCCCTACATTAAGCTCTCGTCCTTTCCAAGTTTGGTGAGCCGTGTTAAGGTGTTTGTTTATGTCTGGGATTCTTTTACTACATAGGGATCTACTATACTGGGTGGTACTCTATCTATCTACCTCTATATCTATTTCCTATGCCTATTTTAAGCACGCCTTGCATGTACTCATTTTGGACTCTATGCGGCAACTGTCTGTGTATATGTAACCCTGGTCACTCTCCTACTATTATGGAGGGAGGTGGGCTGGATACTAAATTGACTACACACACATATTTACATATGTATATAAAAGTAAATCAATATACATGATATGTATTTTACTATAGGGGTAGCCCACAGACGCATGGGTAAACTCTATATGTCGGTGTACATCCGTTTAGAAACGCATGACATTTGCCCATTCTTACGGTCCAGAGTAATTATGTGTCTATTATTTAGCCCCTTTTGAGGCAGATAATCTATGGGCTCTATGGGTGCTTATATACTCTCATAACATGCATGAGGCACACTTATTCTATCACTTTGGAACACTTGAGTTTATGGGTTTAGCACTCTCACGGGCTCTCTCTTAAAGCGATATCATAGAATATAAATGCCCACTATTCTGAGAAATATTGTTCTTTTGCTCTCATCCATTCAGATAATAGACATGGAGTGATTACCCTCACTACTATGTCACTATATATTGCCTATGTTTGAGCTTCCCAAAACGCACAGTCCTCCTCGTTAAAGAATTCCCTATGGAAATTGAGATATGTGCCTGATTACTATATGTACAGGTATGTATATATTTTTTGTCCGTATACTAGATATATAAATATGATATACATGCTGATACTATAACTACAGCATGGATCCCCACATATACTCACTATTGGCAGCCTCCATTGTTTCCCCTAAACCCCTCTAGTGTCTGAACGCAATCTAAGACTCAATGTTATATTGTGTTGATATAGTAAAAGTAGAAGGACTCATTTGAGATGTGTAATGCGATTGTATGCAATTAAAAGGAGAAACAAATGATATGTAATTGTAATTATAACATACTGGAAATGAGGTAACATATATATGTAATTTATCTAAACACTGTTATTTTTCACACAGACAAAAGAAATGATATGCTCCAGACGAAGCTTTTTTGTCTAAGAAAGCGAAACATGTTGAGCAAAGGTCATATGTTACATGGTGAATGTTAATCTATACTCTCAGTTGACCCCGCTGACCGGCACCTTACTACTTGGGTGTCCGCCGGCGGTTCTCTTCTGATACTGAGTCACACGTTTCCAAGAATTATGTGACTACTAATGATCTTGTACTCTGAACTGTATGTAAATCACTGTTATAAGTTCTATGTACTGAGATATTGTATAGCATAGACCATTTATTGGTCTCACTGTGTCCTCAATACACAATTATTTGCCTGTATTTTTCCATGATTTTAAATATATATTTTTTTGTTGAATAAAAGAATTTTTTAAAAAACTCTTGTGCCCGAAATCCCTGTTTCCCAATCCTTCCAAATGAGCTCTCTTGGATTGTACCTTTTTACATCGCTCCAAGAGCGCTAAATGTTCAGGACGGTGGTCCGGTGGCAGAATCTCTGCCACAGATGACGCTTGACCCATCGCACAATGGTCTGCTTGGCGAAGTTACTAATGGGGGTATCATATTTGCGGGTGAGGAGGATCTGCGGAAACAGCAATTTATGTTTTACTTAGATTCTAAAAGATTGTGTTATTAAAACTCAAAACATACATAAGAAACCTTTAGAGTTTTGTCACAAAGGAAATACATTTTTCCAGTTTCTGATGATACACATACACCTATCTACACATCTATCTATATGACCTATGTCACCACACAGTGGCAAAGTGTAATGAAGTATTGATGACCTCAACATGGGTATTGCATTGGGGAAAGGGGGCTCCAAACACCCACCTCAAAGTATCTTGTCCCCATATTGATGGGGACAAGGGCCTTTTCCACACAACCCTCTGCAGTGTTTAGGGGGGGGGGGGGCTACGGGCTTTTCAGGATTGTGAAGCCCCCTTTGAAAGGTGTCACCCATATCCTGCTCCCACCCTCCATGTGAATGAGAATGGGCTACACTTTGCCCCTACTAACTCCCCTCCAAAAAGTTGTCCCAGAAGCCAAAGACAAACCCACATTTGAGCAAAGCAAGTTTTATGAAGCAATTTTCCAAAACACAAAAACACTTTCCACAAATGTCAATCCATTGTCAATTACAATGGCCACCAGCAAAGAAAAAAGGATATTGAAAGCGTAAGCTCCACCCGCAAAGGCTAATCACCAATGTGCTGCTCCTCTGTCTGGCAGTTTTTAAATAGGTGAATGGCGGGGACAAATGGTGATGTCACCTGGTGGCCCTGCCCCCTTTTCACATTACCAACCAGTGCTTTTTGTTTTGGGCTGGTGGGGCGACAGGCGTCGTAATTGATAATGGACCTCCATCGTGAAAAGTGATGTCTTCTATTGTAACTTAAAGAAAGAACTTTTCAAAAACTGATTGTGAAATTACCTTATTTTTATGGTGAAAATATTTGTTGCTCAACACAACCCATACCCATTCACAGGAGGGAGGGGCTAGGATCTGGGGAAACACTTGTTAACCTCCTTGGCGGTATTCCCGAGTGTGGCACGGGGTTAACTTTCAGTACCAAAAGTGGTAACTCCGAGCCACACTCGAGATTACCCCAGAATCACACTCACCTTCCCTGCGATCCCCCGCCATCCTCCCTGCCATCCTCCCCAGTGTCCTCACACTCTCTCCCAGCTCTGTGCATGACTGATTGCCGGCACTTGCCTTCCGGTTCCCTTCCCTGCGAGAGTTGCGACGTAGAGGGGTGGAAGCGGCAGCAAATTCAAAATTGTAAATACACAAAAGACATGATACAAAGTTGTGATCCTAATGGATTACACTGTATCATGCCATTTCACCACAGGATTTCACCTGGTGACTTTTCCAGTGCCCTGCCTGAGCTTTTCCAGTGCTTTGTGCCCGGAAAATTTTGAACGACCATGGCATCCAAAAAGCATTCTTTTTACGCAAAAGCGCTTTTAAACGAACTGGAAAACAGCGACAGCGAAACAGAGTTGCTTGAAGAACTGGACGATAGCGATTTGTGGGAAAATTCGTCATCAGGTACGGAAAGTGATGACAGCGACGAATCTGATGTCTCTTTCTGGCACATAGCTTGTGGAATTTGGAAAGTATATCAAATGATTCTTCCGAATTTCCAACAGAGCTATGTGCTCGTCTGTCACGATCTGGAGTCAGGCTCGAAGACCAATAGCTATAGCAGCTTACACAGGAACCAGCTGGATAGAAACACAGGCAGGTCACACTGGCAGATGACGCAGGCTCACCTGAGGTGCGGAATCTAAGTACTAACCGGTCTTCACCAGCGCTCCTGATGGTGGAGATGGATTTTGCTGCGTGTTAGTACCAGGTCGCGGTCCCACCAGGAGGTGAGCAAGCCAGGGTCCAGTAGCAGATCTAGCAGGTCAGGATCAAGCAGAAGCGTAGTCTAGGTATAGCCAAAGGTCGGTAACAAGTAGTTGCAGGTCGGGATTAGGCAAAAGCGTAGTCGAGGAACAAGCCAAGTGTTGCTAACAGATGGTAGTAAAGATACGGATGGCAGCAGGCGAGACGAGCGAGATATCGTTTCTTGAAGGCACAATATTCTGGCGACCAGGAAGTGTACAGACATGGCTTATAACAGGAAGTTCATGGGAGGAGCAAAGGGTTCAAGGTTCAAGGCAATAAAGATTCACAGCAGGATCATTCAAGGATTTGTCCAGGGAGCTGTGCAGCATTCCAGGTAGCTCAACGAGTAGAGTCACTGCCAGACACCATGGAGGGCCCAGGTTCAAGTCCGGGTCCTGACATCGTCGCTGAATTGTCGCAGTCTTCCCCGTGGAACACATATGGCAATATTTGCAATGTTGGTGGAACCCTCCTAAAACCAAACAGTAAATTTCTTGGGGCATTTACCTATAGGTGGTGTAATTCCATCAGTCAGCAGTTCTGTTTCTTGATTTACTCTGTGATCTTTTTTGAATATTGGTGTGTGAGTGTAGAATAGTGGTAATGACATTTTGAATTGGATGAATGATGGTGGTACACATATTAAATTTCTTGTGGTGAAAAAGCTTATCATTTGTAAATACTAAACAACACACCAAATTGTTATTGATTTTAAATTGGCCCATGTCCCTGGGCATACAAAATGTACATGGCAGTATCTCTCTCTTTCTCTTGATATATATATATATATATATATATATCTGTTGCAAAAACACATGAAAACATTACAGCTTACAAACATTGTTTAACATAAAAAGGAATAAGAAGCAGAATAAAAAGCCAGCAAGGACAATTGTCTTTAATAATAATTCATGCCACAATTAAAATGTATTCTTTTGTCCGTTGGGGGCGCAGGGGCGCCGCCTCCCCTATCCATGCGTCTGGCCCCCTAATCTACATGCAGGGCAGCGGACGCATGGATTCCAATGGTGTTTTTTTTTTTCCCTGAAGCAGGTGATTAGAGCCAGAGGCTCTAATAGGCTTCAAAAAAGGGCGGGCTCGGGGCGCAGAGCACTGCACCCTGAGCCCACCCAGTTGTGTGACAATAGCGAATGAATATTCGCTATTATCACACTGATTCTCCTCCCAGCCAATCAGGAAGTGGGAGAGGCCATGCTATTGGCCAAGGAGGAGTAGGAAGGAGACACAGGGGAAGCCGCTGCCGCTGGAACAGCCAGAATCTGGAGCAGCTATGCATGGCAACCAGTCAGCTTCTATCTTTCATTTTCAAAACTTTACTGAACAGGCTGAAGATAGAAGCTGATTGGATGCCATGAACCGCTGCTTCAGATTCTATCTGCTCCAGTTTTGACAAATCCCCACCACCATAGCATGTCTAGGTTCAAAGATGGGTCAATACATCCACACCCATTTAACCATACCTACCTTCCCTCATTGCCCTTTTTTCAGTCAACATAGAAAAGTGTTCCCCTTGAATTCCATCTAAGAATTTTATTAAAAGGTGTCCTTGTCCTATGTTACATAATCTTAAGAGGAAGTCAACTATATAAAGCACGTGTTCTATTTAAACAGAGGAGTGAACACTGTTAAGAACAGGGAAGTGAAAACTAAATTAAACATATCTTCCCTCGTTGGTTTTGTACTGTCTTGTCACCAAGCAGCTAAATGTTTAGTCAAATTTATTTTCTATATTTGCCAAACCTCAGATTTTGCTTTGTAATATACTGTATAGGACAAAATATAGCAGCAAGCCATATGCATTTTTTTTAACCCTAATTAACATGTAATTTCTAATGATCTCAAAGTGGTCAACATTTTAGGATATATTAAACAAAACAAGAAGAGACACAGTATGTGGGTGTGGCTAAAAAAATAGGTATGGTCAACAAAGTGACTATCACTTCAAAGTGTTTGGCTTGTAGTCTGTCACCTTTCCACACTTGCTGTGCTATGTTTTAGACAAAATAGGGTCTAGGGGCACCCTGGTGACAAAGTGAGAAGGAATACTCACCATTGTCAGAGACCACAATAATAAGCCTCAGCATCGGTGTCAGTGGGTGCAGTAATAACCAACAACAATGGTGTCAGTGTAATATTGTGGGAATACTGCACTCTGCGTATATAATTAACTAGAGGAGGGGTAGCTAAAACTGAAGAAGTATCTGATGTTCAGCCTGCCCCTGGGAAAACGTCACCGATGACGAAACGCGTTGGTTTGACTTTTACTGAAGACATCATGCTAGCTTAGTTGTCACTCTCTGCATTCCTTTCTCAGTTTTTTACTAGTTTGTGCCCTGTTTACAACTCATCGAAGGTACATCTTATACTGTATATTTTAAATAAAAGGACTTAAATGTTAGCAGGCTTCACTATGCTTGTTCATTTTTTTTTTTTTTATTCCTGATCCATTTAGAACTGCTGCTGAGCAGCCACCACCTATCTCGGATGCCGCTTTTTCTTTTTTTTATGCTTTTATGACTAAGTGTTGGTGCTTGGTGGTGGATTTCATTAATCAACTTTACTTATACACTTTTTCCACTTTATGGACACTCTTGTTTAATATTGAAAATTACTTTTTTATGTTCACCTAACAATGGATTTTGCACCTTTTCAATGATATATTTTGCTCAGAATTTATTCACTGCATGTTTAGTTGTTTTCATGCCACATTATTTACTATATGATTATTCATGATTGCACAATTAGGATTTAACGCCACTTCTTTTTATTGATCATTTACAGCTAGTATCATAGTTGGTTAAGTGGCTGCTTACCTTTTCGTTCTTTTTGCTTGACCTAGCGCAGAAGTTTTTTTATTCAAAACTTATATTACAGACAATAAACAAAAGTATAGCATCTTAAAGACATATATGAAGTCAAGTATATCAAAGGTATAAACACACTTGATAGAATATATATATATATATATAATATTATATCATATTGTATTATATTATATTGTTCCATAACTGAAGCACCAATCCAGTGAGCAGACATCAAGGCAATGGTGTCCAGATTAGTAGACCCCCCATCAATGGAAATAATTCAAACTCACTGGATGTATTGGCTACCATTACAGCAGAAAATAGGCCTCAAAAATCCCTATGAAGTCCCTCTGGGAAGCACACAGTGGATGGTCTCGCCAATCATTCAAATCAGGGTCCCAATGAGAATAAGCACACCCAGAGCCCAGAATTGCTTTCATTGTGTAGTAAGGCTTCATTCAACAGTAAAATGCACACAAGGTACAAAAAAAATGAAAACAATAAACTCACATAAGTTGCTGCTGGTGACCAGAAATCAGCTTGCCCCCCACCCCCAGCCTCTCTAGTCTATTGCTAGCATCTGAAGCTTTCACCCACAGTTAGCCTCTCCCCCACACACAGTTCAACTGCATCCCTCATCTACATTCCACAGCCCCCCCCACACACACACACACACACACAGACACATAATAAAACCCAGCTTGCCTCTGCAGGTTGTGTCTGCAACCTCTTATACAACACTCTCCTCTGCACCCCTTGTTCATAGCTCACCTGTACTGTACATTCACAGCTTACTTGCACCACTCTTCCACAGCTTACCTGCACCCCTGAATCCTGCACCACTCTTCCACATCCCACCTGATTCAATTGTCCACATACTACCTGATTCACTAGTCCACATCTCACCTGATTCACTTGTCCACATCCCACCTGATTCACTTGTCCACATCCCACCTGATTCACTTGTCCACATCCCACCTGATTCACTTGTCCACACCCCACCTGATTCACTTGTCCATATCCTACTTGATTTATTTGTCCACCTCCCACCTTATTCACTTGTCCACATCCCACTTGATTTACTTGTCCACATCCCACCTCATTCACTTGTCCACATCCCACCTCATTCACTTGTCCACATCCCACCCTATTCACTTGTCCACATCCCACTTGATTCACTTATCCACAGCTCACCTGCATCTAGCTTAGCTTCACCCCCTCTACAGCTCAACTGAGCACCTGCACCCCACTTCCTATTTAGTGTAAGATCAGAACCTAGCTTCTTTCCTAAGCAGATATTGTGGTGCCCCTCCCCTGCTCTAACAAAGAGTGCTTTTACTGGCAGATTCTGTAGGTAAAAAACTTTGGAACAGATTCACAAAAAAAGTATTTGCGTAAGAAAACTGTATACAGAGAGGCATGATATTAAACATACTGAAAACAGATTTAGGGTTTGCATACACATTAAAGCGGTGATATACCCATAACCAAAAATGTAATATATTGCTGCTTACCGATTGTTAGATATGGTGGCTGCACCTGTTAATCTAGCCAGGAACACACCTCCTGTATTAGAGTGCTCCCACTCCGGAGGAAGGAGCACAGGGGGCACTTTTGGATAGCAGTATTGTTAGTCTGGGGGGAGGGAAGTGTTAGATGTACTAGCAGATTTAGATATGCTAACAAATTGAAGCCAAACTCCAGCTAAGACTTTATAAGCAGCTACAGTAAATTGTTTATTTCCTTTTGGGATAAAGGTTATACACAAATAAATAAATAAAAGCTGATCATTGTAAGCACACGTCTAGAGTTAAATGTTTTGTCCCATCTCTGTAACTGATGCTTTCTGTTGGAGAGTTCCTTTTTTTAAAAAACTACAGACTTACTTGGCCAGATCACCAAATAAGATAGAAGCCTAAAAAAGAAAATGAATGCAGCCATCACATCAAAGAAATGGTAAGCTGCAAAATAATAACTGTTTATTTTTGGGTTTAATATCACTTTAACTTTAATATCACTCTAATATCCATTTTAGTCATTTTTACCCAGCATATTTGCTCTCTATATAATACCTGTATAGCACAATTGAAATAGTCTTCTGCTTCTGAATTAGTATGCAAATTGCGGGGAAAAAAATCTGTCTCTACAATGTGTGTGAAAAAACATGTAACAGATTAGGTTCTGCAAATAAAGCAACAGTTTTTCTAAATCTCCCTGCTTTTTGTAGAAAAGGGATAAATGCAGTTCTGGGGGTCTGTCTAGATCCATATGAAATAAACATATTTCAAAAAAACACTGGAACTGTGTGAGACCCGGGTGTATGGGTCCGGTACAGAAACCGTGTTTGTAACAAAAGGAAAGAAGAGGAATCCGAAAAGAAGAATTGGGAAACAGACAAAGGAAAATATGAGAGCCAGAAAATGGGAGAACAAAGGATCAGGGAAAAAGGAAAAGGCAGAAGGGTGGGAAAAAAGACAAGGATGGAAAAACGCAGAAAAAAAGGGAAAAAAAGGGGGGAAAAACGGGAGGAAAAAGAAGGAGAAAGAAAAAGAAAAGAAAGGAAAAAGGAAAGAAGAAAAGAGAAAAGGAAAAGGAATAATGGAGGGCTACTGGGATTTTTTCGGTACTGTAACTAGCGATGGGAAACCACCATATATAAAAAATATATACATTTTTATTATTGTATTATATTAAAAATAGTTACATACAATGACAAAAAAAGAGAGAATTATAGGATAAAAAGTGTACAGAGCAGGTTACCATAATAAATTGTCAATTACATACAGTTGTAATAATTTCAGGCAATAATAATATGTTATACAAGCTCCGGTGACCCCAGAACAAGGCACCGGGCATTAACCCAACATGTTTTGCGGGTTCAAAGATCCGCTTCTTCAGGGGTATTGGATTATATAGTATATTGATTTGCCTTGGAGTTCCTGTATAATAGAAATATGCAGTGAGAACAGTATAATCAACATTGTTGTACAGAGGAGTTATTCGCATGCACATCCACGCAAATGTCCAAAAGCTCCCACCACCATGTAACATGCAGGGGTGGCCACCCAGTGAACGCCTCACCAACGGATGTGGAGGGGGTCAATCAGGTAGCGTGTAATGGGTAAAATAATTGTGCATAACCACATCGTAATGAAATACCTGTATGTGGTAAAAACTGTATTTTATTGCTCATAGAATGCCTACGGGGCTGTTTGGCCAATCAACATGGCACTTCTCTCTGTAGGGCATAAAGATATCATAATGTACCATGGCATACAAAAGTCTGTATGTGAAGGAGTTAACTGCTCTAATGGAGTTTGAGCTTACCGCGCATCGGTTGTGTATATGCAATTGCAGCTACACCCGAGTAGCACAGAGGGTTCTTTATGGCTCCATATCTAGATGGGTCTCAATGTTAAGAAGGTAAGTTGATCTCCTAGATGGAGGCTCCCTTCAGGAAGGTAAAAGGCACTTGAATATCTAAATAGCAGCTGTGGAGCTCTTTTTGAGGAGATACTCTGACACGCAATTATACAAACTTCTTTTAACTTATATACAACTTACCTTCTGCTATTTAGATATTCAAGTGCCTTTTACCTTCCTGAAGGGAGCCTCCATCTAGGAGATCAACTTATCTTCTTAACATTGAGACCCATCTAGATATGGAGCCATAAAGAACCCTCTGTGCTACTCGGGTGTAGCTGCAATTGCATATACACAACCGATGCGCGGTAAGCTCAAACTCCATTAGAGCAATTAACTCCTTCACATACAGACTTTTGTATGCCATGGTACATTATGATATCTTTATGCCCTACAGAGAGAAGTGCCATGTTGATTGGCCAAACAGCCCCGTAGGCATTCTATGAGCAATAAAATACCGTTTTTTACCACATACAGGTATTTCATTACGATGTGGTTATGCACAATTATTTTACCCATTACACGCTACCTGATTGACCCCCTCCACATCCGTTGGTGAGGCGTTTACTGGGTGGCCACCCCTGCATGTTACATGGTGGTGGGAGCTTTTGGACATTTGCGTGTATGTGCATGCGAATAACTCCTCTGTACAACAATGTTGATTATACTGTTCTCACTGCATATTTCTATTATACAGGAACTCCAAGGCAAATCAATATACTATATAATCCAATACCCCTGAAGAAGCGGTTCTTTGAACCCGCAAAACATGTTGGGTTAATGCCCGGTGCCTTGTTCTGGGGTCACCGGAGCTTGTATAACATATTATTATTGCCTGAAATTATTACAACTGTATGTAATTGACAATTTATTATGGTAACCTGCTCTGTACACTTTTTATTCTATAATTCTCTCTTTTTTTTACATTGTATGTAACTATTTTTAATATAATACAATAATAAAAATTGATATATTTTTTATATATGGTGGTTTCCCATCGCTAGTTACAGTACTGAAAAAATCCCAATAGCCCTCCATTATTCCTTTTCTTTTTCTCTTTTCTTCTTTCCTTTTTCCTTTCTTTTCTTTTTCTTTCTCCTTCTTTTTCCTCCCGTTTTTCCCCCTTTTTTTCCTTTTTTTCTGCGTTTTTCCATCCTTGTCTTTTTTCCCACCCTTCTGCCTTTTCTTTTTTCCCTGATCCTTTGTTCTCCCATTTTCTGGCTCTCATATTTCCCTTTGTCTGTTTCCCAACTCTTCTTTTCGGATTCCTCTTCTTCTTTCCTTTTGTTACAAACACGGTTTCTGTACCGGACCCATACACCCGGGTCTCACACAGTTCCAGTGTTTTTTTGAATTATCACTAGGGATGTTGGTACAATATTACAGTTATACAACAAACATCCAATTGTGTATGAAATAAACATACATTAGCTCCCCTGCAAAAATTTAGCAAGCTAGGTGATGGTGTTACAGGGAGTGATAAAAGTTGTTTTTCACTAAAGGTACAAATAAAATAAAAAAAAAAAAAAAAAAAAATCTGGGACGTGGTTTAGAGCTAGGAAGGAGATTTGATGGTTAACATGGGTAATGCCAGGACATACATTTTAAAATATAATAAAAGTGCATATAAACTGAAAAACAAAAAATGTTATATTGCTTTTGACCCATTCATGTATGTGGTGAGTTTGGCTCAGTTTTGTTTTTTGTTTTCTGACTAAACACATTTTATGCAAACACCACAAAATACTTGTTGAGCCTGCAAATACTCCAATGCCATTATAAATTTGCTGTGCACTAAATTGATGG
Source organism: Pelophylax lessonae (assembly GCF_965119305.1). NCBI lineage: Eukaryota > Metazoa > Chordata > Amphibia > Anura > Ranidae > Pelophylax > Pelophylax lessonae. Next base: position 439,457,009 of record NC_138770.1, on the reverse strand, counting down.
CTTATACACTGGTATGAGCTTTTTCAGATATTTTCTGTAAGTTCTTCGTGTTGTGTTGAAATGAGTGCACTGAGATCTACATAAAATCTACATACATAAAACTTGGACTACTGGCCTTACAATGTGTATGACGGCAGTGTATTTTCTTACTGGTTTTCAAGGCTTAAAGAGTAAAGCCCCGTACACACGCACTGATTGTCGGCCGACCGTTCGGCCGTCTTTTGTCCGGTGCTGTTTTGTTGGTTGAAAAGTGCTCAAGACTGCACACGAATTTTGTCGGCCAACAACAATCAACTGCAGAAGTGATGTCATGTTCTGGTCTACTTTTCGTGTGTTGATCATCACATTTTTGTCGGCCGAAATCTGTACTGACTGACGAACAATCGGCCGTTCTTTGTTGGCCAACAAAAATTTTAAAGCCTGCACACCAGATTTTGTTCGGCCGAAAAGTCGCAGTCGGTTGTCGGAAGCATCATACTAACAAGCCGATAATCGGCCGATCGGACGTTGGCCAACTATTTACGGCCAACAATTGGTGCGTGTGTACGGGCCTTAACTCTACTTTTGTTGAGAAAAAAACATTCCCCTCTGGGTGATCTACATACAAACCCAATTCCAAAAAAAGTTGGGACACTGTACAAATTGTGAGTAAAAAAGGAATGGACTAATTTACAAATCTCATAAACCTATATTTTATTCACAATATAATATAGATATTAGATAACATATCAAATTTTGAAAGTAACACAGCAACCTCTCCCTACACTGACAAAAGACAGAATATAGACAGTACACCTATACCAGTCCTTAAAAGGACTTTTGTGGACTTATTACCAAGCGATTTGTGTCACTGGCAATCTGTCCCTGCTCCACACAGCAAACCTCTCCCTACACTGACAAAAGACAGAGTATAGACACTTAGACAGTACACCTCTACCAGTCCTTAAAAGGACTTTTGTGGACTTATTACCGAGCGATTTGTGTCACTGGCAATCTGTCCCTGCTCCACACAGCAAACCTCTCCCTACACTGACAAAAGGCAGAATGTAAAATGACAGCCAGATCAGGTCTATTTATAAGGTAGGGGGTATGTCCATGTGCTGAAATGTCTCAATTGGCTGTCCTGTTCCACCTGATGGATGTGTCATGGGTAAAAGTTCTTCACAATGTAAAAAAATATGGTGGCCGTGAACATCACCATATGTTCGCATGATCGGCGGACAGCAAACAAGCAAAGTTCGCCACGAACCGACCGCCGGGCGAACCGCAAGGCCATCTCTATGAGAAAGTTTCCTGTTCTCTTTGTATTGCTTCTGATGTGTGCCGGTTCCTCTGCTTTCCTATTAAAAACTGACCACATTAAGCAGGAGAGCACACTGTGGTCAGTTCTCTAGCTATGCTGGGAACTCAGCCTGCTCTCCTCCAATGATCAGACTTGTCCTGACACACCTCCCCTGCACAGCATTTCGCTGGGAAGCTCAGTGTGCTGCTGTGTCTCCTCCACCAGCTCTTATGCAGCTGAGAACAGAGGGAATGGGAATCACTTATAAAAAAAAGGGGAAAAAAGGTATTTCTAATGTTTTTTTTTAATCTATTCACACATGTTTTTCCTTTCATTACTTATTCAAACTGAGTGGGTTGTTTTGCTTGTTATACAAAGTGATCATTTCCAATCACTTTAAGCTTCATGTACTTTATCTTGTTTAAAGCTGACAATTCAAATTACATCTGCTCATTCACTTTAAGGTGCTACAAAGGATGGTATTATGGCAGAGTGTGCAGTTTCAGTGGTTATACAGTAAAAAAAAAAAAAAAAAAAAAAAAAAACCATCAAAATGCATTTTACATCTTGCACCAAATTTTCGAAGAAATATTGAAAATTGTTAAAAACAATCACTAATAGCTTTAAGCACATCCAAATGAAAAATCCAGTTTTTCCTCGTATAGTAGCTGCAGAAAGAAAAGCTAAAGTAAATTTAGTGACACCTCTGCTGGCAGAGTTGTACTAAATTGTGTAGTGCACAGTTTTGAAGTATATCTAAACCCCCCAAAAATGTAATATATTGAAGCTTACCAGTCCTTAGATGTAGGGCTGAAACAACTAATCGATTAATCGATTATAATCGTCAACTAATCGATTATGAAAATAGTTGTCAACTATTTTTGTAATCGATTAATCGTCAGCCGATTAGTTGTCCTTCATACAGAATGCATTATTTGTTTACATATCAGAAAATACAGTGCAACACACATACAGCTCAGTAAACCATCCATACATGTCAGTAGATGACAGAGAACTTGTGAATGTGTGAGGAGCAATGCCTCATGGGAAATGTAGTCCTGGGCAAGAGAAGGAACCAAGTGATTCTAAAGGCAAAGGTTTTTTAACCTTGCTATAGGGACACCCTGTACAGTACTATACTTTGCTGCTTCCTATAGGGGCACTTTGAAGGCAGAAGGGGCTGGAAGTGCCATGGGGGGCAGAAGAGGAGAATCAGTGCTGCTCTGTAAAAAATCATTACACAGAGAGGATAAGTATGACAAGATTGTTGTTAAAAAGAAAAGAATCCAACGTTTACAATCACTGTAAGGGCTTTGTGCTGGGAAGATCAGCATCTGAACCCAGAGAAGGTGGAGGCCGATAGACTAGAGGTGATATAAGGCATTACAATTACATTTAAAGTAAAAGTTTATTAGTATTGTGCATTATACTGTATTTAAAATTATTATATCCATGAAAAAAAAAAAAAAAAAGTCTCAGCTTTTAGTACTACTTTAATATATAAATGTTATTTTTCCCCCCTCCACCTTTCAAATACCTTCATGTCTGACTCCCAGTTAAAATATCCTGCATATCCGACTTCTGGGCATATTTTTTTTATATACATACACATGAAAAAAAAAAAAAAAGCATGCTGCTGCTACTAAAGGTCTTTCTGCTATTTTTGGACAAAAATATTTGCATCTATATTTGTTCAAAAATGATTTGTATATTTGTTGAATGGACGAGTGTTGTTTGAAAATTCCACTTGCTTTTAACAATAAATTTTAAAATGAATAAAACTTCTGAGCAAAAACCACATACACTATTTGAAGATTTGTTTGATCGAGAAGTTTTCTATTCTGCTCCTTCAAATTTTCCTGTCACTGTGGTTGACACCGGACACCAATATACACTAATGGTTAGAAAAATCGGATGAATGTTTTTAAAAATTTTCTAAAAAAAATTTAGTTTGTGTATTACCAGCATAAGTGACGGCAGGCACAGGGAGCTTTTATCAAACTACCTGCCTATTAATAAGGGAGTCTATCATGATTATATACAAATCCGGTCTGAAAATTTGCAGGTTTTAGGAGATTTTAGGTCTTTTAAAAATATTGATCTCGGAGTCTGATCTGTACCACATTTAAACCTCTAATAATACATATATCTATTTCAGAGTGGATTAAATATCAAACTATATAGCTGGATATTTATATTTACCACTACATATAGATATTCAAGAATATTAACTAAATTATACACTTTTTTTTTTTTTTTTAGGTTTTTATCCGATTAGTCGATTAATCGAAGCAATAATCGGCCAACTAATCGATTATGAAAATAATCGTTAGTTGCAGCCCTACTTAGATGTGAAGGCTAGATTCGTTTTTTCTTTGGTCAAGCTTTTCCCCTAAACTTTGCACCTGCTAATACTGGAGGAATAATGGAGGAAGCCATGGTTGCCACACAATCTGGACTTCAAACATACACTATATTACCAAAAGTATTGGGATGCTTGCCTTTACACCCACGTGACCTTTAATGGCATCCCAGTCTTAGTCTGTAGGGTTCAATATTGAGTTGGCTCACCTTTTGCAGCTATAGCAGCTTCAACCCTTCAGGGAAGGCTGTCCACAAGGTTTAGGGGTGTGTCTATGGGAATGTTTGACCATTCTTTCAAAAGCGCATTTGTGAGGTAGGCACTGATGTTGGAGAGAAGGTCTGGCTTGCAGTCTGTGCTTTAATTCATCCCAAAGGTGTTCTATCCAGTTGTGGTCAGGACTCTGTGCAGGCCAGTCAAGTTCTTCCACCCCAAACTCGCCACTCAAGACTCATCCATGTCTTTATGGACCTTGTTTTGTGCACCGGTTCAAATCATTTGGTGGAGGGGGTTTATGGTGTGGGGTTGTTTTTAATGGGTTGAGCTTGGCCTAAGGGTAGTTCCAGCGAAAGGAACTCTTAGGGCGTCAGCATACCAAGACATTTTGGACAATTTCATGCTTCCAACTTTGTGGGAATAGTTTGGGGTTGGCCCTTCCTGTTCCAACATGACTGCACACCGGTGCACAAAGCAAGGCCCATAAAGACATGGATGAGCGAGTTTTTAAATTTAAATATATTATCATCTACAATACAACATATCATTAAAAGATTCTGAGAATCTCTGGAGAAATCTCTGTGAGAAAATAAAAGGCCAAAATGCAATACTGGATGTCCATGATCTTCAGGCCCCCAGACGACACTACATTAAATTGGTAGTAAAGTATTGCATTTAAAATAAATAAACATGTCATATTCACCTCTCTGTGGATTGGTTTTGCCCAGAACAGCCCTGATCCTCCTCTTCTTGGGTCCCACACCAGCGTTCCTGGCCCCTCCCTCCTCTCAAGTGCCCCACCAGCAAGCAACTTCCTATGGGGGCATCCGAGCAGGCTTGCTTCCAAGTCGCTGCTCTGCATGTCCATTCTCACAGAGAGCCACGGCTCAGCCCCGTCCCCTCTTTCTCCTCACTGGCCCACTTGCTGTTATTGATAGCAGTGGGAGCCAATGCCTCCTGCTGCTGTCTTAGCCAATAAATAGGGAGAGTCCCCAGAGGGCTGGGGCTCTTGTGCACGTCGCCAGATCGATGGAGCTCAGGTAAGTATTGGGGGGCAGGGGTGGCTGCTAAACACAGAAGGTTTTTTATCTTCATGCATAGAATGCATGAAGGTAAAAAACCTTGAGCCTTTAGTAACACTTTTAAAACAGGCATGATTCTGTGATGCACATCACTGCATGGGCTCAGGAACACTTACAAAAATCATTGTCTGTGAAGTTCTCTGGGCCATCCAAAATTGCAAGTTCAAGTTCTGTTATGCAAAGAAGAAGCCATATCTGAACATGATCCAGAAACGCCGCCATCTTCTCTGGGCCTAAGCTCATTTAAAATGGTCTGTTGCAAAGTGGACAACTGTTCTGTTATCAGACAAATAAAAATTTTACATTCTTTTTGGCAAACATGGGTGCTGCATCCTCTAAGCTATCAAGGAGAGGTATCTTTCGGCTTGTTATCAACGCTCAATTTAAAAGGCTGCAGCTATAAGTGTATGGCGGTAAATTAGTGCATATGGAATGGGCAGCTTGCACACCTGGTAAGGCACCATCAATGCTGAAAGATATAGCCAGGTTTTGGAGCAGCATATGCTCAGGAAAGAGACTACAAGTGGAAGGAACTTATAAGAAACTGAACGGTAATCCCAAGAACAACTATATGAAAAAACTGAAAACATTTATCAATAAGGGTAAAGAGAGAGGAATTTTGACCAAGAAAGGGGCAAGATATTTGATGCCAGAGTCTTGCAAGACTCCCGTAATTTATTATCTACCCAAGATACATAAAAATCCAGAAAACCCCCTAGAAGCCCTATTGTTAGTGGCGTAGAATCGCTTTATTCGAGGTTCGGTAAATATTTGGACAAGTTCCTGCAACCTATGGTGCAGAGGGGTAGATCCTATCTTAAGGATAGCACATCTTTGATTAAAGAACTCCAGAATATTGAGATCTTATAATCCTGCATTTTAGCTACGATTGATGCCAACCTATTGTATACCAGTATTAAACAGCAGGATGGGTTGAAAGGTGTATCCAAAGCACTTTGGAACAATACCAATTTCCAACAGGAACAAATGCAGTATATACTGGATGGCTTGGAATTGGCAATGGGGAGCAACTCTTTCTGGTATAACAAGGACTTCTATGTCCAAACCAAAGGGGTTGCGATGGGAGCCCATTGTAAACCTAGCGTGGCTAACCTATTTATGGTCATGTTGGGGGAGGAACATATCTACACTAGGAATATACTTAACCTTAGGTTCTACAGGAGGTACATAGATGATTATTATATTATTATATTATTATTATATATTATCATCTTTTGGGAAGGAAATGTGGATTCCCTACAAAAGTTTTTGAATTGAATACCAACACCTATGGCATTAAGTTCACTGGGGATTGGAGCCATGAACAAGTAAATTATTTGGATCTCCAAATCTTTCAAGTAAATAACCGTCTATGCACAAGAAGTTTTTTCAAGACTACCGACAGGAAAAGATATATACCTATTTCTAGCTGTCACCATCCGAAATGGAAATAAAATATTCCAAAAGGACAATTTATGAGGCTCAGGAGGAACTGTGACCAGATAGAGGACTTAGAACAACAAGCATTGATCATGTCCCAAAGATTTGAAAAGAAAGTGTACCGGAAGGAGCATCTGGAGTGAGTTAAAGATAGTGTAAGGTGTAGGAGAAGAGAAGAATTACTGGCTACCAAAAATGAAAGAAAAGCATACCCATTCATATCTGGCCTTCATTAATCGAAGATTCTTCCTAACAAACCTAGGTTCATTTACAGGAAGGCCCCTAATTTGAGTAACCGTTTAGTTCATAACATGATAGACCCCCCCCCCAAAAAAACACGAGTTTGTTCCCCAAGATGAAAGGTTTCTTCAGGTGTAACCGATGTCTGCCCTGTAAGGTCAATACAACCCAAGAAGGTAACCAATTTTGAATCTAGATCAAATAATAGACAATTCCAGATTAAAGAACTCATCATTTGCAATTCTACACATGTTACCTATGTGATCGAGTGTCCTTGTCGGTTACAGTATGTGGAGAGGACAACGAGACCTTTGTTTGTAAGAATCTGGGAACATATTAATAATATTAAGAAGGGGTTCCCCAAACATTGCCTATCCAGACATTTCCTGGAAGTCCATAAAAAAGACCCTAGGAGGTTTAATCTTCTATGGAATTGACACCATCAAAAGCCAGGGGTGGAAACAAGAAGATCAAAATATCTCAGAATGAGACTAAATGGATCTATATGTTAGAAACTTTGCAACCTAAAGGGTTGAATATAGACATA